>NC_140167.1:150678809-150941309 GCF_963971535.1 Notolepis coatsorum
TCAAGACTCATGCAGAGGCACCTGCATTATTGTCACCGCGACTCTCTCTCTCTGTCTCTCTCTCTCTCTCGCTCTCTCTCTCTCTCTCTCTCTCTCTCTCTCTCTCTCTCTCTCTCTCTCTCTCTCTCTCTCTCTCTCTCTCTCGGACGCTGTTATTGCAATCTGGTATTTATTTAGGCTACAATTACAACTACTAGCTTCTCTTGGATTACTAACCCACCGAGAATAGGCTACGAGTCTACGACTATTAGTGCCATGATGAGAACAATACATGATGAACAATATCATATGAAAAGTCAGGGCACTTTTGAAATGTTATCTGAAAACAAACAAACAAGCACGCAAGAGTTGGACCCATCCGTCCACTGTCTCCACGCACCTGGAAGCCAGGGACACAATTTGTGATGGACGCTCAATGCCAGTCTCTTCAAATTCAACAGTGCCGCTGTGTGCACGAAATCAGAGTAACATGCCCATTTTAGATTAATCCCAGTTTATCGCAAATAGCCAACAGGAGGGATACATCGTCGCAGCCTATTGATTCGTACAAGAATACATACTCCGTTTTTTCTTTTCTTTCATTGCTGTTTCCGCCTTCAATTAAATTATCTGTGTACCTGTTACTTTGGGGGTATTTTTGTGATCCACTATAGAGAGGATAATGTCGCTGTTATACTGCTCTTCAAGGTTCTTCGATAAGAAGAAGATCGGGGATTTTCATAGGAATAGATTGCAGAGAGGGCACGGGTAATCTACCATGGCTATGTCAACGTCCAAAGTGCCTTGTTTCAAATACATACAATAAAGAATCTTAAGCAGGGTAAATGTTGGGAATGCACTACATGCGACGACACAGCCTCCTTGGCTCCGTGCGCGCGGTTGGACACCTTGCGCTGCGCACCGGCCGCCAGACGTGCGGAGAGGATGCCGTTCACTGACTCACCTGATTGCGAAGAGCTCGACCGAAACAAGAGCGAAGTCAGGAGGAGAAAGCCGAAGCAACACAAGGCAGATGTTCGCTTCATTTTGAGGTTGACAGCAAGATCCTTTAATTCACATGTCCAGAGGCGAATCCCCCTTTCGGCTTAAGAAGAAAAAAAATATGAAACGTTTGCTTTTAATAAAAGCTTCTGTCACTTTGATACTTTTGCTTCTGGCAAGTTGCAATTAGTCCAACTGTCCCCTCGTCTCGCAGGTGCCTTCCGACGTATTAGTGATAGAAGTCCAAGCGGAAACGTGGCGTATAGTTTCCAAAGCGCGCAGTCTATAGCTTGTCAAAATAGTAAAGCAATGCTCATGCCATTAGTCCCCGAGTTGGATACAGTATGCAGCCGAGACTCGCGTCCCACACGGACACGCCCCCCTCAAGTGTTCTCCTCCCACAGACAAGAGGATTGGCCTATATCCCGCTGATTAACGTAACACCCGCCTCTCGTAAATCCAAACGCGTTGCCATTGGTTCACAGAAGCCCAAATTCCTGAAATTGTTCCACTGGGTCCATTGCACCTGTCACACACTCGAGACAATAGAAACAAATGCCCCTAAAATATTCATAGCTTACCTGATAATGGGTTCAAATAAAGATGAATGGCTCAGGCTAATACAGTTTTTTTTCTTTCTTCAATCAAGCTGCTATAGCTCCACTTTTATGGGCAACAATTCAACTCCAATTAGTATTCCTAATACATTGAATCCACAATAGAACACTTTGTTATCCACATTCACTTTGTCCTTCATCCTATTTACTATTACATAGGCCATTATTGTTGTCCAGTGGCAGACTCAGGCTGTTTGAAGGGCAGGCGCCCAGCCGTAAAAAAAACGTGAATCCCGGTCCACATTTCTAAAGAGCACCTACGGGAGGCTGCAATTCGAAACTGGCCACTGTCCAAACCTCCCCACCCCCACCCCCACCCCCTCCTAATAGACAGTCTCCTCCCCATCATATGTATATATTTTCTGTTAGGATCTCTGGGTAACAGTACTGTATATTTGCATATCGTATGTCACAAATGTAACAGTACTATATACCTGTATGTCATGTATGTCCCTATGCCATAAATGTCATTATGTCATGTATGTTCTGTATAGTCATAAATGTCACTATTAATTGAAAATGGGGGACCCTGATGTAAACAAGACAAACGTCTTTCTCTGGTCTGCATCCCCTTAACAATTGTGTGTATTGAGCCGTCCTGTATTGTACCCATTCTGCAATCTGTTAAATAAAGTTCTCATTCATTCATTCATTCAGGGGCGAAAAGAAAAAAAAGGGCACCATACATTTACATTTACATTTAGTCATTTAGCTGACGCTTTTGTCCAAAGCGATTTACAAGTTCTGTACAACAAGTCATCAGAAAGGGTACCACTCTTATCAGCTGAGTAACAATGTTCATCAAAGTGTTGAGTGCTACAGTGTAGGCTATAGTTTATTAGGACAAGTGCATGACAGTAAGGTTAGTTAGGGTTAGATATTTAAATTATTATTATAATTTTTTTACACAACCATACACAACATGGGACCCCATCAGCGAGCAAAAAGCTTCATGTACTGTATGGTGAAATAGTCCTCATCCATGATTAAGATTAACATTAGATTAACATGTAGTCAAGGCAATCCAGATTAGTATAACCACACCTCTATGATAAAAAAAAACACACAGGGAAAAATACACATTTAAAATGTTTATTTCACAAACACCTCCAAAGAAAATATGTTGGTTATTTTCATGCAGGTTAAGCTATAAGATATACTTGATTCAAGAAAATGATATGAAAAAATATGATTTTAAGACCCAACATTATATTACTGTAACTGAAAAGTGTTCTCATTTGAAAATAACTCTGCATGTCCATTAAAAGCACATATTGGTGCGGCCAGGTGGCACAGTGGGCAAGGTGCTCGCCACCAACGCAGGAGATACTGGTATCGAGCCCATGCAGCTCTTGGCGTTGCTTCCGGCTTGGCCGGCCGTCATACTAACACAATTGGCAGTGTTAGAGGGTGGGAAAGCCGGGGTGGGTCCTGGTCGTTGTAAACAGCGACTCCTACAGTTCGGTCGGGGCGCCTGCTCAGCGAGGAAAGGATCTAAGGGGGGTAGTGTGATCCTTCCACACGTTACACCCTCTCAGTGAGAGTCCGCGCTGCCAGGTGAAAAGAAGCGGTTGATTGGCTACACATGTGTCGGAGGAAGCATGTGATAGCCTCTACTCTCCCAGACCGACTGTAGGGGTTAGGTGCGCAGCGACCAGGAAGGGGATTGGGAATTGGCATAACGACTAACATTGGGATGAGAAAAAAATAAATTAAAAAAATAAGCACATATTGGTTTAAGCCGGTGTGTTTAGTTCAGCACAGCTTTAGCACCTGGGCACTACGTTAATGAAAGATAACTAGCTAGTTACTTAGGGGAGCTAATGTGTGAATTCAGTAGAACTTGCCATACAAAGTGAGTGTTAGTGTTAGCCATCGGTTTGTTGTTGTTTTTATTATAACCCAGTGGTAACTTTCTGTTGAGAATAATTGTCCAGGTGGTCAATAAAGTGCCTGAAGAGAAGTCAAACTGCCTCTTTCTTCACCAATCGCCACAGTATGTTTTCAACAATGGGATTGGGAATGAGTATTTTAAACATTATTGTTTCATCATTGGCAACAATTTATTTAGTCTTTTACTAACTCTAACCTAACCTAAATGATACATTGAGAAAAAAAAATAGGGACAGTGCAGATCGAGAAACATCAAAATGTTAACTAGATATTAGCCCATCGGTCCCTTGCAAAAACTCAGAAAATATTTGTTAATGGCCATATAATGTGTGAAAATAAGCAGGGTTTAACTATTTGGCAACACCCCTAGACTGTCATCATCATGGCACCCACTTTGGGAAAGCCTACCCTAGTAAGCTGCATCACATTTGATCCACTAACAGAGCACTCATTAAGACACGTTATTTAATTTTCTTGCTATGTTTTCCGATGTGAAGGGCATCAAAAGGGCATGTCCTCTAATTTTCTCCACTCAAAAGGGCACTTTTGCGTGACGATTTTCAACTGTCATGTTTAGACCATTGGATTTCTTCATTTTATTTTCATTAAGTGCACACTGCCCCCCCTCCACCAGACCTGCGAACATTGGTGAACACCCCACAAGGGTTGAAATGCAGTTGAAAAAATTTTAAGTAAAGTCCCAATCTGTTATGTTTCAACAATATGAATGTGTAGTATATTCTCATACATTGTTGAAGAGTTTGCTGGGGGTAGTGTTAGCTTTGCTGAGTACTTGTGGATGCTAGCACCCGCACGCTTTGCCTTGTAGAATGGTATGGCAAAATTATGGTGGTGGATGCTAGCTTGGGGTGACCATATTTTAAAACGCCAAAAACAGGTCACTTAAAATACAAAAAAGAAAGAAAAAGGATGGAGGCTAGGGGAGCTGTCCACTTTCCATGGGCTGCTGTGTGGTGCTGAAACATGATCAGCCTATGCTTCACTCTCCAAAATAATTATCTGTCATTTGTGCCATGGGTTTTCAATGCAAAAACAAGGAATACTTATCAATGGAGGACTCTGCATTAGCTTGGTAACGTGAGCTAACAGTAGGCTAAACATCAATTAAGTAGCACTCAGTAAAACTTGGTTAGCCATATCAACCTCTGCTGGTACAGATGTTACAGCTCTCATTTGCAGGCCTTGATGTCAGGCGCCAATATGTTCTCATCAGAAAAAGTACAATGGGTACATACTACTGTAACAACGTCAAATAAATAGGCTGTGGCTACATTGATCTGCCAATGAATGAATAGAACATTGACGGAAGTTATTCGATTCTGTCAGAAAGAGACCTGAGCACCTGAACCAAGGCACCAAAGCAACAGCCTGACAATGACATTGATTGACACACATACAGACAAATCAGTGTTGAATTCAGACCATTGTTGAGGTTTTTCTATTGGTTAAAACCGGGTTGGTTAAAAACATATTTGTCGGGACTCTGGACACAAAGCTTGAAACCGGGACAATCCTCTGGTCACCGTATGCTAACGGTTACGTTACACCAGCAGGCCACGGAATTCTGTAACACTAGCACACACATTCACAAACGTACATCAATTTGTTATAGATTTTATTGGTTTGTTTCATTAGCATCCTTAAATAGTACAAAAAAAATAAGACATTTGACAAATCTGTTGTTCCGATAAGGGGCAGGAGCTAAAACGACGACACCCAATCAAACAACGATCCAAGTAAATCATTGGAACACGCGAGCTGTCTATCAAACCCTCTAGTGACACATGCACTTGTTAAGCGCATAACTGTTGCGTGCATACACAAAGGCCTGCTGCTAACACATAGCTGCCTGCTAGCTGCCTAGTGGTGTGTGTGTGGCTTTGAAGGCATCCTGATTGGGAAGGAACTCAGTTTTAGCCACAAAGCACATGGGGGTTGCTTTAGTAGTGGTGGATTGGTGGATTAATTATAATTTATTAACATACATTTCCACAGACATGTGTCTGGGTCTGGCTTAACTATATTCTTGTTTCTATTTATTTGTATATCTTTACTATTTAACTACACTGTATTTGACTATACATGGAATATGAGTCCCCCAGATATAATCACCCAGAGGACAGAGGACATATTCAAACTCATTAACTCTCAACAACTCTCTGTCAAGACGAGGACTGGGAACCCAAGATGCAGGCGGACACTGTAGTAATATAGAAGATTTAGGTTTATTTAAAAAACGGGGGAAGGTTGGAGGTGGTGAGTCTGTATCAGAGAGGCAGGCAGGCAGGCAGGCAGGCAGTGGTGATCCTGAGACAGAAGACACACAAAGATGAGCGAAGCACAAAAACACAGGAAAACTGAAAAATCTGTAAAGTAATATTTCTGAAGAGAGGCCTGAAACGTCACTACCAATAGCTGCGTTAACGATCTGACGAAGAGTGACTGAAGAATCGGGGTAGATGTACTGCAGGGCTGATGAGAAGATGGCTGACAGGTGTGGTTGTTGAGCAGGTGGGTGGAATGAGTTGATTGCCAGGAAGCTGCCCATATATGGTCTGCAGGAAGCCGCTCCCCTCAGCTAACACACAGACAGGGATATACAGGATAAAAACAGGGGAAGGGAGACACAGGAGCCGCTGGATCGTGACACTCTCAAACCAAATCAATGTGTTAAAGACTGTCTACCATTTTGGATAGGTGTGAGATAGGGCTGACCGGATTACCATTTTCTTTGGGCTTCGATGCTTCAATAGTAATTATCAGTGAATAATCTAAGCTGAAAATAGAAAAAAATTAAGCATGTGAATCTTGATTTTGGCATACATGACAGGGAGCGAGTGAAGCTTTGAAGCATTCGGGTCAAGCCGAACATGGGATTATAATTCATCAGCTTAGTTTTTTAGTGTTGTGGCCTCTTTGAGTGATGTGTTGTGATAATGAAACACCCCTCTTGTGTGCAGGCGATCACACATCCATGATGGTCTTCTTTGTAGACTAGCCAGGTCACAGCTCAAGTTTGGTTATGTTGCACTCTAAAGCCAAATCTACTGTATACTCAGATGTCAAATTGACGACGATGCTCGGCCGAGGGCAGCGTCCAAAGCCAAGGTGTCTACCGGTGAGGCCTACGTGCAGCTGGCCAAAAATGTAACTGCATGTCGGGGAAATCCTGACAACGTGTAGGTATGATGGTCGGAGAGATGGTCGGCAGCCCACGCAGAAGTCTAATGCAGCCATAAGAGGTAGAGGTGGAAAGAGTACAGAAATATGTTACTAACTAGATAAGCTCTAGGGTCCCCCAATTGGGGATCGATCAATACAGACGGTATTAATTAATGTTGTGTTTCTTTTTCAAATGTAGCTAAGAGTAAATACCCTAACCCTATCAAAACAGCAGTAAACGTGTATATTTTCAGCACTACATTAATTTACAGATGTTTTAAGACATTTCTGAAAATAAGAATTTATAGGAATAATGCGAATTCTATTCTTATTATTTTATCGTAAAAACGCAAGGAAATGAGGAAATGACTAAATCCAGATGTAACACTGCCATTGGAAAGAGGAGCTCTGGCCATAATAAGGTCATTTATAGTTCATAATTCAATTTTGAATGTATAATTAAAATGGATTATAATTCAATACTGTATCTACAAATCAATCTGTTTAATCATCTTCCCTTTATTCATTTGCTTAGATTTTCTGTACACTTGATCTGAAGAAGGTGCTGAATGAGCTCAGTGAGAGAAATCTGCCCAACCACAATGTTAGCATGTGAAAGATGCAAAGACAATTTTTATATTTGATTTATATTCTCCTTTGTTTCATCACAATTTACTCAAGCATAGTAACAGACACAATATTTCTGACACTGGGAATACATTCCCGGAGGTCTTTAGATGTTCCTAGATACCAATACAATGCAAATTGACCTATAGAAGTGGAGCAATCTTCCATTTACTTGGGCATGTACTTTCAGAAAAGAGTTTCAGAAAATAGGGCTAGAGCTTATTAAAAAAAGATAATCTAGTAAACTTAGTTACTTTTGGATGATAATCAGGAAGACGGTGCATCAGTGGCAGTGCCCTTTTGAGTGGAGACAATTAGAGGACGTGCCCTATTGGTGCCCCGCCAATGGTTAAACTTGACCATGTGCCCCCAGTTGAAAAACTTCATGCTAAAGATTCAAGATTCAAGATTCAAGAGGTTTATACATACATACCAGGGCATACAGTGAAATGCGGGTGGCCATGCCCGCTTTGATTGTGCAATAATACTACATAATAAAATAGACATAATAAACAGGTAATAAAATAGACATAAAATAGGCATGATAAAATAGACATACTAAAGTCCTGAGATAGTACAATACAATGTTTGCTACGGATTAAGGCACTGGGTCCTATGTACTATACCATATACAGTTTTTACTCTATATCCTTATGCTATACTTGCTATTTCTGAACTATACTATACAAGAACCACATCAGTTCTTTCCTTAAAGTGGCCTTTATTTAAGTAATCCATACTTAAAACTGCTCACCCTGTCCACGATAGCCCCATTTATCCACAGTGGCGTGTGTCCCCTGCTGTATTCTCCTAAAATCCACGATCAGCTCCTTGGTTTTACCAATGTTCAGGAGTAGGCTGTTATCCCGGCACCAGCGTGCCAGTACATCAAAGAGTGCCCTATTGAGTGGCGATGAGAGGAACGTGCATATTGGCTGCCCCTCATATGGGAAAACCAATATGTTCCTTTAATGGACATGTAGAGTTATTTTCAAATGAGAACACTTTTCAGTTACAGTAATCTAATGTTGGGTCTTAAAATCATATTTTTTCATAATAATATTCTTGAATGAAGTGTATCTTATAGCTTAACATATAGCATGAAAATAACCAACATATTTTCTTTGGAGGTGTTTGTGAAATAAACATTTTAAATGTGTATTGTTCCCTGTGTGTTTTGTTTATCATAGAGGTGTGGTTATACTTTTAATCTGGATTGCCTAGACTACATGTTAATCTAATGTTAATCTTAATCAAGGATGAGGACAAATTTCATGACGCATCATAGTTTTTTTTCTCGCTGATGGGGTCCCATGTTGTGCAGTAGGTGCCCTTTTTTCTTTTCACCCCAGCCGGAGTCCGCCACTGCAGTGCATGTTTCAAAACGTTCCCCCATAACCCCCAAATCCCACCCTCTTTGATACAAGTCAAGTCAAGTCAAGAGTTTTATTTGTCACGGCATACAAGTATACAATGAAATGCGGGTGGTCTTGCCCGCAACTATGTGCAATACAGTGGTACAACATATAATAGAATCCAATAAAAACAACATTGTGCAATAACAGGTAACAGGTAACATGGTGTGACATCTCGGTATCTGTACATAGTTATTTACAGAGCATATAGGACATGCTAGGTAGCTTTGGTAGTGCAATACACTGTTACTGTTGCTATACTAATTTAAAGTGGCCTTTCCTTTTGGCAATAAGTGTGGGTGAGTGCGGCATGAGTGTGTGCCCGCTCATGTTAAAGTGTTAAAGTGGCTGCTAGTGCACAGCGTGCGTGTCGTGTGTGTGCTCATGTGTGCTTGTGTGTGGATAGTTCAGTGTTCTGTGGCACTCAATGTTCATTGTTCAGGGCTCTGATGGCCTGGGGAAAGAAGCTGAGCCTAAGCCTCTCTGTCCTAGTAGCTGGGGTTCGCAAGCGTCTGCCTGACCTCAGCAGCTGGAACAGGCTGTTATTGGGGTGGTGGGGTCTTTCATTATTCTGCAGGCTCTGGATTTGCACCTCTTGTTGTATAGAACCTGCAGGGGAGGTAGTGCAATACCCGTGGTACGCTCGGCTGAGCGCACCACTCTCGTAGGGCCTTCTTGTCCTGTGCCGTGCTGTTTCCATACCAGGCAGTGATGTTTCCGGTCAAGATGCTCTCTACAGCTCCTGAGTAGAAGGACTGGAGTATCTTCCCCGATACTCTGAACTTCCTTAACTGTCTCAGGTGGTAGAGGCGCTGCTTCGCCTTCTTTACTATACATCATACATATTACATACTATACATCATCTTTGCAAATAAATTCATGGAGCATTATCGGCCAAACGGGATTGGGGATTGTGCCTTTTGAATCATATAGCTAGTATAACTTACAAGAAGTCAAGAATGGCTGTGTTTTACTGTACATTTACTGTGAATTACCAAAAACAATACTGGTAATGTTTGAAAACTGTATTCAATAACAGTAACAACAACGCCAACAACAACAACAATTCATAATAATAATAATAATAATAATAATAGCATTATAATAATAGCATTATTATTATTATTGTTTAATTGTAATTAGTTACTTTCCACTCACGCTGAGAGGAAATGTGTTGAAATAACATAGGTTGTGCAGTCCCTGTTGAAGGTAACAAAGTAATAAATACTTTTGTTATTTTCAACATAGGCCACATGTGTGTGTCCAAGCAAAGCATATTTCCATGTAACGTTTTCACGATCCCAGGACACACACACACACACACACACACACACACACACACACACACACACACACACTGCTCTCCACCTCTCCAATCCTCTCCCGCACTCGTCCTTCCAGCACCCTTTACCTTTTCTCCTCGCTGATCCTGGAACACAGAAGTGAACCTCCTTGAACAGCAGCAGAGACTTTGCAAAATGGGACGCTGGCAGTTTTCACTTTGAAGGAAGTCAAAGGGGTCTGTGGTTTTTTGCCGCTTGGCTGCATTAGGAATTATGCACTGAACTTTTGCGCTTTCCCTCTTCCACCCGTGCTGCAGTACTGACCCCTTGCCAGCGGGGGGAGTGCCTTCATCAGCTCAGGGGTCACAGGCTCAGCGAGAGAGAGCCAGTAGGGGGCGGGAGGGTGGGGGGCCTTCCCAGCTGCCACCAGCTAGTTTCCTGCCTCTCAGTGTGACACTGGCATCACTTAGCCACTTTATTAAACATGTCTCAGCCACGCAATGAGCTTTTAATATCCCTGACATTGCTAAGTTGGTTAAGAAATGTGAAAAATAATTTGATTTAGCAGCGGGGCTAGGTGGAGGAGCCTCGGTTTAAGGGCGTCCCAAATGGTGAGCGTTTATCATTTCTAATACCGAAAATGCAATTTAGCAGCGTGCCGTATTTTCATTACACATTACGCCTTAAAAGGCCTCTTCTGACAGTGTCATCCTAATGTTGTCAATTACATCATTCATTTTCAGAGGATTGCAAGGAGGGAACCGGTCGAGGGTTTGTTCCCGTGTTCCCAGGCTTCCCCCAAGTTCCTGGTGAACGGCTAATCTAATATATAACGCCCTGATTTGTTTAATGGATGAGACTTTGCTACTGCGGGAGGCGCGCCAATAAAAGCCAGCCAGGCCTCCAGAGGCTCTTGTGCTTCATAATGATGCCAGATGCACAATGTAAGAGTTATGAGGCCATTTCTTTTAACCACACACGCATTGTTTTGCTCTGTTGCTGCCCAAGTAAAAGCAATCTCAACCCGTGGCACAGAGGCTCTCTCCTACACTTAGATAAGCCATCAGCATGATAAACTGTACGAGCCTCGTGTCGTGACGGAGGAAGGAGCAACTGAGGGTTTAGGAAGGTGTGTCTATTGATGCACACGGTGTATATTGATGATGTACGAATGGCAAATTCAATCCGTGGCACTCTTTGCAAGGGTGGAAAGTAACAAAGTACTTTTACTCAAATGTTAGAAGTATTTATTCATTTATTATTATTATTATTTATATCTTTTCTACGTACATTTTTTTTTCACTGTGCTGAAATCCTGACCCAGTGAAAAAAAATGGACGTATAAAAAATATAAATAATAATAATAAATGAATAAATACTACTAACATTTGTACTGTATTTTACTATTATGCACTCTGTTACCAGTCCTATATCACTACCTACTATGCTAATATGCACTCAAGTCTGTAGCAGGGACCTGGGCTTGAACTATGACCTCTGCCAGTGGGTCTTGGACTTCCTGACGGGCAGACCCCAGGTGGTGAGAGCAGGCAACTGCACCTCCTCATCCATCACCCTCAACATAGGGGCCCCCCAGGGCTGTGTTCTGAGTCCCCTCCTCTACTCCCTGTACACACATGACTGTGTGGCTCAGTGGAACAACAACACAATCATCAAATTGGCTGACGACACAGTAGTGGTGGGCCTGATCTCTGCAAACGACGAGAGGGCCTACCTGGAAGAGGTCAAGATCCTGGCGGGATGGTGCCAGGAGAATAGCCTCTCCCTGAACGTCAGCAAAACAAAGGAGATGATTGTGGACTTTAGGAGGTCGGGGGTCAGGGACTACAGCCCCCTCAGCATCGACGGGGCACCGGTTGAGAGAGTGAACAGTTTTAAGTACCTCGGAGCCCACATATCCGAGGACTTGACATGGACCACACACATTGACAGTGTTGTGAAGAAGGCACGACAACGCCTCTACTTCCTCAGGCACCTAAGGAAGTTCCAAGTCAGTCAGAAGATCCTTAAGAACTTCTACTCATGTACAATAGAGGGCATCCTGACTGGCAATATCACCTCCTGGTTTGGGAATAGCACCGCACAAGACCGTAGCAGACTACAGAGAGTGGCACGTTCAGCCGAACGCACAATTGGAGGGGGGCTTCCCACTCTCCAGAACATTTACAACAAGCGGTGCAGGGGTAAGGCTAAGAGAATTATCAAGGACTCCAGCCACCCAAACAACTGCCTCTTTGAACTGCTGCGGTCAGGCAAGCGATACCGGAGTCTTATGGCAAGCACAGAAAGACTCAGAAGAAGCTTCTATCACCAGGCCATTAGGTTGCTCAACGAACAATAACACTATGCAACAACCATCAAATGCACTCACAACACACACATCCACACGCACACACTCACTTTAAACAAACAACACACTGCAGCACCCACTCTCCACACTTTAGAACACCTAAACACACTTTATATTTATTGGTAAAGGATTTGCACTACAACCCATACCTCAGTACACCTTACTGTAAATTGTACCTAAATTGTACCTCATCCCATTTCTGCTTTGCACTATATAGTATTGTATATTAGTATATTGCATAGTATATTGTATATTGTATGGTAACTCAGTTACTTCTATTCTGCATCGAACATTGTACATATGTATATACTGAACACTGTGTCTATGTACGTGACTTCTATTTTTACTTCTATTTTTACATGCTATACTATTTTATTTCATACTTATCTTTTGTCTAGCACAGTCTCTGGAGCGTAACAGAAAGAAGCATTTTGTATAAAAGTATTCTGTACTTCTGTATGACAACTATTAAAGAAACTTGAACTTGAAACTAGCACTCAAGTTCGACACTGTTTGATGAACAATGGTACTTACCCTTAGCTTCCAGAGTTGTACCCTTCCTGCTGACTTGTTGTATATAACTTGTAAATCTGAATAAAAACATCAGCTAAATTACTAAATGTAAATGTAAAATGGAAACATGAAATAGGTACATAAATTAGTAACACAAGTCTACATGGCTCTCGTTCTCTTCCTGGGCCTGGATTTCACTGATGGATTGCCGGGCCTCTTACCGAAGTAGATACACATCAGTCTTTTGACTACAGAACCCTTGGATAATGCTGCATGAGCCATTTTGAGAAGTTCGACAATAATTTTATGCTCATTTTGGAACTTTAAACCATCAGACCGCTTACATCAATTGGGAGAAGGCGGAGGAGGGAAGAGAAGCAGATGGAGCCGCTCTATCTGACTCGCTGGGTGTTACGAGGACACACAAACTGAAACAGACAGTGGACAACCCGCTCTATCTGACTCGCTGGGTGTTACGAGGACACACAAACTGAAAAATCACTTTGAGTGTTAATGAAATAGAGTAACAGATGTTTGAACAACACTGAAGTAAAAGTTTTGTGCATTCACATTTCTGGTTACTGGTTGCCAGATGCCTGTTTTTAAGTTCCAGCTGAAAGGTAGGAGCTGGAAAACATAATGGTTTTATAGCCTGAAGTCTTATGTAGTACAGGTCCAAAGTCTATGAAAATCCCACAGAAAATGTATGCTTTACAAAGGTTTTTATAATGTGTGTTGTACCAGTAAGAATTCGGCATGATTTTCATGATATTCATCACTCAATATCGATTAATTAGAATGAATGGGTAATTTACATGGCCTGATACCTTGATCGTCTCTCTCATTCAGCTTCCCACTCTCTCTCTCCAGAATTAAATGCTCATTCCATCCACTCCTACTGTGTGTTTGGTAGGAATGGAAACCTTTGACATCCCTTGTCTGATGCCCAATCTTTTCCATTGTGTAGTCCTTTGTGACGTTTGCCTGGCAATATGTAGGCCTACAGAGCTGGCAATAAGCACATTTTACTCTGTAGAAAAGCTCATTTGTTTTTACAAATACAAGAGAAACCTAGAATGGGAATCCCATTTATCATCAGGGGCGACTGTGGCTCCGGAGTGTCCGTCTAGTAATTGGAAGGTTCCCCGTTCGATTCTGGCTCCACCCGGCAACATGTTGAAGTGTCCTTGAGCAGGAAACATAACCCCTAACTGCTCCCGATGAGCAGGTTGGCACCTTGCGTGGCTGCCTTCGCTGTGAATGTGTGAGTGAATGTGTGAATATGAGGCATAAGTTGTAAAGTGCTTTGGATTAAAGCGCTATATAAATGCAGTCAATTTACTTTAACTTGTTGACAAAGGTAAGCAATGTCAATTCAACTCAAGAGCACTTGTTGATTAAAGTTATTTCATTTAGTTTTTTATTCATCTGACAATGCATGTGAATTCTTAATGTTTGCTAGTGTGTTAATATAATAAGCATGCTTTGTTACCTCTGCCAAGGAGGAGCTTGTGATTTCACCCCTGTGTGTCTGTGTGAGTGTGTATGTGTGTTCTTACCATATCTCGGAAAATGTATGGTCATACTGTTTTGCTGTGCACATTCATGACCTCAAGAAAAATAACCCTGTTGATATTTATTTTCAAATGAGCTGTGCACAGAAGAAGAACCCCATTGATGTGTTGATGCCATGACCTTTCTGATGCCATGGAATTTATTGTGCAGATTCATGACCTTCATAGGGGAACACACCTTTTGATTTTAGTCACCCCATGACCTTTCCTATTGCCACCATCAGGCCAAACTGAGAACAAGATATCTTGAAAAGTAATGGCTGGATTGCCATATAGTTTGCTGTGCACATTCATGATCCCAAGAGGGGTTTTCAAATGGGCGTGTCTCGTGACCTATTAGTCATACAGTCACAACATTTGCTGTGAATATTCATGACTAGAGGGGGAAACCTGCTGATTTAGTTGTGTGACCTTTCCCCTAGCACCACCATATGGATTTATAGCCAGTGTCATACCGGAAATATTGGCAACTCTTGTTTCTGTCATCTACCCAGTAAAATATTGCATGTGAAAGTAAACGCAACGTGGGGAGATTGTTAGGCCTGGAAGTCTGCACTCTATACTCTGTTACATTATACCCTCCTATCCGCCAAATTACCATTGAAGTATACTGTATATGATGAACCATATACCTACGTGACCCTTTAACAACTACCACTACACCATACACAAGTTAACCTCTTAACCCTGCAAGACCCGGATATATTTCTACTTGCAAAAAAAAATAAGTCAACCTTTCAGATGGTGATGAGTACTTTGGCGAGGAAAATATAGTGTTTTAAAAAAAAATGTGTACGGTTTTATTGAAATGTTGTAATATTACAACTGTGGTTCTATCGGGTAGCAGCATTTCCTATAGGCCATTTTTAGTTACTGACTGTCAGAATAACATGGCACATGTCTATATTTGTTTTTACTCTATTTATTTGACCAGGTAGTTACTTGAGATCAAAGATATATATTTTTTTACTTTTTTGTAGTAAGTTTGGCATATGGTACTACAGAAGCACATATACTAAAAGGATAACACAAGAAGCATAGGGCTCGTTTTCATTGTGGTCATTACAGTACCTGTCTTGCTGTTCCCACGTAGTGGATGCCGTGACCAAGGAGCCTCTAGTACCTGTAGAGCAGATGTGAAGAAGTCGTCCGCGTAGATCTTGTAGTTCTGACTGCTTGGAAGTAGGCTTGGGCGGTATGACGGTATTACGGTATACCAGGGTATTTAGAAATACCGACGGTATTGAAAATCAATACCATCAAAATAACAGATGCATTTCAGTTTCTATTACACTGAAACAGAGTTTTGACAGGGACGGCATTGGTTGTAGTGCACACACAGCACGCGCCAGTAGAGGGCGAGACCAGTCCTCACTAGTGGAGCGAGCACACGCAGAGCTGGTTGTCTACACACAGGAGGACGCAATCGATAGGGGAAAACCTGCTTCAGTGGTGGAAATTAAATGAGACACGCTTACCGTTGCTGGTGCTGCGGGCTAACTGGCTACCGTTCTGAGAGCTAACGTTACTAGTACTAGGGTGCTGCAGGCTAACTGGCTACCGTTCTGAGAGCTAACGTTACTAGTACTAGGGTGCTGCAGGCTAACTGGCTACCGTTCTGAGAGCTAACATTACTAGTACTAGGGTGCTGCAGGCTAACTGGCTACCGTTCTGAGAGCTAACGTTACTAGTACTAGGGTGCTGCAGGCTAACTGGCTACCGTTCTGAGAGCTAACGTTACTAGTACTAGGATGCAGGCTTCTGGCCATCGTTCCATGATTTGTTTACTTGGTAACACGGGTTTCCCCCCCCGCTGATGAAAATGAAAGTCATACCGTCATATACCGTATACCGGGGTATTATGTCAGCAAGGTATGACGGTATGAAAATAATTATACCGCCCAAGCCTACTTGGAAGTGTTGAAGCAAGCTGAAAGATGCAAAGACAAATTATGATTGATATTATCCTGTTTCATCACAATTTACTCAAGCCTAGTAACAGACACAATATTTCTGACACTGGGAATACATTCCTATTACTGTAACATATCATCCTATATATGTCAACTGTAATTAGGTTGATATTTGGCTATTAATGTAACCCTATCATCCTATATATATATCAAATATTTTTATTTCTGTTTATACACAAAACAAGACAAACACAATACAGTAACAATAACAATACCTCACAATACCACAATAATAATAACAATGACATTAGCAATAACAAAAATAATAAACACAGAACATAACATAAAAAAATCGACTTATACTCTTACAGACACCACAATAGACACCACAAAAGACAATTCCTCCCCCACTCCCACCCCAGGACCCCCGGACCCCCCAGGACCAACACCCCGCCCCCGCTCCGCCCCTAGATTGTGGCCTTTACTCTCTCGGCTTCTGAGACCCAAAGACCAATGCCGGCCTGTCCAACCCCAATCACCTGTGCAGTAGAGATTTCCATATCAATTATATCCAACAGTGTCAGAGACCAATTCATAATTTTGAGCCTCTCAGGTTATTTCCACCTCATGGCCATCATCTTCTTGGTTGCAGTAACGCCCGCCTATATATTTCATTGATAATTAGGCTGATGGCTATACTGTGACCATACCATCCTATATATTTCAACTGTAATTAGGCTGATAGGTGCGTATACTATGACCCACCCTTTACATTTGAATGGTTATTTGGCTGATAGGTGCCTATACTGCAACCTTAACCTTAATGCATTCTGATAAACTGGATTAAGGATAGGCCTCCATCCATACAGATGTGGTACAGAGAGATCTTCGGTGTGCTACCCCATGAAAGACTGTGCAATGCATAGAGGCAACAACGCTTCCTTTCAGGATGTGTGGGCCCCACTATTGGACTACCTTCCTGCTACAATTTCTCAGATCCTTCTTAAGGCCCAATGCCCCATTGTATGGACAGACTTTGGATAGAAAAAAATAATATATGTATATATATGTATGCCTACATGTGAATGGGCTCGAGGCAAGTGCAGTACTGTGCAGTGCTTGTCTGGGTTAGATTTCCTTATTTTGCTTGTTTTTCTTTTTGATCTGCTTTTGCTGGCATGACGGCATAGATGAACTGGAGGAACCCCCCCCCCCCTTCTGTCCCAATGTGTGTTTTGTAATGTAAGTAACTGTATGTGAAAAATCTTTTAAAAAACCAATAAAAATATCAAAAAGGAACCTTAACAGCTTGTCTCTTTTTTCAATGGTAATGTTTTTTTATTAGTTGCCATACAGAAATACAGAATACTTTTGCATGAAATGCTTCTTTCTGTTTTGCTCCTGAGAGTGTGCTAGATAAAATAAGAAGATAGTATAATTAAGCATTACATCACGCGCAGGAGTGGTTTGTGACCAATAAACCATGCCTAGGGGTGGTCGTTAGGCCCGAGGCGCAGCCGAGGGTCGTTAGACCCCCCTAGGCATGGTTTATTGGTCACAAATCACGACTACAAGTGGTGTAAAGCTTTTATACAACTGCCAGATTCATCCAACCTTATTTCTATACAATAAACACACATTAATCGAAGATTTATTGAAAAAACCATCCGCCAGAAAAAGTAGTTCCCACAACTACAAAAAAGACAAGTTGCCTCCATGTGGAAGCAGCTTGAAGTGCATCCAACCAAACTAACACATCCAACTGTGTATTATTGGAATGATTGAGAGAAGTTGCCTCATGTGGAAGCAGCTTGAAGTGCATCCAACCAACTAACACATCCAACTGTGTATTATTGGAATGATTGATTGAAAATTGTATTACCAGATGCAGAATGGGTACAATACAGTACGGCTCAATACACACAATTGTTAAGGGAATGCAGACCTACTTTCCATAGAACTTCATTCTTAGATGCTTCTATATAAAGTAGGTAAAACAAATTAAAACGTTTTCTTTGCCCTATAGGAAAAAAACGTTTTCTTCGCCCTATTTTTTTATTTATTTCTTTTAGCCTAAACTTAACCAGTTGGAAACCAGGGGTACAGTAATAAAATTAGCAATCAACCAATCAATCAATTCAATAGACCATGCTCACTTAAAACAGCGCTGCTTCTCTCTCAGTCTGACTCCCCCGCTGTTGCAGACAGGAGTGTGTGTGTGTGTGTGTGTGTGTGTGTGCGTGTGTGTGTGTGTGTGTGTGTGTGTGTCACAGTGTGTGTGTGTGTGTGTGCGTGCGTGTGTGTGTATGTGTGTGTGTGTGTGTGTGTGTGTGTGTGTGTGTGTGTGTATGTGTGTGTGTGTGTTTGTGGGTACGCCAGCGTCGGACAGTGTGAGAGAGAACGCTGCAGTCAGTAGAAAGTAGGAAGGAAGAAATTTAAATCAATCAATTAATCAATCAATCAATCCGCGATTTTTCTTTTGTTCTAGATTGACTCAAGACCCATCAATTACATCATCCAACATTGTTTAAAGGACTAACACATTCCCCTTGACAGAATCGCTTCATATTTAGTCGTTATGGTGCTTTCAACATAACCATTTGTTGTCCGCGATCTTGTTTTCTCCCGGAGTGAGCCGGGGAGTGATATGTGATTTGGTTGTGGGCGGGTCCTGAGCCCAGGACCGTGGATTGTTGCCAATAAAGACGTGTAAATGGCCAATCAGAATCGAGAAATTTGCATGCCGTTGTATAATATAAGTATAAAATAGAAAGCAGGGGTGTAAAGTACTTGAGTAATTGTAGGCCTACTTTGTTACAATACTTAAGTACTGTTTTTGGGGATTTGTACTTTACTCAAGTATTATTAGGTGTGTATACTTGTACTTTTACTCAATTACATTTCAGAAAAAAAACATACTTTTTACTCCTTACATTTAAAATGCAGACCTACAAAGTACAAATCTTGCAGGTCCAACCATTTAAATTAGTATATTTGTTTCTCTGGCCAAACTAATGTTAACGTTATTAATCCTGCGGCCAAACTTTATTTAAAAACAGCCAATCAAATCCCCATCAATGGAAAATTAACCCGCCCATACCCATGCTGATTGGTCCTTGTGCAAGACTAGAAAGCAGGGATCTTTGATTAAACACCTGCTATCAGAATAATAGACAGTCAGAAAAAAGGTTTTTACTTTTACTTTTGAGTACTTAAGTACATTTAACAGTAGAAACTTTTTGACTTTTACTCAAGTGTGTTTTTAGCCAGATATTCTGATTTTACTTGAGTAAGATTTTGAGACGGTACCCATACTTTCACTTAAGTATAATTTCTGGGTACTTTGTACACCCCTGATAGAAAGTAACATTTTCAATATACATATATACAGTATATGTACAGTATATACAATGCAGAGTAGAGAAGGTAACTGAGTTACAGCAATATACAGTACAGTGTAGAAATGGTGAGGTATAGCTTAGCTTGTGGTGCCACCTTGTGGTGGTGAGGTGCAATGAGGTGCAATGAGGTATGAGATTGATGTGCAAATCTCCTTACCAATAAATATAAAGTGTGTTAGTGTCTAAAGTGGGTAAAGTGGGTGCTACAGTGTGTTGTTTATTTAAAGTGAGTGTGTGCGTGTGGATGTGTGTGCTGTGGGTGTATTTGATGGTTTGTTATTGTTCAATGAGCATCCTGATGGCCTTAGGGATAGAAGCTCCTTCTGAGTCTCTCTGTGCTTGCCATGAGACTACGGCAGGGCTATTCAACTAAATTGTTCAGGGGGCCACATTGTCAGAAACCCAAGGGGCCAGGGGCCGGACTGCCACGGCGCCTCCCCGTGCTATGAATATATGTACACTTGACACAACACGCAACCACATTTTCACAACTTTTATTTAAAGGGGAACTATTTTACTATTTCTATTTCCGGGGCCCTCTTTACCTCCCTCCAGTCCCCTCTGCGAACAAAACACCTCTAAATCTAAATACCGTAAGAGCTAGTAAACATACCATGATAGTCTGTGTATGCATTCGTCTCCACCTGTCCAACAAAAGCAAATGAGAAGTAGGTAGGCTGGGCACAATGAGCCGCTGTAACTCGTGCATGATCACGTATTGAAGCGGTCGTCTGTACCGTCGTGTTGGTTTAGCGCGGCACTTTGTTGTCGTCTAGGAACTTCTCCGCGTCCTTCGGGTCGTTGAACGTGCGCTTGTCTGTGCCAACCGATACCACGAACGTCGCTGGGTGTCGGAATCCGCATCTCACCTCCGCAGTCTTGCATCTGGTCCTGATATTGTCGAATCGCTTCCGTAGCTTCAATACTGCCGGTCCCAGGTCCGGGAAAATGTAGATGCGCGTTCCCTCATGTTGTAAGGGGAACTTTTGTGTTGCAAGCCTCAGAATGCGCTCCTTCACTGAATCATGGTGGATCCGTGCTATAATTTGGCGTGGAGTGCCATCTGTTGCCGTCTTCATGTTGACCCGATATGCCCGGTCAATTTTAACAGGCTTGTTGTTGAAGTTCTCATCTCCCAGCAATGTTGTTATAAGTTTTTTCAGTTAAGTCTGTAAGATTGCCCTTTTCCGTGCCCTCTTTTACACCTATGATGCGGATATTTTGTCGTCTGTAGCGCGAGACGAGGTCGTCCACTCGTTCACCGAGCGTCTTGGCCTCCTCCTCCCACACGGCACATTTGCCTTCCAGAATCTTGATTCGGTTTTCATGTTCATTCAGGCCATCCTCGTTTGAGGTGACCCTTTCCTCAATATTATCCATTGTCTGTTTCAGACCGGCAAGTGATGCATCCAACTTTTCAAACCTTGAATCGACATTTTGATTCAGTCGATTAATAGCTGCCATTATGTCCGTCGTGGTCGGCGCTGTAGTTTCAGTTTGGTCTTCATCCGATTCCGACCGGCTGCCGTTGCTATCGTTAGCTTCTCCGCTAGCGTCCTCGTTTGTAGACATTTTTTTAACCTTTCTGTGTCTCTTCTGTCTCGGCATAGCTCAGTTGCGCATCTACAACTTATATTGTCCACTTTCTTTTTACTTCTACCATTGAATTGCCATCTTAAATTGTCACTTTTGTTGGAGTTTAGTGGAGCCTCTCTCACACACGACTATCCCATCTCACGCCCACTTCCGGTTCCTGAGAATTTCTAATCAAGTACTCAAAAACAGCATTTTTCTACCTCAAGATCTTAAGCCGTTTTGAGCCTGGGCTCCAACCACAGTGGGAACTGTGTGGAAACTCAGCTGATTATCATGCAGCGGTGTCTCTCTGACATCACAAATCAGCACATTTTCAGATGACTCAGTTCAGTGAGGGTGAATATTGTGAGAGGAGAATTGGAAGAATGCGCCAATATGAGAATTAGAGACATAGATCATATTAATATAAGTCCACATAGCTAGGAAACAATGCTAAACACTGAAAAAGGCCATTTATAAGATAGTTCCCCTTTAACTACATTGCAAAAGTAGTATACTTTTCAAAAAAAGTGCTTCATTTATGTGCCACATCTGCAACATCTCCTGCAAAAAGTGCTTCATTTATGACTGTGCAACAACTGCAACATCTCCTCTTCAACATTTCAATATAAAAATAAAATAAAAAACAAACAAGTGCATGATGTGCATCTGAACATTCTAACATCAACACTTGAACAAAAAAACACATTTATAGTGCAGCTGAGCTTATGAAAAAGTGCTTCGTGTCGGTGCAACAACAGCAAATCACAGCATCTTATTAGCACTTATTGTCGACTCTTAACTCTCAAACATCAGGGGGGTGGGGGGCAGACAGGCCTAGCCTACATACACACATCTAATGAGAGTGATTGCACTTCTTTGACTGGGCAATGGCAGAGAAAGAGGGTTCATAAAGTGAGGGCTACCCGCAAACAGTGATGCAAATGCTCATTTGTCAAGGAGGCATGGTTGCTTGTTTTAATGGCATTCATGTGAGAGAAACTGGATTCACAGGTGTATGTTGAGCCAAACATTGTTAGCACAGATATTGCCAGCGTTTTTATTTTGGGGAATGTCTTGACATGAATACACTTTATCCAAAATGTTGTGGTGGATTCATTCTCAAGTGCCTGCTTCAGAGCAGATGATGCTTGCATGTCAATTATTTCAAGTTGCAGGAGACCTTCATCAATGTGAAGTGATGCAAGGAACTCTTGTCCTTTTGTAGAAATAGCAGCTACATTGGCAAATGGGTTGCTCACAAAATGCATCAATTCTCTGGACATGTCAAATTCATCAAATCGACTTGCAAAGTTTTCCCTCAATTTATCAATGAAATCTGTCATTTAGTGACTGTTGGCTCAATTGTGCGTGTTAACGTTGACATAAAAAAAAAAAAAAAAAAAAAAAAAAAAAAAAAAAAAAATGTTTATTTTTTTTTATTATCATGTAATCTTTGGCGGGCCGGTCAGAATCATCCCGCGGGCCGGATTTGGCCCGCGGGCCGCCAGTTGAATAGCCCTGGACTACGGTATCGCTTGCCTGACCGCAGCAGTTCAAAGAGGTAGTTGTTCATACTGCCAGTTGTTCATACTGTAATCCTACCATTAAAGCTGCACTTTAACACTTTGAGCGCCACGCCTGGTTTTCCGTTTTACCGGCTGAATGCCACCATCGGCGCCAATGTTAACGTTAATATCGCCTAATCTATGTTTTAAATTATGGCTATGTGTCTAATCTGCCCATCGCATTATCAAAGACTATTTTCCAGTCAGTGCTGTCAAGGCAGATTGTTTTTTTATCGCGTCGTTTCCGTTTCAGAGCAGTTAGAAAAGCCCCCGTTTTGATATAAAAAACAGCTCATTCTGGAGCATTCTATGAAAATCGTCTTTTAGTGGAATATTCCACAACGTTGATATTCGTCGGCCTTTTTATGAATCGTTTTCAAATAAACGCTAGATGATCAATATTATACGTGCATGCAAGCACATTAGGGCCGCGCACTGATAATCGCTCCGTTGATTTCCTCACGGACTTTTACAGTGAAACCGAAAGAGGACATTTCACAAAACAGCTTATAACTTCATCAAACTTACTCTGATTATCCTAACACTGATAACATAGAGTCCTTACCTGACATCAGATGGTATCCAACTGGTATATTCCAATTCCTGATCACCATTCGAAAAAATCGATACGTGTATGGATCCAACGCGATACTGTAGATCTCCATGATCAACGGGGATCTGAGGTTCCAGAATGAACTGTGGTAACCCCGGCTGGATCAGTGAACTGGAAAATGTGGAGTACCGGATTTTTTTCCCCATTCATTTTCATTGAGTCCATTCCAAAATCACTTATGTCATCTGGGAGACGACAGGGGGCGCTTTTTTCCACAGTGATCGCCGGCGCCCCTCGGCTATACTCGGGTAGGCTCTGGTGATGCAATAATTTTTTAGATCGCAAAAAAAAAAGAAAAAAAAAAATCCGACAAATCTCGTGAGTGGCTAGCAACCACCTATAAAAAAACCAGAGAAATCTCGTGAGTGGCACGGAAAGTGTTAATAGGAGGATTGACACACTGTGGCACACCTTGTTTATACATGGGTTATACTGTAAGAGAAAAAAAATAAGCAATATTTTCCCATGAAAAAGGTCCATACTGTACTGTAGGTTTAAACAGTAATTAGGCTGATAGGTGGCTATACTGTGACCCTCTTACGGTATATATTTCAGCAATAATTACACTGATATTGCTGTGACCCTTCCAAACAATTCTTGTTTCACAACACTGCTACAGTAACTATACATGATGACGTAAATGTGATAATTTTTTTGCATCACTAACAATATGCCCATCTGTCTCCAAAATCTCAAAAACAATGGTACATGTACAAGGACATGTTGGACGGACCAAGATTAATAAATAACTCCCAGTTCAGGATAATTCTGATTAAAAAGGGTGAACTATCCCTTTAAAAATCTGAACCCGATCATCCAGCCACACATAAAATGTGTGTATTCCACGGTACAAGAAGTCCAAAAACAACAGTGAGGCCTGTCAACTCAACAGAGGTTAAAGCTAGTGCCGTGCAGCACCCCCGGCCCACTGAGCAATATGCAGCATTAGCGCATTACGCACCCATGACTGCTCGGCCGCCTCCATGGCGAACGTCTCTCATCGGAAGTCACAGAGGAGGCCACTGAGTGTGTAATTGGTTCCCATTAGGGAAAATGTTGGCTGCTATCAGATCCCATCGCGCCGCAGTACTTGCTGACGAATGCTCGGGTTCCACTCAGTGGAGTGGGATCACCCAGTGTGGTTTGGGGAGGAACAGAGGCTCGCTGCCACCTATGTAATGGACCAGCCCAGGGGTCGGCAACCCGTCCGGAGCCGCATGCGGCTCTTTAGCCACTTTGATGTGGCTCCCTGTTGCTTAAAAAAATAAATGTTTTACTTTTTAACACCTCTTATTTTGATACTGTGAGACTGAAATAAAAAAAATACTCTTCATAAGAGTTTGAGGTTTTCCTTTGTTATAACAGGTAAAAACAGCAATCAACTATTTTCTTTTTATTGTTTTATAATTTCATAAATGCAACAAACTATGTGCTATAAGTATAAAGTATAATAAATCGCAATTTACTGGCGGCTGGGTGGAGCAGCGGACACTGCGCTCGTCACCAAGAAGAGACACCGGTATCGAATCCGGCTGTCAGCGTTGCCTCCGGCTTGGGCCGGCCGTCATACTGACTCAATTGGCAGAGTCAGCGGGAGGAGAGTCGATGGGTGGTAGTCTGGTCGTTGTAAACAGTGACTCCTACAGGTCGGTCAGGGCGCCTGCACAGCAAAGACAGGAAAATGGCGGGGGCAGTGTGAGCCTCCTACACGTTACTCCTCGCCAATGAGAGTCCGTGCTGGCAGGTGAAAAGACGTGACTGGCTGCCTCCACATGTATCGGAGGGGACATGTGATGGGCTTCTATCCTCCCTAGGACCGGCCAGTGGGGGCCTCATGCGAGCAACGATCAGGACAGGGGAGGGAAAATTGGCACGAGAGGTAAATTGGGATGGGAGAAAAATCACAGAAAAAGGAGGAGAAAAAGTAGATAAAAAACAAACCAAATAAATCGCAAATTACTTGGTATGCAATCGTCAGATGTTTTATGCTAAATGTGGGGTATGCATGGGGATAACTATATAAACATAGACTGTGTTATCTTCATTTGAAGGGTAAATAGGTTTTGCGGCTCCAGATGAATTTTATTTGGTGGGAGGGGGGAAATGGCTTGTTTGCTAGTAAAGGTTGCTGACCCCTGGACTACACTGTAAGAAAAAAATCTGTAAAAAAACTGTAAAAGTCTGGCAGCTTGGCAACAGAGATTTACTGTAAAATTTACATTGAAATACCCTAATTAAAATAAAGTGGAAAAGCAATACATTTACAGATAATTCTGTTTATTATTTGAGAACCAGAGAACAGAGAACCACTGTTCTGTATCACACTAGCTCCCGCTCTGCGTCTGTTGCATATATCTCGCTTCAGCATATATACACTGAATAATTTCACAAATGTACCTTTAAATGCCAGCATTCATCTGGCCACACCCCCATCCGCTTACCTATATAAGCAGGGGTGGTGCCACACACTCATCTCCTTCTCAAATTTCATCACAAGCAACGTGTTGCTCATATGCCCACTTGACGTGGAGAAAAATATTGGCTGGAAAAGCAATGTTTACGAGGAGAGGAAGAACAAGGAGATACGTTGACATCATATCTTTATTTTCTCTCTCACTATTTTCGAGAAAATACGGCGATGTTGTCTTTGTCACTGGAGTGTCTGGAAGATGGTGATCATTCTAAAACCCTCCACCGGTTTTCGTATTGGGAGCACGCCGCTGCATGCTTCTCAACTGCAGTTCCTTGCTGTGTTGGTTGGGGTGAAACCTTTCAGGCCACAGCTGAACTGTAAGACGCGCCGCTGTTGTGAGGAGCGGTGGGTTTCAGGTTGGGTGAGTACTGTCGCTGGCAGTCTTCACTTGTTAGTGATATGGGGGCTAATTGACAATGTTTATGAAAACCGTCCCCAGCCTAGGGTCCTTTGTTCAGCCACCTAGGCGACAGAAGACCTTGGTCTGAAGACCATTGTAGTTTTAACTAGTGGGCCGCGACCATTAACACTGGTGATCCCTGTGTTTTCTGGACGAGTGGGTATCTCCCTGTCACCGTGTAGCCCCTTCTTTCATATCCAAATGAGAGTATTCCTTCACGAGGAGATATGTGCATAAGATGTTCGATAGCGGAAGATCTATGTTCAAGTCAGCTACACAGGCCAGTTTGGTATTGTGCTGATTCCGTCGGGTGTTGGTAAAATCACCGTTGTAAAGCTGTGTTGACATCTTGTTTCTCTTTTCTCTTAAAAAGTGAGGAGGGTTTCAGAACGGCGGCCTGTCTGGGTGAGTGTTATATCATTGTGTACAAGTTCAGGTGATAGCTGATTAGCTTACGGTTAGCCAGTCAGCTGTTAGCTGCGGCGTTAGCCTGCTGGGATCACTGCGTGGCCTACAGAGGTTGGGCCTACTGTTAGCCAGTCAGCTGTTAGCTTCGGCGCTAGCCTGTTGTGATCACTAGGAAACGTTAGCTTGCTGCTATCGGACAAGGCCAGCGCGAGGTAGCTCCGGCTACTCGCACGCCGCCGTGAGCTCCCCTCTGGTCGCGTGCACCGTTCGCTCGGCGTCTCGCGAGCAGGGGCAGTAGCGACCGGCGGTTGGAGCGGCCGTTAGCTTAATGCTACTCTGTTGAACGTGCTTTGATTATAACATGTTTTACACTCTTGACTACGACGTCATCTTTGTCAGGGGATGTTTGTCGATCCTGCCCTGAGCCAGGACGGCAAGGATTGCGTCAACAAAGGGGACCGTTGAAACGGGTAGAGCGGCGACGCTGCCCAGATCGAACAACACAGGATGGCTGTGTTTTCTACGGTGTCTTAAGACTGCACTTCGCTGATCTACGCTCCGGGTAGGACAAGGTTTGGCCAGACCTTATACGCGTCTTTCTGGCTTTACCTTCTATATGTTTTGTAAATAACGCTGTTTTCCAAAAACGTGTGTTGCTGCAATACATTTGGGATACGACGTGAGTTTTGTGTGAACTGTCTTGTCACTGGTAAATAGCTTCTCCGGGCAAATCGGGTTGTTGTTACAGATGTGAAAATGATCTGGTTGTTGTGTGAGAAACATCATGTGTGTTGTTATGTACCGTGTACTCACAACTAAGGGGTAACTAACCTATGAAGCTATGCTTAGTGACAAATGAGTAAAGAATTTTCTTTTCTCAGCCTGTGATGACAATGAACAGTGTGTTCACATGTTCACCTGTTTTAACTGGCCGTATTAAGGGTAAAGCAGGAGGATTGTGTTTTCCCCCCGGTTCCCTGGGACTTTTTCATCCTCCTATCAGACATGTTGTTGCACTACATTGTGTCTTTTGTGTGGTAGGGATGCGATGTAACCCTTAGCTTGATTGCTGAGGTTGTGCTAAAACTGCTGGAGAAACTTTATTTTCCTAAAAGAAAAGATTGTTTGGTCGCTGTCGTGTGTGCTTAGCAAGGCCTGTGGCCGATACTAATCGAGAATTATGTATTCTCTCATTATGAAAAACGGCGTTCCTCTGTAGAGTGTTTTTGCATTTTTTGTAGGTGATGATGGGTTGTGTGTGTCATGTGACCTACAACTGGGTTGGACTGGCCACAGAAGCACATGTGTATGTTGGACCGGGGCTCCTAGAGAGCCCTCTCTATTCTGTGTTTTTTCCTTAGTAAAAATCAGATAGCAGGTTAGCTCATGCGCTGTGTGAAGCTGTCAAACTCTTCATAGAGCTGACTATGACTGTGTCATATTCTCTTTTTGTCATTACATCGTATCATGGGTGTGGGGTCGTAAAGGGGTGAACTGGTAACCTTTCCTCTCCCCCTTGTTTCTGTCGGTCAGAGGTACACCCCCTGTCCTGCAAGGTTCCTGTCACGTTGCGGTTCGGCACGGGGGGGGGGGGGGGGGGAGTTTCCTCGTCCCACAGGCTGGAATATCGGGCATGTGCACCGCAGAAATTCCCCTGCCATAGAGTATGTCACCGTGCGCGTCTCTGTTGGTAGGACTTCCGTGTGCTGTTCAGGTCCATGTGATGGATCTGTTTCGGGGGGGTGGTCAGGGCTCCTCCTCACCAAGCGCCTTTTCGGGCCTTCTGTGAGTTCGGACTCCTCCTTCCATGTGAGGGAGCCTCCATCAGAGTACAGAGCCTTCCTCCTCAGATTGTCAAAGTGAGTGGACCCTCTAGAACAGTGGTTCCCAAAGTCGGGGTCGCGACCCAAAGGTGGGCCGCGAGCAGCCACGGGTGGGCCGCGAGATGATTAAAAAATAAAATAAAATAAAATAAAAAAATATATATTTTTTTATTTTTTTATTTTTTTATTTTAATTTTTTTTGTCAGGCCACTGAACTTAGAAGCAGGCCAGGACAGTGTTTCTAGTTGTATTCTAAAATGTGACTATATGGTTTTATATTAACTTAATAAATAAACAAAAAAACGAAAAATCTACTTATTTCAACGAACATTTCAAACTAAATAACAGATTATGCACATAAAACGCTGAAAACAACCGAAGCAACAATAGTATTTTAATGAGGCTATTATTATTATCATTATTATTTTGCAACAAGTTAGCCCTCTCATAAATAGCACATATAAATGAATAACTAACTTGAACTAACTTAATAGGATTGAAGTGATATTTGGCTTAAAAAATCGGTCACCTGGCAAAAAAAAAAAAAAAAAAAAAGCCTGACGATGTGCATTGGGCCGCGGCTCTCTGACGCCTAATTTTCTGGGCCCTGGCCTGAAAAGTTTGGGAACCCCTGCTCTAGAAGGTGTCCTATTCTATTGTGTATGTATTCGATTCAATTCGATTATTGAGTGTGTATGGGTTCAGTGCCTCTTCCCCGGAGAGCCCTAAAACCAATTTTTTACATGGCTCAAGGTGCAATATATTCTTTTCAATCTGTACAGCTCGCGTGGGAAGTCTCTCTGGGGATCCCCGTCTCCTTCCTATGGGAGGGTGGTGGGATGTAAAAATGTGAATTTTTTTTACCCCCGGCTGTGTAGACTGGGATACATACTGTTGGTGCTTCCTTCTTTCTATTCAAAAAGTGTTGGAGTTAGGAAGTGTCACACCCCTCTTGTCGTTCCCCTGGGCGCCTTGGGGATTCAATGACAGGTCTAAATAGCCTGTTCATTGATGGGGGTGTGTCCCGACGCACGTATAGTGCTAGCTCGCTGTAAACAGGCGACTGACTGGCACGCCTTGGTTGCTTGAGGTTAAAACGGCGTTTTTATAAAGCAACTGAGATGGGGTTTTTTCCTCTTCCGACGACCACATCCCACGACCTGGGTTGGTTATCGACGGATTCTCGTTCATGTCTGGGGGATGATGACGGAATGGATCTGAACATATGTAGAGGGGTCTCACGCCCTTGGGGTGGGCCACCAGGCGCGGTTCGCCCGAACGTCTGGGTGGCGCCTTCTTTTCATGTTAAGATCGACACGCATATTTGCCCTTTCTCCTGGAGTAGGCATGTCGGCATGGTTAGGGCACGGGACTGGTTCTGGTCACGCTGGTCCGGATCAGTTGAACCTGTTGTCCGCCGGGGATGCAGATCTGCTGTTCTGGTACCCTGAGGGACTTGGGCTTTTTTCAGGGGGAAAAATGCCAGGTCGGTCCGGGTGTCACAGGGTTAAGCGCTATGGAGACCCTGGTTGGGTACGTTTTTTACTCAGCACTGTCGTAATGGCTTACGGCCATGCCGACCTGTACACGCTCGGTCTCGTCGGATCTCGGCCGCTACACAGGTTGGTCCTGGTTAGTACTTGGTTGGGAGACCGCCTGGGAATACCAAGTACGGTGTGCTTAGGGGCTGGTTCTCCATTCTTTTTCGCTCCTCTCTCACGCATGGCGAAGAGGGGCCTGTTGGGGTGGTCTTTGACCTCCTCTGGTGACCCTGTGCTTCCCGTATCGCCAGGCCCGGTCCGAAGTAATGTTTCGTCGACCCGTAGGCCTGGGTTAACCCTTTTTTGAAAACTGAAACACTTGTACTGCGGTATAGCCGGTGTATACCCGCAGGTGTGTTTTGGAGTTTTTTCTTGAGGGGTTATAGGAACAACCACCGCATTGGGTAACACCAAGGTGGTTGATTCCCTGGTGTGTTGGAGCAGTGTCAACTCCCGTGTTCACCGTTTGAGGGTGCCCCTGCACGTTCATGACGTCTGCCAATCGTGTCAGCCTTCTCTGCCTCAACCCCTCTGGGTGGGGTTTTTTAAATGGAGGCTTGGTCATGCAACACCGCCAGCTTCCGCTCCTTCCGCCGGTGCGGCTGTGTTCAGCTGTCCCCTCTGGCGCCTGTCTCGTCCGCAGTCTCCAGGCTAGGGTTGATAGCCTGTTGCCTGGTTTTTCCCCGGTGCGCTGCCTGCTTCCGTTGGTTAACCTTTTTTGTGTGCTTACGGCCATGCTGACTGCCTGTTGCAGGGTCAGTGTGCCAGGCGGTGTACTATTGGGGGGACAGGGCCCCTCGGCTGAGGGGCCTTTGTCCGAATACGCTGGCGATGTGGGGGGCGGGGCACTACGTGCCCACCTGGTGGGGTCTTTATGCTGGCATCATGGACTTCTCCGGGCCCCCGTTCCAGGGGGTCCAGTCCCTTTGGTGGGTCTGGGTCTTCCTTCACGCTCCGCTGCTACGGCCTTGCCACAGGGTTGGGTTTGCCCTTGACCCCGTGATTCTGGGGGCAGTAACGAGGTTGTTTCCTCCGTTCGTTCCCGGGTGGCATGCGGGTTGTGCGTGTGTGTAGTCGTGGGGTCAAGCCACGGTCTGCTCACCCTGTGCGTTGAGTTGCTTGAGTGCCTCTTCGCACGGTCGGGTCCGTCGCCCTCCCGTGAAGCCACCAATAGGGGGGGTGCCCTCCATTAGGGTGGGTTGGGGGGGCTCGGCCCTCCCTGATCTGATGGCTGTGGGGGGCCTCAGCGGGGTGTATTTGTCGAGCTTCTAGCTCCCGCTCAGCTCCTATTATTCAACAGACGCAGAGCGGGAGCTAGTGTGATACAGAACGTTAGGTTATGACTATAACCAAGTTCTGTTAACACTAGTGGACGCTCTGCGTCTAGACGCCGCTGCGGCCCTTGATTTTTCATTGTGATGAAATTTGTTGGGAAGGAGATGAGTGTGTGGCACCACCCCTGCTTATATAGGTAAGCAGATGGGGGTGTGGCCAGATGAATGCTGGCATTTAAAGGTACATTTGTGAAATTATTCAGTGTATATATGCTGAAGCGAGATATATGCAACAGACGCAGAGCGTCCACTAGTGTTAACAGAACTTGGTTATAGTCATAACCTAACGTTAATTGACAGGTTAGGTTAGGTTTAGCAGTGAAACACTATTATTTTACAGGTTTTTTCCTACATTATTATGATCAAACACCTTCAATAAAGTGACAGAACTTAAAGTTCAGCAGTGAAACACTGTTATTTCACAGGTCTTTCCTAAATTATTACGATCAAACTCCTTCAATAAAGTGACAGAACTTAAAGTTAAGCAGTGAAACACTGTTATTTCACAGGTTTTTCCTAAATTATTATGATCAAACTCCTTCAATAAAGTGACAGAACTTAAAGTTCAGCAGTGAAACACTGTTATTTTACATGTTTTCCCAGAATTATTACAATCAAACTCCTTCAATTAAGTGACAGCACTCAAAGTTCAGCAGTGAAACACTGTTATTTCACAGGTTTTTCCTAAATTATTACGATCAAACTCCTTCAATAAAGTGACAGAACTTAAAGTTCAGCAGTGAAACACTGTTATTTTACATGTTTTCCCATAATTATTACAATCAAACTCCTTCAATTAAGTGACAGAACTCAAAGTTCAGCAGTGAAACACTGTTATTTCACAGGTTTTTCCTAAATTATTACGATCAAACTCCTCCAATAAAGTGACAGAACTTAAAGTTCAGCAGTGAAACACTGTTATTTTACATGTTTTCCCATAATTATTACAATCAAACTCCTTCAATTAAGTGACAGAACTCAAAGTTCAGCAGTGAAACACTGTTATTTCACAGGTTTTTCCATAATTATTACAATCAAACTCCTTCAATTAAGTGACAGAACTTAAAGTTCAGCAGTGAAACACTGTTATTTCACAGGTTTTTCCTCAATTATTACGATCAAACTCCTTCAATTAAGTGACATAACTTAAAGTTCAGCAGTGAAACACTGTTATTTCACAGGTTTTTCCTCAATTATTACGATCAAACTCCTTCAATAAAGTGACAGAACTTAAAGTTCAGCAGTGAAACACTGTTATTTTACAGGTTTTCCCATAATTATTACAATCAAACTCCTTCAATTAAGTGACAGAACTCAAAGTTCAGCAGTGAAACAATGTTATTTCACAGGTTTTTCCTAAATTATTACGACCAAACTCCTTCAATAAAGTGACAGAACTTAAAGTTCAGCAGTGAAACACTGTTATTTCACAGGTTTTTCCTCAATTATTACGATCAAACTCCTTCAATAAAGTGACAGAACTTAAAGTTCAGCAGTGAAACACTGTTATTTTACAGGTTTTCCCATAATTATTACAATCAAACTCCTTCAATTAAGTGACAGAACTCAAAGTTCAGCAGTGAAACACTGTTATTTCACAGGTTTTTCCTAAATTATTACGATCAAACTCCTTCAATTAAGTGACAGAACTTAAAGTTCAGCAGTGAAACACTGTTATATTACAGGTTTTTCCTCAATTATTACGATCAAACTCCTTCAATAAAGTGACAGAACTTAAAGTTCAGCAGTGAAACACTGTTATTTTACAGGTTTTCCCATAATTATTACAATCAAACTCCTTCAATTAAGTGACAGAACTCAAAGTTCAGCAGTGAAACACTGTTATTTCACAGGTTTTTCCTAAATTATTACGATCAAACTCCTTCAATTAAGTGACATAACTTAAAGTTCAGCAGTGAAACACTGTTATTTTACAGGTTTTCCCATAATTATTACAATCAAACTCCTTCAATTAAGTGACAGAACTCAAAGTTCAGCAGTGAAACACTGTTATTTCACAGGTTTTTCCTAAATCATTACGATCAAACTCCTTCAATAAAGTGACGGAACTTAAAGTTCAGCAGTGAAACACTGTTATTTGACCGTTTTTCCCCATAATTATTACAATCAAACTCCTTCAATTAAGTGACAGAACTCAAAGTTCAGCAGTGAAACACTGTTATTTCACAGGTTTTTCCTAAATTGTTACAATCAAACTCCTTCAATAAAGTTACAGAACTTAAAGTTCAGCAGTGAAACACTGTTATTTCACAAGTTTTTCCAAAATTATTACGATGAAACACCTTCAATTAAGTGACATAACTTAAAGTTCAGCAGTGAAACACTGTTATTTGGCAGGTTTTTCCAAAATTATTACAATCAAACTCCTTCAATAAAGTGACAGAACTTAGTTCAGCAGTGAAACACTGTTATATTACAGGTTTTTCCAAAATTGTTACAATCAAACTCCTTCAATGAAGTGACAGAACTTAAAGTTCAGCAGTGAAACACTGTTATTCCACAAGTTTTTCCTAAATTATTACGATCAAACTCCTTCAATTAAGTGACAGAACTTAAAGTTCAGCAGTGAAACACTGTTATATTACAGGTTTTTCCTCAATTATTACGATCAAACTCCTTCAATAAAGTGACAGAACTTAAAGTTCAGCAGTGAAACACTGTTATTTTACAGGTTTTCCCATAATTATTACAATCAAACTCCTTCAATTAAGTGACAGAACTCAAAGTTCAGCAGTGAAACACTGTTATTTCACAGGTTTTTCCTAAATTATTACGATCAAACTCCTTCAATTAAGTGACATAACTTAAAGTTCAGCAGTGAAACACTGTTATTTTACAGGTTTTCCCATAATTATTACAATCAAACTCCTTCAATTAAGTGACAGAACTCAAAGTTCAGCAGTGAAACACTGTTATTTCACAGGTTTTTCCTAAATCATTACGATCAAACTCCTTCAATAAAGTGACGGAACTTAAAGTTCAGCAGTGAAACACTGTTATTTGACCGTTTTTCCCCATAATTATTACAATCAAACTCCTTCAATTAAGTGACAGAACTCAAAGTTCAGCAGTGAAACACTGTTATTTCACAGGTTTTTCCTAAATTGTTACAATCAAACTCCTTCAATAAAGTTACAGAACTTAAAGTTCAGCAGTGAAACACTGTTATTTCACAAGTTTTTCCAAAATTATTACGATGAAACACCTTCAATTAAGTGACATAACTTAAAGTTCAGCAGTGAAACACTGTTATTTGGCAGGTTTTTCCAAAATTATTACAATCAAACTCCTTCAATAAAGTGACAGAACTTAGTTCAGCAGTGAAACACTGTTATATTACAGGTTTTTCCAAAATTGTTACAATCAAACTCCTTCAATGAAGTGACAGAACTTAAAGTTCAGCAGTGAAACACTGTTATTCCACAAGTTTTTCCAAAATTATTACGATGAAACACAGTGTAACACTGTTATTTGGCCGGTTTTTCCTAACTTATTACAAAACAGGTTTTTCCAAAATTATTACAATCAAACTCCTTCAATAAAGTGACAGAACTTAGTTCAGCAGAGAAACACTGTTATTTTACAGATCTTTCCTAAATTGTTACAATCAAACTCCTTCAATAAATTGGCACCACTAAAAGTTAATCAGACAGACACTTTTATTGTACAGATTGTTAGAAACAAAAAGCTTCAAGTGTTAACAAACGCTCAGGATTGTAAAACTGCTTTATTTTGGAAGCAAGTGTGCTGTATAAAACAGATTCAAATGATTTAAAACTTTAGCTTGCAGTGTTTGTTCAAATGTAATGTTTAAATACAGTATGTAAAGTTAAAAACCTATAGAAGTACAATCTAAACACTATTTATGGATCAATATGCATGGCAGCTGCCACCATTGGTGTGTGAATGTGTGTGAATAGGTGAATGAGAGGCCATACGCGCTTTGGATAAAAGCGCTATTGCTATATAAGTGCAGTCCATTGAACATAACATAATGGCCAAGTAGTAAATTAAACTTTATGTCCACAATTCTGAACTATCCCTTCAATGTCATCAGATGATTTCAAATTTTAAAAGCGGAGAAAGCAACATATTGTGCTGTTGAACCGAGGGGGTTGTGGTCAGGTCTGCTTATTGCTTATTGCCAGCGGAGGAGTGCTGCCGAGTGCTTCCGCGTTTTCCCTGATTGGCTGCGACACGCCCCGCGGCAGGCGCGGCAGCCGCAGAGCGGAGCGGCAGAGCTTGCGGCAGAGCTTGGGGCATTATGTAGTCGTAATCCGCAATGATTTTCATTCGAAGCTTAGCTCACCTGCCAGCGCTGCGGTCCTGCGGTCCTGCGGTCCTGCGGTCCGTTGGTGACAAGTTCGAATCCCATCAATTTTTTTTTTTTTTTTTTAACATGTATTCTTTCGCCGGTTAAGGTTAGGCATGGTTAAGGTTAAGGTTAAGGTTAGGCATTGTTTCGGAGTTGGTTAAGGTTAGAAGGGTTAAGTTTAGGCGCTGTTAAGGAGCTGGTTAAGGTTAGAATTTGTCTTAGAGAATGGCAATATTCTTTCTATGGTTAAGGTTAAGGTTAGGCATGGTTAAGGTTAAGGTTAAGGTTAGGCATTGTTTCGGAGTTGGTTAAGGTTAGAAGGGTTAAGTTTAGGCGCTGTTAAGGAGCTGGTTAAGGTTAGAGTTTGTCTTAGAGAATGGCAATAGACAGCCTATTTTTCCGCACTGCCGCTCTCTCGCGCTGCCGCGGTCACATGGTCACATTGTCACATTCTTGCACTCTTCCGCTGGCAAAAAGCTACACGCGTCAGGTCTACAGTTTTTTAGCTTTACCATTTCAGTTTTATATTGTTTTCCACAATATTCTCCCGACCCCTGGGGGCTCCATAATATATGTGAACATTATACTGTTTAATTCAGAATCCCAACTATACAGTGTATTACTAAGTAAAAATCAAAACATACCACACCACAAAAGGTCAATGAATCAGTGGCACAAGTGAAGAGCAGATAAGGAACAATCCTCCAGATTGGCAGTAATCAGCTGGATCCTTGGTGCATGGTGCATCTGGGAAAATGAAAAAAAAGGACACTATGATTCACTGGAAAGTCCGGGACTGTACATTAGGAGGGGGTGGGTGGTAGGAAAAAAGATACATACGGTGGGGAGGAGACTGTCTATAGATACACCTGTGTGATGTTGCTACGGAGTTAAGCTAATAAACGTATACTATACTCACAACCACAGCAGGGGACACAACTATTTTGTTACCCTGCCATGTGGCGGACAGACCTCGCAAATGTCACTCGCCCAATAGCCTCCAGCTGCAACCACTCGAGTCCCTGAGTGATGACTGCTTGGCGCCGCCTCGGTAGAAAAAATTCCCTTTTCATGATATTTGGCGCCTCTGATTGGCTCAATTTTGTTTCAATCTGTATGCATCTACAAATCATATTATACCAGGTAGTCAATTCCGTTAGACTGCGAATCAAATTGACGGATCTCCCCAATCAAATTGACGGAAATCCGTCTTGAGACGGAACGCTTTTATGCCTGCATTCAACATCGATTATCTATTGTTCAGGATGTAGGAACGTTATACTTTTTCATTCATACATTCATACAAAAATACCTTCTAGAATATAAGTATGTTTTTATCATTTTCTGTAGTAATTCCTAGAACGTGAGTTATAGACCTAAATGCATCGATTGCCGTTTATTCCCTAGACACGCTATATTAAAAAATTCAACTGTATATGATCGTATACGTTATGCGTCATCATGCACGGAGGAAAGGGGGGGGGGGGGGGCGTTTATAATTACGTGATCGTCAGTAAATGCTTTATGTAGTATGGGTGATATATTGATCAGATGGTTTGCAGTGAAATGAATAAATTGGGCTGAAAATAACGTTAGTGTCCTCTTACCGTGCGTCAAAGAGACTGGCGGTGAAATATCCCAAGTATAGGACGTCGATCGCCTAGGTCCATTTCCGGTTTGTATGTCGCAATAAACGCCGAAATCATATAGATTATTAAGTTTATAAAGCGATCCATATGTACTATAGTGTCTGTCGGGAGCCTTGCAACAATGTCTGACGGCCGGATGAATTTAATCGACGCACAGCCCCCACTTCCTGTTGTTCGAGTGTAACTCGCCCGACCATCCACCAGGTGGCGGTATTGAGCCGTCGTTGTATTGAGCCGTAGGGTCCAGCTGCAGCGTCGGAGGTGTATACATAGACGCCTGCGCAATAGAGCATGCAAAGCATCTGCTCTACGACTATTGAACATGGGGGGGCAAACTTCTGATTTTGCTCCCCCACTTTTTGATCATATGAAAAATATGATATACCCCCCCCCCCCTCCCATATATAAATCTAACCATAACTACGTAATTTCAATCAAATTAATAATACGCAATGACACTTAATAGCAAGTTTTTAAGTTTCCAAAGATTGTGTGACCCCCCACTTTAATGGTTTGATCCAGTGCCCACGGGCCACGGTTCGTCGGCATGACGTATACGACATGTTGGGGGAGGAGGCAGCTTTTTCGAATGCCATTACAAAAAATTCAGGCTGGATATTGGATAACATTGTGAGGATTATTCTTCGGCGTTTACATCAAAATGGAGCAAATCATCACGTAAGTCGAACACTGTGACTGTATACTAAATGCGCAAACAGATTGAAACTGAATATTTCTCGTATGGTGAGCCTCCGCGCTGCACCGAGTGAATCCACAGTCACTTGCTCCTCAATGGGAAACCAACCTAGATTTACCCTGAAGGACTGGTTCTGGCCGAACCGTTCGTTATACAAGTATCACAGAGACATTACAAAGGTGCTCACAGTTGCACGAGGGGTTCGGACAGAGATACGGGATGGTTTGAAAGCTCGGCGTTGCTAATAAATATATTTAATATTTTTTTATAAACTGCTCAAAGCGGCATTATTTCCGCCGTTGGGTGATCACAGCGCCTGCGCACCATCCCGTATCTCTGTCCGAAACCCTCGTGCAACTGTGAGCACATTTGTAATGTCTCTGTGATACTTGTATAACGAACGGTTCGGCCAGAACCAGTCCTTCAGGGTAAATCTAGGTTGGTTTCCCATTGAGGAGCAAGTGACTGTGGATTCACTCGGTGCAGCACAGTCACGAAAGGGGCTAGTATGGACCCTGATGTAAACAAGACAAACGTCTTTCTCTGGTCTGCATCCCCTTAACAATTGTGTGTATTGAGCCGTACTGTATTGTACCCATTCTGCAATCTGTTAAATAAAGTTTTCATTCATTCATTCATTCAGCCACCGCGCTCACTGGGGCTATTGATAGCGTCAATTAATTGTTGTTGTTGTTGTTGGTACTGCCGCTGCGGATGTGAACGGGGCCGGAGGGGCTTTGGGAGGATGGGAAAGTTATTATTATTATTATAATAGTAATTGGCTATCATACGTGCCTAGCTAGCGTTAGCTAAAAGAGCCCTCGCAGTGAAGTTATTATTATTATAGCTATCATACTGCAATATAAACTGAGTTTTATAGTGAAAAGAGCAGCTTTATTTTGGTCAAGATTGAAGGCTCTATATTGCAGGAAATTGCACATACAGGTGTTCATTAAATGTAAAAAAAATCTGCCGTGGCCATGGGTGTATATATGAATTTTGAATGCCATGGCGAAAAAATTCAATATTGATCTCACTAACGCTGTACAGCGAGATCTGGTGGTCAAAGCATGGCGGGCAATAACGCTTTACAGCGTGGATGTGTTAATAATGATTTGAAGATGTTTACACTTTTTTTTACAACCCTACTGTTCTCCCAAGAATTAAATAAAGGTTTGATGATGATGACATGTCCTAGAAGAGAGATATAGATAGAGTGGGTGTGTTTGTGTTTGTACATGGAAGTTATACTCACATCAGCTTAAGGGAGATGCCATCCATGTCAATTCAGCATAGGATGATTCAGATGGCCTTGTGGTCAGCAGGGTCCCCCTCTGGCTGCTGGCCTCTGGTAGAGGTGTAGATCACCAGTGTCATCCCTCTGAGAACACAATTAGACTTTAGACAGTGGCTTGCGAGCATGATGAGCCTCATTTCTTTATTTTGTGATTGCTCTATCTATCCGATCTTATTACAAAATACTTGCCTCCTAGATCACTAAATGCGGGGCTCCTATCCTATTGAACATATTTTACTTTGTGTGTTTATTTTAACAATAAATTGTGATGCCATCACACAAACTGGCATTTAAAGGGTAAAATTTCAAAAAGTCCTGCACCAGAATGCAGGAAATTAAGTTTTTGTAACAAAATAATTGTGTGTGTGTGTGTGTGTGTGTGTGTGTGTGTGTGTGTGTGTGTGTGTGTGTGTGTGTGTGTGTGTGTGTGTGTGTGTGTGTGTGTGTGTGTGTGTGTGTGTGTGTGTGTGTGTGTGTGTGTGTGTGTGTGTGTGTGTGTGCGTGCGTGCGTGTGTGTGTGTGTGTGTGTGTGTGTGTGTGTGTGTGTGTGTGTGTGAGAGAGAGAGAGAGAGAATGATGGACAATTGCTTGCTGTGTGAGAGAGAGAGAGAGAGAGAGAGAGAGAGAGATAGAGATTAAGTACATTTGCTGAAATACAGTTGTTCTTAATTTTCTCACTTGCTATGTGAGAATGTTAGTTATTATGTTCTCAATGCCCCTTGCATTGTATGAGTTGTGTGGAAGCGTTTGCTAGTTCTAGTGCTATCCCTTTGTACATTGTGGCTGTGTCTGACAAAAGTTAACAATAAATAATGGTATTAGGAATACATTTGCCTCCTGCGTGAACTGTGCATAGCTGAATAGACTGTATTTTAACGCCGGTCATATGGTGGTACTTGGAGAGCCAGCTACATTCTCAGGTGGTACTTGGTGTAAAAGGTTTGAGAACCACTGATCTATCGTGTATAAAATTCAACTCACAATTCTACATGGGCTTCAGGTGGTGGTCTGCGTCTTCAGGTGGTGACAAACTTCCCGCAACTGGCGAAGAATCTCTGAAATATTGGATTGACAGTGACACACAACAGAATATTATTTTATGCCTGAATTTCCCCAAAATGGCTAATTGGACAGCACTTCTCCACCATCAGTGGCTATACGTGTCAGATAGGTGCAGATAGGAGAATCTGTCTGAATGACAAAGAAATCGCTTAACTCTCCCTCCCTCGGCCGCTATTGGCGCGACGGTGTAGCGGTCATTCCTATATGGCTATATGGCTATGACTATGAGCCCAGATGCAACGAGTAATTGTCTACTCAAAATCAACTAAGTGTCATGATTACGTCATTACAACCTGGGACTTGGATGGGAGAGCAGGAAAGATCCAATGTCTTCAGTCAAAAATCCGCCAATCAATGCAAAGGTAAACATACGTCTTTAGAGACGTTTTATATAAGAATAAACACCAGTGAACTTGTGTATAAAATTCAACTCACGCTACAGGCAGTCTCTGCCTGCGTGCAACTGCTGGTCTCTGGTGGTAATTCAGGAATGGCTTCAAGTTCCTCTGGCGAAGAATCTCTGAAATATTGAATACGACAATAACATTTTTATGCCAGTGAGAGAGGGAGACAGAGATAGAGGGAGAGACAGACATAGCACTGCTGTGTCATCAAATGACAAAGGCTTTGGCAATGTAGGTGTTGTGTGAAGTGGAGGGGGTCGGGGTGAGAGAGACAGAAAGACAGAGATGAAAACACAGATAAAGGTGTGAAGTTTGAAGTGGGGTGAGAGAGACAGACAATATTGAATTGAAAGATAATACTTACTGAGCTGAATCAATGGCAGTGTGGTAATAGGGGCTGGAGTTATACATTGGCATTCCTAGAGAAAGAGCAACATAATTAACTAAATAAGGAAAAAATAAGCACCATCAAAGTAGTTATCAATGAGCACCATATACAGTAGCAAGTGTACCTAGCTCCATATACCTAGCGCATGTCTGGTGGTAAAAACAAAACATGATTTGAGAATGTGTTAGTTAACTCACCTTGATAGCCTTGGGGGTGGCGATGATTGCCAGCGAATTCTAAAAAGAAGACGATCAAAATATTCAAAAAACCTTGTATGCAATTTATCAAGACTGTGTATATTATATATATATGTTTAGAGTAGCAGGAGCTAGAAGTTCAAATATGTCAGTCTTTCAAAGCCCCATTTTTGATATATAACAAAAGGCAGAATGAACATCACTGCCGCCCTGCTGGATTAAATTCTGAATTGCAGGTAGGCCTGAATAAGTATTTACTGTGCAAAATAACCAAAACCAGATAAACAATAAACAAAGTATTCTGAGTCTGAGCAGACAGAAAACCATCTTACCCTCAGCAAGGGATTCCTTTGTGCTGAAGACCCACAATGCAACACAACAACTTCAAGCTAAAATGCCTCACATACAAAACGAAATAAAATATAGAGCCATGGCTGTGTCCCAAGTTTAACACAATTGAACTATAATAAAGTATTTGTTAACACTAGTTACAACAATGCTTATGTAACTATTAAAAACGTACATTTTAATCACGAAACAAAATGGCAGACTAACGTTAGCTAGCATGCTAGCTAGCTAACGTTAGTAGCTGTAATAATATGCAATACTATTTGCTAAAACAAGCTCCAAACTATTTGCCACGGCACAGAGATAACATTTAGTCAAACGATAACAGCCCGGTGATGGTATCTGAACGGGATCATACTATTCCCATAAGAACTCACTTACCAGTTAAATAGTATACTATCTAGCATGCTAGCTAATAATGCTAACAAGCTTCGTTCTGCACTGTAGCCTACTAGTTGCCACCACGGTAATAATTCACAAAGTAGCATGTAGTCAAACGATGACAGCAAGATTATGGTATGTGAATGGCATAATACATTATATTGTCAATGACTTACCAAGGAGTCTGGCTCAGACTATTTGTCAAGCCAGTCAATGAAGACACCATCGCGCCAAGTTACGTTTGAATACCTCAAGTCCCGTGAGATCTTCTAGGTCTCGCGAGTTGCTTAGGACTATACCCTCTCGAAGGGGAGGGGAGGGGGAGGAGGGGAGGAGGGGAGGGGGAATCTATACTAAATTGATTCAACAACAGTTTTTCAAATGTTGAAATGGTATCTGTAATTAAATATTGAAAACATAGCTTTTTCAACCTCAACCAAAAATAACCAATCTGACTGTACATTGGAGGTGGTTGGGTGGGTGGGGTGGGGGGGTTGGGTAGGAGGGGTGGGTGGGGGACACTGTACAACTGTACATAAATATTACAGTGACAGTCCAGTTGAGTTAATGGATGGAGGGGGGGGGGGGGGGGGGGGGGGGACTATAGTGCAGCAATGCAAGTTCAATTCACAGTTATTACTACAGACCGGTGGCACTCACCTCTGTGGTCATGAAATGTATCGAGAGGCTGGTCAAGGACCACATTTGTGCCTCCCTCCCCAGTGATATGGACCCTATGCAATTTGCATACAGGACAAACAGGTCCACTGACGACGTGGTCTCCCAGGTACTGCACAGCACCCTCTCTCACCTTGACCGTCAGAAGGGGGGCTATGTGAGACTGTTGTTCATACAGCTCAGCGTTCAACACCATAGTCCCCACCAGACTGGTGGACAAGCTGATCAAGCTGGGTCTGAGCTCCGCCCTGAGCGCCTGGGTACTGGACTTTCTGAGTGAAAGACCCCAGGCGGTCAGGGTGGGGGGTCAGACCTCCAACACCATCACCCTGAGCATCGGGTCCCCCAAGGGCTGTGTTCTGAGCCCCCTGCTGTACTCACTCTATACACACGATTGTGTGGCCAAGTTCAGCTCCAACTCCATAGTGAAGTTCGCAGACGACACGGTGGTGGTGGGGCTGATCTCGGACAACGACGAGAAGGCCTACCGGGAGGAGGTTGAGGTACTGGAACGCTGGTGCCAGGACAACAGCCTGCTCCTGAACATTGGTAAAACCAAGGAGCTGATCGTGGATTATAGGAGAGGACAGCAGGAGACACACACACCACTGATGATTAACGGGGCTACCGTGGACAGGGTGAGCAGCTTTAAGTACCTGGGGGTCCACATCTCAGAGGATCTGACATGGTCAACACACATAGACACAGTAGTAAAGAAGGCGAAACAGCGCCTCTACCACCTGAGACAGTTCAGAGTATCGGGGAAGATACTCCAGTCCTTCTACTCAGGAGCTGTAGAGAGCATCTTGACTGGAAACATCACTGCCTGGTATGGAAACAGCACGGCACAGGACAAGAAGGCCCTACAGAGAGTGGTGCGCTCAGCCGAGCGTACCACAGGTATTGCACTACCTCCCCTGCAGGTTCTATACAACAAGAGGTGCAAATCCAGAGCCTGCAGAATAATGAAAGACCCCCACCACCCCAATAACAGCCTGTTTCAGCTGCTGAGGTCAGGCAGACGCCTGCGAACCCCAGCTACTAGGACAGAGAGGCTTAGGCTCAGCTTCTTCCCCCATGCAGGCCATCAGAGTCTTGAACAATGAACATCGAGTACCACAGAACAGTGAACTATCCACACATAAGCACACATGAGCACACACACGACAAGCACGATGTGCACGCTCACACACTAGCAGCCACTTTGACACTTTAACATGAGCGGGCACACACTCATGCCGCACACACCCACACTTATTGCCAAAAGGAAAGGCCACTTTAAACTAGTATTAGCAACAGTAACAGTGTATTGCACTACCAAAGCTACCTAGCATGTCCTATATACTCAGTAAATAACTATGTACAAATGCCGAGATGTCACACCATGTTGCCTGTTACCTGTTATTGCACAATGTTTTTTGTATTGGATTCTATTATATGTTGTACCACTGTATTGCACATCGTTGCGGGCAAGACCACCCGCATTTCATTGTATACTCGTATGCCGTGACAAATAAAACTCTTGACTTGACTTGACTTGACTTATTGTTGTAATGGAGAAGTGCGGGAGTTTATGTCACGGGGGTTGGGGACGGGGTGTGCGAGGGTGTGTGTGTGTGTGTGTGTGTGTGTTCTGTATGTGAATGAGTTCCAAGGCCTCGGCAGAACGGCATGCTCAAATCAGCCATTTCCCCCTCTGATAAGCATCTTCCCAGATCTCCTATAAGAAGGGAGAGAGGAAAGAAAGAGACGTTCTGGCAGTGGCGTCTCTGCTACAGGCTCCCTTCTTCATTCCAAGGCCTCTCGTCCTTCACCATCCGTGACCCGTGGGTTTGAGAAACGTCTCATGTAAATTGACAAAGTGAGTCATTGTACCACCAAATTCAGGCTGGGTTGACACGAGGACAGAAAGTCTGACGTTTCAACCCGACGTGCATCACTGTGTGACAAGACTCGAGGTGTTTTTCGTGAGGCTTACTGGAACACTCCGAAAATATGTTTATTTGCCATCTTCCCCAGAGTCAAACTAGAAGATGGATATCAATTTCATCTCTGTGCGTCAGAGTACATTTTTTTACAGAGCGCTAGCTGCTCCCTACTTCCAGTCCTTGTGCTAAACTATAGGCTAGTTGCTTGCTTCCAGTCCTTGTGCTAAGCTATAGGCTAGCTGGTCCCTATACTGCTTCCAGCCCTTGTGCTAAGCTATAGCTAGCTGCTCCCTACTGCTTCCAGCCCTTGTGCTAAGCTATATAGCTAGCTGCTCCCTACTGCTTCCAGCCCTTGTGCTAAGCTATATAGCTAGCTGCTCCCTACTGCTTCCAGCCCTTGTGCTAAGCTATAGGCTAGCTGGTCCCTATACTGCTTCCAGCCCTTGTGCTAAGCTATAGCTAGCTGCTCCCTACTGCTTCCAGCCCTTGTGCTAAGCTATATAGCTAGCTGCTCCCTACTGCTTCCAGCCCTTGTGCTAAGCTGTATAGCTAGCTGCTCCCTACTGCTTCCAGCCCTTGTGCTAAGCTATAGGCTAGCTGGTCCCTATACTGCTTCCAGCCCTTGTGCTAAGCTATAGCTAGCTGGTCCCTATACTGCTTCCAGCCCTTGTGCTAAGCTATAGCTAGCTGCTCCCTACTGCTTCCAGCCCTTGTGCTAAGCTAACGTCACGGTGACCAATTGCAGCCACTCTTATTGTCTGGGACCAAATACGGCCACGCCCCACTCCCAGCAAAAAGTGGGAATCTCTAGAATGGGTTTGGGGCGGCGCTGTATACGGAAGTAGCTCTCAAGGTGACGATTAGACAACACTTTTTTGTTGTCAGTAGATGGCAGCATTGGTTTAAAATTAAAGGCTGAAAATGTTGAGAACTACAACACTGCATTTCCCAAGAGCGTTAGCACAGGTCGCAGGTCACTGGGATGGGTCTATATTCTCCGACGTGATCTGAACAGCGTTAAACTATTACTGCAACCTCGGTATAGCGACCGCGAATGGCCAACTAATTATCTTAACAAAAGTGCGCTGGTAGCATTACATATGTTGTCTAAAGGGGGACATATGGTACAATTTAAGATTCTAATGATAATCGGCATATAAAGGACAAGATAAAGCATCGTTAATTTGTAAGAAACCTCAATGAAAACGGCGCAGGGTGCTATTGTTATGAAAATGTGATAGAATCCTATAAAAATGTGGACGCACTTGGCCTACGTTCCGTTATATAGCTAGCTGCTCCCTACTGCTTCCAGCCCTTGTGCTAAGCTATAGGCTAGCTGGTCCCTATACTGCTTCCAGCCCTTGTGCTAAGCTATAGCTAGCTGCTCCCTACTGCTTCCAGCTCTTGTGCTAAGCTATATAGCTAGCTGCTCCCTACTGCTTCCAGCCCTTGTGCTAAGCTATAGGCTAGCTGGTCCCTATACTGCTTCCAGCCCTTGTGCTAAGCTATAGGCTAGCTGGTCCCTATACTGCTTCCAGCCCTTGTGCTAAGCTATAGCTAGCTGCTCCCTACTGCTTCCAGCCCTTGTGCTAAGCTATATAGCTAGCTGCTCCCTACTGCTTCCAGCCCTTGTGCTAAGCTGTATAGCTAGCTGCTCCCTACTGCTTCCAGCCCTTGTGCTAAGCTATAGGCTAGCTGGTCCCTATACTGCTTCCAGCCCTTGTGCTAAGCTATAGCTAGCTGCTCCCTACTGCTTCCAGCCCTTGTGCTAAGCTATATAGCTAGCTGCTCCCTACTGCTTCCAGCCCTTGTGCTAAGCTATAGGCTAGCTGGTCCCTCTACTGCTTCCAGCCCTTGTGCTAAGCTATATAGCTAGCTGCTCCCTACTGCTTCCAGCCCTTGTGCTAAGCTATATAGCTAGCTGCTCCCTACTGCTTCCAGCCCTTGTGCTAAGCTATAGGCTAGCTGGTCCCTATACTGCTTCCAGCCCTTGTGCTAAGCTATAGCTAGCTGCTCCCTACTGCTTCCAGCCCTTGTGCTAAGCTATATAGCTAGCTGCTCCCTACTGCTTCCAGCCCTTGTGCTAAGCTATAGGCTAGCTGGTCCCTATACTGCTTCCAGCCCTTGTGCTAAGCTATAGCTAGCTGCTCCCTACTGCTTCCAGCCCTTGTGCTAAGCTATATAGCTAGCTGCTCCCTACTGCTTCCAGCCCTTGTGCTAAGCTATAGGCTAGCTGGTCCCTCTACTGCTTCCAGCCCTTGTGCTAAGCTATATAGCTAGCTGCTCCCTACTGCTTCCAGCCCTTGTGCTAAGCTATATAGCTAGCTGCTCCCTACTGCTTCCAGCCCTTGTGCTAAGCTATAGGCTAGCTGGTCCCTATACTGCTTCCAGCCCTTGTGCTAAGCTATAGCTAGCTGTTCCCTACTGCTTCCAGCCCTTGTGCTAAGCTATATAGCTAGCTGCTCCCTGCTGCTTCCAGCCCTTGTGCTAAGCTATATAGCTAGCTGCTCCCTACTGCTTCCAGCCCTTGTGCTATGCTATAGGCTAGCTGGTCCCTATACTGCTTCCAGCCCTTGTGCTAAGCTATAGCTAGCTGCTCCCTACTGCTTCCAGCCCTTGTGCTAAGCTATATAGCTAGCTGCTCCCTACTGCTTCCAGCCCTTGTGCTATGCTATATGCTAGCTGGTCCCTATACTGCTTCCAGCCCTTGTGCTAAGCTATAGCTAGCTGCTCCCTACTGCTTCCAGCCCTTGTGCTAAGCTATATAGCTAGCTGCTCCCTACTGCTTCCAGCCCTTGTGCTAAGCTGTATAGCTAGCTGCTCCCTACTGCTTCCAGCCCTTGTGCTAAGCTATAGGCTAGCTGGTCCCTATACTGCTTCCAGCCCTTGTGCTAAGCTATAGCTAGCTGGTCCCTATACTGCTTCCAGCCCTTGTGCTAAGCTATAGCTAGCTGCTCCCTACTGCTTCCAGCCCTTGTGCTAAGCTATATAGCTAGCTGCTCCCTACTGCTTCCAGCCCTTGTGCTAAGCTATAGGCTAGCTGGTCCCTATACTGCTTCCAGCCCTTGTGCTAAGCTATAGCTAGCTGCTCCCTACTGCTTCCAGCCCTTGTGCTAAGCTATATAGCTAGCTGCTCCCTACTGCTTCCAGCCCTTGTGCTAAGCTATAGGCTAGCTGGTCCCTATACTGCTTCCAGCACTTGTGCTAAGCTATAGCTAGCTGCTCCCTACTGCTTCCAGCCCTTGTGCTAAGCTATATAGCTAGCTGCTCCCTACTGCTTCCAGCCCTTGTGCTAAGCTATAGGCTAGCTGGTCCCTCTACTGCTTCCAGCCCTTGTGCTAAGCTATAGCTAGCTGCTCCCTACTGCTTCCAGCCCTTGTGCTAAGCTATATAGCTAGCTGCTCCCTACTGCTTCCAGCCCTTGTGCTAAGCTATATAGCTAGCTGCTCCCTACTGCTTCCAGCCCTTGTGCTAAGCTATAGGCTAGCTGGTCCCTATACTGCTTCCAGCCCTTGTGCTAAGCTATAGCTAGCTGCTCCCTACTGCTTCCAGCCCTTGTGCTAAGCTATATAGCTAGCTGCTCCCTACTGCTTCCAGCCCTTGTGCTAAGCTATATAGCTAGCTGCTCCCTACTGCTTCCAGCCCTTGTGCTATGCTATAGGCTAGCTGGTCCCTATACTGCTTCTAGCCCTTGTGCTAAGCTATAGCTAGCTGCTCCCTACTGCTTCCAGCCCTTGTGCTAAGCTATATAGCTAGCTGCTCCCTACTGCTTCCAGCCCTTGTGCTAAGCTATATAGCTAGCTGCTCCCTACTGCTTCCAGCCCTTGTGCGAAGCTATAGGCTAGCTGGTCCCTATACTGCTTCCAGCCCTTGTGCTAAGCTATAGCTAGCTGGTCCCTATACTGCTTCCAGCCCTTGTGCTAAGCTATAGCTAGCTGCTCCCTACTGCTTCCAGCCCTTGTGCTAAGCTATAGGCTAGCTGGTCCCTATACTGCTTCCAGCCCTTGTGCTAAGCTATAGCTAGCTGGTCCCTATACTGCTTCCAGCCCTTGTGCTAAGCTATAGCTAGCTGCTCCCTACTGCTTCCAGCCCTTGTGCTAAGCTATATAGCTAGCTGCTCCCTACTGCTTCCAGCCCTTGTGCTAAGCTATAGGCTAGCTGGTCCCTATACTGCTTCCAGCCCTTGTGCTAAGCTATAGCTAGCTGCTCCCTACTGCTTCCAGCCCTTGTGCTAAGCTATATAGCTAGCTGCTCCCTACTGCTTCCAGCCCTTTTGCTAAGCTATAGGCTAGCTGGTCCCTATACTGCTTCCAGCCCTTGTGCTAAGCTATAGGCTAGCTGGTCCCTATACTGCTTCCAGCCCTTGTGCTAAGCTATAGCTAGCTGGTCCCTATACTGCTTCCAGCCCTTGTGCTAAGCTATAGCTAGCTGCTCCCTACTGCTTCCAGCCCTTGTGCTAAGCTATATAGCTAGCTGCTCCCTACTGCTTCCAGCCCTTGTGCTAAGCTATAGGCTAGCTGGTCCCTATACTGCTTCCAGCCCTTGTGCTAAGCTATAGCTAGCTGCTCCCTACTGCTTCCAGCCCTTGTGCTAAGCTATATAGCTAGCTGCTCCCTACTGCTTCCAGCCCTTGTCCTAAGCTATAGGCTAGCTGGTCCCTATACTGCTTCCAGCCCTTGTGCTAAGCTATAGCTAGCTGCTCCCTACTGCTTCCAGCCCTTGTGCTAAGCTATATAGCTAGCTGCTCCCTACTGCTTCCAGCCCTTGTGCTAAGCTATATAGCTAGCTGCTCCCTACTGCTTCCAGCCCTTGTGCTATGCTATAGGCTAGCTGGTCCCTATACTGCTTCCAGCCCTTGTGCTAAGCTATAGCTAGCTGCTCCCTACTGCTTCCAGCCCTTGTGCTAAGCTATATAGCTAGCTGCTCCCTACTGCTTCCAGCCCTTGTGCTAAGCTATATAGCTAGCTGCTCCCTACTGCTTCCAGCCCTTGTGCGAAGCTATAGGCTAGCTGGTCCCTATACTGCTTCCAGCCCTTGTGCTAAGCTATAGCTAGCTGGTCCCTATACTGCTTCCAGCCCTTGTGCTAAGCTATAGCTAGCTGCTCCCTACTGCTTCCAGCCCTTGTGCTAAGCTATAGGCTAGCTGGTCCCTATACTGCTTCCAGCCCTTGTGCTAAGCTATAGCTAGCTGGTCCCTATACTGCTTCCAGCCCTTGTGCTAAGCTATAGCTAGCTGCTCCCTACTGCTTCCAGCCCTTGTGCTAAGCTATATAGCTAGCTGCTCCCTACTGCTTCCAGCCCTTGTGCTAAGCTATAGGCTAGCTGGTCCCTATACTGCTTCCAGCCCTTGTGCTAAGCTATAGCTAGCTGCTCCCTACTGCTTCCAGCCCTTGTGCTAAGCTATATAGCTAGCTGCTCCCTACTGCTTCCAGCCCTTTTGCTAAGCTATAGGCTAGCTGGTCCCTATACTGCTTCCAGCCCTTGTGCTAAGCTATAGGCTAGCTGGTCCCAATACTGCTTCCAGCCCTTGTGCTAAGCTATAGCTAGCTGGTCCCTATACTGCTTCCAGCCCTTGTGCTAAGCTATAGCTAGCTGCTCCCTACTGCTTCCAGCCCTTGTGCTAAGCTATATAGCTAGCTGCTCCCTACTGCTTCCAGCCCTTGTGCTAAGCTATAGGCTAGCTGGTCCCTATACTGCTTCCAGCCCTTGTGCTAAGCTATAGCTAGCTGCTCCCTACTGCTTCCAGCCCTTGTGCTAAGCTATATAGCTAGCTGCTCCCTACTGCTTCCAGCCCTTGTCCTAAGCTATAGGCTAGCTGGTCCCTATACTGCTTCCAGCCCTTGTGCTAAGCTATAGCTAGCTGCTCCCTACTGCTTCCAGCCCTTGTGCTAAGCTATAGGCTAGCTGGTCCCTATACTGCTTCCAGCCCTTGTGCTAAGCTATAGCTAGCTGCTCCCTACTGCTTCCAGCCCTTGTGCTAAGCTATATAGCTAGCTGCTCCCTGACACATGCCTCCTCTATTTGAACGACCACATCAAACAAGAGGTGGACGCGGGCAAATACTGCGGCATGGTCATGCTGGACCTACAAAAGGCCTTCGATACTGTCAATCACTCCATTCTGATTGACAAGCTAAAAGCAATTGGTTTTGATAGCTTATCAGTGAGCTGGATGCAATCCTACCTGGAGGGGAGAGAACAGATGGTAGAGGTAAACGGTACTCTATCCCCCCCCCCCCTCACAGTGAGCTGTGGTGTTCCACAAGGAAGCATACTAGGACCGCTACACTTCCTAATTTATGCAAATGACATGTCGTCAGCCTGTGACTGCAACTTGTTCCTGTTTGCGGACGACTCAGCCCTGCTGGTCTCTGACAAGAACAAGTTGCAGGTTGAAAAAACCCTCAGCTTGGAACTAGGCAAAATCTGCATATGGCTCGCTGATAACAAACTATCATTACACATGGGCAAAACAGAGTCCATTCTCTTCGGTTCAAATAACAAACTCAGCAAGACCGACGGCTTCTCAGTTGCAGTGGGTGACAATATTGTCACAAGGAAAGACGAAATTACCTACCTGGGTTCCATCCTAGAGGCAAATCTTTCCTGTGACAAAATGGCATCCAATGTAATAAAAAAAGTCAACCAACGAACTAGATTCTTGTACCGGATCTCCTCTCAAGAAACAAGAATACCCTGAAGACTCTGGCAGGAGCACTCATTCAATATACTACGACTATGCGTGCACCTCATGGTACCAAAGCACCTCATAGGCGCTTAAAACTAAATTACAAACATCACAAAACAAACTGGTCAGACTACTGCTTGACCTTACCCCAAGAACCCACCTCACCCCTGCCCACTTTGACAACCTAGGATGGCTTAGAGTAGACGACAGAGTACAGCAACTTGCAATGGGCCTGGTCTACAAGATACACTATACGACTAAGGTACCCATGTACATGTCAAAATACTTCCCAAAGGTCAGTGAATACCACAACCACTACACCAGAGCAAGCTCAACAAATCATGTTAAACCCAGATTCGGCTCAAACAATGGACTAAACACGTTTCGCAATTATGCCACATCAATGTGGAACGCCCTACCCAAAGCTGTAAAGGAATGTGAATCACTACCCACTTTCAAAAGCACCCTCAAAGAACACCTATACGGGATACTGCAATTCGAAACATGGCCCCTACAAATTTACATTTACATTTAGTCATTTAGCTGACGCTTTTATCCAAAGCGACTTACATGTTCTGTACGACAAGCCATCAGGAAGGGCACAAGCTGAGCAACAATGTTCATCAAAGTGTTGAGTGCTGGTTAGTTTATTAGGACAAGTGCATGACAGTACGGTTAGTTAGGGTTAGATTATTATTATTTTTTATTTAGATAATGGTTGAAGAAGTGCGTCTTTAGTTGACGGCGAAAGATTGGACATGTTTCGGCTGTCCTAACTGGGGTGGGTATAGTTCATTCCACCATTGTGGGGCAAGGACTGAGAATAGGCGACTTCTCTTTGATGACCCTCCCGGAGCTTGGATAGGAGTAGGTCTGAGGCGGCCAGAAGATGCAGAGCGTAGGGGTCTTGAGGGTGTGTAGTTAGAAACCATTGACCGGAGGTAGGCAGGAGCGGTTCCCTTTGCCGCACGGTATGCTAGGTCGAGGGCCTTGAAGCGGATTCGTGCAGCAATGGGGAGCCAGTGCAGGTCCCTAAGAAGTGGGGTGACATGGGCCGACTTCGGTAGGTTTAAGATCAGGCGGGCCGCTGCGTTCTGAATGAGTTGAAAAATGTCCTAACCCAGTTGTCCCCCCCCCCCCTGCCCAACCCCCCCCCCCCCCCTCCAATGTACAGCCCCCCCCCCCCACCCCACCCAACCCCACCCCACCTACCCAACCTCCTCCAATGTATACAGTTTCTACGTCAAATGTATATACACTCTTTTTCTGGACACTTTTTGTATCACAAACAGTACTGTATTTGCAAATCTGGTATGTCATAAATGTATAGATGTAGCAGTACTGTCTATCTGTAAGTCGTGTATATGATGAATTGAAAATGGGGGACCCTGATGTAAACAAGACGAAAGTCTTTCTCTGGTCTGCATCCCCTTAACAATTGTATGTATTGAGCTGTACTGCACTGTACCCATTCTGCAATCTGTTAATAAACTTTTAAATCAATCAATCAATCAATCAATCAATCAATCAATCAATCAATCAATCAATCAATCAATCAATCAATCAATCACATTATAATTACATTGTCATTTAGCTACCGGCAAAAGACACTGATACCTATGCAAGCTGGCCTCGTTCTGCGCATGCATGGGATGCATGGGAGGTTCTATATAAATCTTCATCACACAGATAAAACCTTTTGCGCCCTGAAAAGCAGGAACTTCGAAGCGTGAGGCCACAGCAGCAAGACCCAGTAAGACATTTATATTAAGTCATGGTTTTCAAATAGTCATTATATAATAGAAATCTGCGACTGTCGTCTTGTCTTAAAATGTACATTTCCACGTATTTTACCGTAACACTATATGCTAGCGTTCATGTTTGTTCGTGCAAAGCAGCTAAAGCAATGAATGTGTTCATGCACACATGTAAGAATTAAGAATGGGAAATTCAGAAATAAAAAGTATACACTTGGTAGAATTCAATATGAACAAAATGCTGCATTATATTCGAAAATCATTTAAGGTGTATTCGTGCACACTTGTCCCGCATGTCTTTGGAAAGACCAGATTACTTATTTGGCATGAAAAAGTTCTCTGCAGCAGTAAATGACAGCAGTCATAGAGTGTATATTTTCAGCAATACGTTTGTTTAGGTTAAGGTTATAACCAAGTGTTATGAGATTTTATCTTTTTTTAAATGTGATAATATTTCCACAGAGGTTGTTACAGGATCTCACTGCCACCTAGTGGTAGCCTATGTACATGTATGTACCACGTGGATGGTGTGCAGGTTAGACACTGATGTTACGAGACCGCCGCCATCTTATGAGTGAAAACAAACGAATTTCTACCATCAAATTTATGCGTTGAGCTCCGTTTTTATTACATGTTTTATCACATTCTTGTTCGTTTCATAACATTTTCATACGATTTGTTTTGAAAATATTGAGGCCAACATGGCATTTCCCTATTTCGAAAGCCTTTCTAGGCGAGATATGCGTCAAATAAGCTTGCCCTGATTGACTTGTCCAGACATGGCCATCTCTCGAAGACCCAAATTGAAGCTGCTGTGTTACGTTTTGTACTAATAACAAACATTGCATATAAATGATACATGGGACACTGACAGATTTGTAACATATTTCACTGTAAAAAATTATTATATTTCACGAGAAATTCACTATTATTTTACAGATTACTTTTGTTTTTCTACTTTAAAGTGTAAATGCCATACAAATACAGTAAATGACCTTTTATCTAAATATTAACCATTAAATAAAGGTTGTAATCTGTAAATGTATTTGATTTTTCTGTAATTTGACAGTAAGTATTTGGCAACCATTGATGCTGGACATTTACCGTTTTCTTGCAGCTTTTTTTCTTACAGTTAGAAAAAAAAGCTGCAAGAAAACGGTAAATGTCTGTCATCAATGGTTGCCACTAGCTTTTTTCCACTAGCTGCATATAGTCTATGTGGAATGACAGTCCTGTCCCTTAAACACAGTGTTCTGGATCAGTAGCTTACTGAATTCGCTACTGACGATATATGGGGTGGCTGATTAGTTGGGGAGGGGATGGGAATCTCAGTTATATTTGATCTTGATTCTTGGGAGTAATGATTCGATTCATAATTGATTGGGTACATACATTCTAAATTCTAAATTGCTGCACGAGGCATATATAACTCATGTAGTATAGGCATCCAAATCATTCTCATACACACACACACACACACACACACACACACACACACACACACACACACACACACACACACACACACACACACACACACACACACACACACACACACACACACACACACACACTGAGGACAGACTCAGGCAAAGTGGCAGGATAGGTGTCAGCAGTTGGGTGTTCAGTGTCTTCAACACTTCCACACACTGCAAGGAGGAGCTGGCATCAAACAGCTGTGCCCCTCAGCCAATGCCACCCCAGGTGAGCCAATAAAAACAGCCGTATTTATTTAGCATTGAACTACCATCCTAAACAGCTTTCATTACTGTTTAAAAAAAAATTATCTACTTTTTCTGCTTTTTCTGTGATTTTTCTCCCCATCCCAATTTACCTCTTGTGCCAATTCTCCCTCCCCTGTCCTGATTGTTGCTAGCATATGCCCCCCACTGGTTGGTTGTAGGGAGGATCGAAGCCTTGCATCACATGTCCCCTCCGATACATGTGGAGGCAGCCTGTCGCATCTTTACACCTGCTAGCTTTTAGCTAAATCTGGGCTCAAGCTGTGTTTATCTTTCTTTGTAGTCATGGGTGACCTGGCCAGTTACATAACTGCAGTGCTTCCAGGCTCTGGACTACAACCTTTACTACTGGATTTACGTGACAGCCTCGGAGTGACTAAGTGGACGATCTACAGTTTTTGCAACCGCATGAACTTGAAGGTGTCCTGAAGCCGGTGGAATCCAGAAAGTTACTTGCTCATGCCAAGAGTAAGTGAAACATTGACTGTCACTCTATTTGAGCACGTCTTCATTTTTATATAGTAGAGTGTATGTCAAACTGACTTTTGTTTAACAAAATGGGATTAATAAAGTATCTATCTTTAGGTTACAACCGCAGAGAATCGGAAGGAGATTCCAGTAGCCCGTCTACAGAAATTCCTGCCAGTTCAGGCATTTTTTCTTCTGTCAGCAGCAGTAAGTAAAACCATTGTGCACACTTTCCTTTCAAATGACAATACTTACGACCAGAAAGGAGATTGCACTGTGCTCATTACATAATTAGCTGCTGCCTTAATGAGGTACACATGGAATGAGTTCAAGTATTAGGGTTCTAATGGGTTCTCCTATTAAGGGGGGGGGGGTAGGCTCCCAGATATACACAGTACATTTCACAGAGTACATTTTACTCAAACTGAGTAAATTGTACTCAAACTGAGTAAATTTTACTCAAACTGGTTTGGGTAAAATCTTACTCAGTTTGAGTCAAATGTACTCAGTTTGAGTAGAATTTACTCTGTGAAATGTACTGTGTACTTTTTTTTGGTTATAACCTCTGCATTTGTCATGTCTCGATGGTAATCAATAAATTATGATGTCAAATCAAAAGGGGAAGATTTACCTCCACCCAATCAAAACTCAAACCAGCAGGTTTAATTGGACGGCCTAGTTGTGCGTCAGAAGCCAAACCAGAATGCACCTATCATCATAATCTATTGATTACCATCGAGACATTATGACAAATGCAGAGATTATAATAAAAAGTACATAGAAATCTGGGAGCCTACCCCCCTTAAATACACTGATTTAAGCTTCAAATTTGAGTTTCATATTGTGGGCTCAATTTGTTGCCGTCTTCACTGTTAACATCCAACCATGGTCGCACTGAGTAGTGTACATGCAGAGGTGGTGGTCCAAACAATATGATAATACTCCTCTGTGCCTGTTTTGAAAATAATTCACTACCATTTTGGACCCCTCTACAGACTTTCCCAACACCACTTCAGACAGAGATGCGGATGCGCTGTTTGACTCCTGCCTAAGCTCGCCTACAAGCTCCTTGTCACCTCCGTTCACGCCAAGACTATGCCCCATCTCAAATAAACGTGCGTACATTTACCATGTATACTGTTGGGGATGTTGAAGGTTTCATTCAATTGGTAAATGGTCGGCCCAAAACTGTTCTTACTGACTATGTAAATGTGTTTTAAAAAAAAAGAAACACCTGTCATACAGAATGGCACTATTCTAAAATGGTTCAATGTATGTTAAAAAACAACACATGAATTGAAAGCAGACATTCTGAACTTTTACCTCATAGTTCATTGTTTCATTTAAAATACAAATGATATTGTCTCAGAGGTAAAACAACCAATCTCTCATATCTGTGCTAATTATGGCTTACTGTATTCCAGGTCTGCCGATGTCCTCATTGTCCTCCACCAATGAGTGCTCCATCAGCCGTGAGAATGGAACAGCAGCACTGGACAATAACTGGCACTTCAGTTTCAAGATACAGTGGAACATCATGCCGTCGCATATACTAAAAACATTGGAGAATAAAGAGCGGCCAACCGCGAGGGATAGAAGAGAAATAGTCAGGTTGATTTCCGCAGAAATCCTGGTTGTCTGCAAACATCCTCAAAAGAAACATTTGAATGAAATTGCCCGCAAGATGGTACTGGATTATCCTAAGTCATTCAAGGATGTCATAGGTAGTGGCCTGCATTGTAGTTGTTTTTACGATTATCTAGCAAAACAACTACAATGCAGAGTGGACAACCACAAAAGGATAGGTCCACCAACGATGACTCAGCCCAGCAGTGTTGACAAGGGAAAGACACAAAGGAAAATGTCTTATGGATGTGTGAACCCAGAACCTCAACTGCGTGCTGCAAATGACAAATCACAGAGGAAGATGAAAGAGGAGCTACATAAAATGTTTGAGGAAAATGAGAAAGAAATAGAAGCATTGATGACTAACACGTTTGCCTCCCAGAGAAGAGATGTCCTAGATGAGAAAGACACACAGACTTTGAAAAAAGAATGGCCCTATTTTTTCAACACAACTGGCTTGAAGGCTCATTTCAATGAACTGACCGGGGTCCAGATAAATGAAGAATTCCAAGAGGCCATGAATGTAAAATACAAAAGAGTCCTGGGATTTTTCAAGTGTCTGCGCCCAGAAAGAGATAGTGTTGCAGGAAAACTCCAACCTCAAATCCAGGCTGCGGGTTGTGATGACTCCGTTGGGACTGTGTTACTGCTTTTAGCTCACTTCAAAGAAGACCAAAACAAGATGCTCATAAATGTTGAAGATACCTGTCTTGCAGCAGATGTGAACTCTCAGGATCTTCCCACAACCCCATGCATATTGCTGTGTGGTAAGTTAAGTAAAGGATAATGGATAGCTATATTCTGTCATTGTCGCAAAATAATTGACCGACACTGCGTTCTGGAACACTGAGGCACAGCCGAGGTCAATTATTTTGCGACATTGACAGAGTATAGCTATACATTATCCCGCTTATTACATGGCTAACTTACTAACAATATACCTAATTCATTTTACACCATCGACAAGACGAGATCAAATGCAGACTCAGTTGTTCTGTGGCTCCTCTGTCATCGCCGGCACCCGGCAGGTGTGTGGACTTGATTGCACTGATGTAGTGCAGTTGTGCATAATGGTAATGCTTAGCTTTCGTGACTGCGATCAAAATGCTTGATTGTGATTGGTCAATAGCGCTCTGTTGCCCCTGATAGCGGTCATTATTGCGCGTTGCCCATGACAGCGGTGAATTATCGAGAAATAAATGTTTTTTTTATCTACTTTTTCTCCCCATTTTTCTATTTTTCTCCCGTCCCCAATTTCGTATTGTCCAATTACCCTACCCTTCCCCCTACCCTCCCCTGTCTCGAACGCTGTTAGGCCATGCCTCCCACAAGCCGGCTGCAATGTGGACGAAGCCTTGCATCACGTGTCCCCTCCGGTACTCAAGGAGGCAGCCGTCGCATCTTTTCACCTGCACAGCACGATCTCTCAGCGGCGAGGGTCTGTGTGGGAGAGACACGCCGCCCTCGTTGCTTCCTGATTCTACTGCGCAGGTGCACCTGTAGGAGTCGCTGTCCACAACGTCCAATCCCCACCCACCAGCTTCCCACCCCCTAATACTGCCAATTGTATTAGTATGAACAACCAGCCAAGCTGGTAGCAACGCCAGCTTGTCTGTCATACCTTCACAGGACAAAGCCCACTGACTGCATCTGTCTTCATGGTAGCAGTGGACCAGGTGGTGGTCAATGATGGAGTCTCAACGTTCACTGAAGCAGTCAATGCCATGTTCATGATCTATTATGCCCTCAACATCGACTATCCTGTAGAGCTGGGTGCAACAATGGAGTTTCTTCAAAGGTAATTGTATATTTTTTTCATCTTTTAATTCATTTACCAGTATAATGAACTTTTAATCATAAAGTCCTTGTAGCAGTTTGAGAGTGAATCAATGCAGTGCAGAAGGCAGGGCATGAGTGACAGAGCCCATTCTTTCAAACATTCATTGAGAGCAGGGACGTGCACAGGACTTTAGAGGGGCAGGTGCTCAAAGGCTGAAAAGGGCACTGGGCCTGTGCTATTTTTGGGGGCCCTTTTTGGGCTGGGAGGGGCCTTTTTATGCTTTTTGGGGGGTTTTGGTGATCAAATATTGAATATTGAACTATAATAATCAGTGCAGGAGCTCACTTATCCTTGAAAGACACTTTTATCACTGACTTAAAAGGCCCATACATCTCCATAAATGTTCAGGGCGGAGGGAATAAGTGCATACCCTACAGACCGCAAGTCTGTTAGGACAGCAGACTCGGTTGGCACTGCTCAAAACTTTTTTAGCTTTTAAATAAATTATTATCTTTATTTCATTGTCTTATTTTTCTTTATTTCTATACATTTTACTTAAATATTTTATTATAATTTGTATCATTGTTTTATGTAGTTTTTTTTATCGTTTTATTAGTTATTTTTTAATGTCAACATATTATTTATATTATTCAACTCAAACATGTTCCGGTGTGATGTCACAGTATGATGTCATAATAGAATAATCTAGAACATTTGTGATGTCACAGTATGTTGTCATAATCAAACATTCTAGAACATTTGTGATGTCACAGTATGTCAATCAAACATTCTAGAACGATGTGACAGTATGATGTCATAATAGAACATTCTAGAACATTTGTGTAGAGTATATATTCAACAATTCTCTCAGAAGATCTCATATCTCAGAAGACCAAGTGAAGATATCACTTGTTGTTTCCGACTACTTGTCTGTAAGCTTGAATATATTCTGTAGATACAATTTAAAATCCCCACATGGAAAAGGAAACAATGTCCTGTACAATCCTTAATGAGCTGCGTCTGGAGGGAAGGTTCTGTTATGTGATTATTAAAGTCAACGGCACAGAGTTTAACACCCACAAGGCCCTCCTGTCTGACTGCAGTGACTATTTCAGGTAAGTTTAGCTTGGTTCAGGTTAGCTTGGTTAGTAAACAGATACCATACTGTACTTTTACTGTAAACAGATACTATACTGTAGAATAGAATAGAAATACTTTTATTATCCCGTGGGAAATTTGACACTGCAAATCGCTCAACATTTAAACATTTAGACTGACAGGACAGGTCACAAACACACACACACACACACACACACACACACACACGCACGCACACGCACACACACACACACACACACACACACACACACACACACACACACACACACACACACACACACACACACACACACGAGAGACTGTTTTGTGTTTCCCAAAAGTGTTTCATGTGAAATGTACCAAAGTGTGAATTATATCATTTACTTAAGTCGGAGCCAAGTAAGCTTGTAAAACGCCTTATGCAGATGTAGCAGGGTGGATTATCCCTGCTTCGTGGGAACTGTGGTACACGGTCAATAGGTAGCAAGACACAGTAGAACTCTGGCTAGCTGCACCTCCGGCTTTGGGGTCAAGAGCGGCAACTGGAGGCTGGCAGTGGGGTGTGTGAGGCCCAGGATTTACAAACCTGGTCCGGTACTCTGGTCTTCCTCCCTCTCTCTTGGGCAGTCAGCAGCAGTACTCCCCAACACGCCCTCACTCTCCCCGATTGTCCCCTAGCACCCCCCCACACCTAATGACCGAATGGTAAATAAATAACTTGGTTCCCCCCGCAAGCAGAGCGATGACGACCCCTGCTGGATGGGAGGAACTCCCGTAAGCTGCAGGCAGCCTGGTGCAGGTCTGATTGAAGTCAGCCGGAGCAGACTGATTGCAGGCAGCCGGGTGCATGTCTGGTCGAAGTCAGCCGGAGCAGACTGGTTGTTGGCCCACGCTCGTCCTGGTGCGCGCACTCTATACCGCACACAGTAGCTACTATAACTCGATGGTTAAGGACTTGAATACTCGGTTAACCGCACGTTACTTATACCGCACACAGTAACTATCATAACCCGATTGCTAGTGCCTGACTCTGCACTAATTGTGGGGTGGCTATGCCTCAGGGGTAGAGCCGGGCGTCCAAGGATCGAAGGGTTGGTGGTTCGAATCCCGCTCAAGCCCATCTCCATCCCATTGCCGTTGTGTCCTTGGGCAAGACACTTAACCTACTTGCCTCGTATGAATGTGTATGCATGTGAATGAATGTTGGTGGTGGTCGGAGGGGCCGTAGGCGATGATTATTCGCCACGCTTCCGTGAGTCTGCCTCAGGGCAGCTCTGGCTGCAATTGTAGCTTATCACCACCGGTATGACTGTGTATGAACGAATAATGGACTCTGTGAATCGCTCTGAGTCAGAGAAGAGCGCTATATAAATCCAATCCATTATTATTATTATTATTGTTCATACACTATCGCTGGTACTGCTAGGATATCGTGTCCACTAGCCAGTACTTCCTATCACCCGTTGCTATCTCACGGGGCCCTCTGGCATAACTTCAGCAACAGGGCTCTCCAGAGCCCCCGTTCGTTGCGACTGTTCGTTGTCCAAGTTCACTGCCGAAGAGAGCGTCTTCCGTTTCTCTCCTCCATATATCACCTCCCAACTCTCTCCGCCACTCTCTGCCTGCTACCGCCCCCTGCTGGTCCCGCCTGCCAGTCACAAGGGAAAAGCATTGTAGAATATGATCCAGTACTGTCGTTTATAATCCATATTCCAGTGCTCTTCGGAAGGGGACACTTATGTCATTGTTCGTGTGAATTTCAATGATGTCTTTGTGTACAAAGGGAATATAAAACACCAGTCAGCAGTCCTGAATAATATACAATATTTTCAGACTGCTACACAGACTATTATCTACCCAAGTTGGACGATGCAGGGAGACATCTTTCCAACAGTTTATGTGTCTGTGTGTGTGTGTGTGTGTGTTTGTCTCTCTGTGTGTGTGTGTTTGTGTGTGTGCTTGAGGTTGTAAGTACCCCTGCTAGACTAATAACATTTGAATGGAGAATACATGTCTGTAACATGTTAACCCTTCACGTGAACCTTGACAGTAGCACGGTAGTCACTAGTCAGTGTGTGTGTGTCTATCTTTCTGTTCTGTTCCTGTATTTTTGGACTAACCCCATAAGAATGTGTGGTATGTATATATTACAGTAATATTTAATTTTTACGTTTTGTTTTTTTTCAGTTTTGATTTAAGGTTCAATTTAGTTTCAGTTGGTTATTTTGTTTAGTTTCGCTCAGATAAATCTTTTGTCTTTTGCAGTTTTTATCTCCTTGTGTGTATGTGTGTTTGGCAAATGGTAAATGGACTGCATTTATATAGTGCTTTTATCCAAAGCGCTTTACAATTTCCTCACATTCACCCATTCACGCACACATTCACACACTGACGGCGGAGGCAACCATGCAAGGTGCCCAACCTGCTCATCGAGAGCAATTAGGGGTTAAGTGTCTTGCTCAAGGACACATCGACACGCTGCCCGGGAGGAGCGAGAATTGAACTGGGAACCTCCTGACTACCAGACGACCGCTCTACCTCCTGAGCCACTGTCGCCCCCTGTTTGTGTTATGTGTCTAGCGTGTGTACTGCGGCAGGGACGTGCACAGGACTTTAGAGGGGCAGGTGCTCAAAGGCTGAAAAGGGCACTGGGCCTGTGCTATTTTTGGGGGCCCTTTTTGGGCGGGGAGGGGCCTTTTTATGCTTTTTGGGGGGTTTTGGTGATCAAATATTGAATATTGAACTATAATAATCAGTGCAGGAGCTCACTTATCCTTGAAAGACACTTTTATCACTGACTTAAAAGGCACATACATCTCCATAAATGTTCAGGGCGGAGGGAATAAGTGCATACCCTACAGACCGCAAGTCTGTTAGGACAGCAGACTCGGTTGGCACTGCTCAAAACTTTTTTAGCTTTTAAATGAATTATTATCTTTATTTCATTGTCTTATTTTTCTTTATTTCTATACATTTTACTTAAATATTTTATTATAATTTGTATCATTGTTTTATGTCGTTTTTTATCATTTTATTAGTTATTTTTTAATGTCAACATATTATTTATATGATTCAACTCAAACATGTTCCGGTGTGATGTCACAGTATGATGTCATAATAGAATAATCTAGAACATTTGTGATGTCACAGTATGTTGTCATATTCAAACATTCTAGAACATTTGTGATGTCACAGTATGATGTCATAATCAAACATTCTAGAACATTTGTGATGTGACATATCAATTCTCTCAGAAGATCTCATATCTCAGAAGACCAAGTGAAGATATCACTTGTTGTTTCCGGCTACTTGTCTGTAAGCTTGAATATATTCTGTAGATACAATTTAAAATCCCCACATGGAAAAGGAAACAATGTCCTGTACAATCCTTAATGAGCTGCGTCTGGAGGGAAGCTTCTGTGATGTGGTTATTAAAGTCAACAGCACCGAGTTTAACGCCCACAAGGCCCTCCTGTGTGACTGCAGTGACTATTTCAGGTAAGTTTAGCTTGGTTCAGGTTAGCTTGGTTAGTAAACAGATACCATATTGTACTTTTACTGTAAACAGATACTATACTGTAGAATAGAATAGAAATACTTTTATTATCCCGTGGGAAATTTGACACTGCAAATCGCTCAACATTTAAACATTTAGACAGGACAGGTCACAAATTAGAATAATAACACAAATCAAATCAAGTTGCCTAGGATAAGAGTAGAGTAAAATAGAATAAAATGAAATGAAATAAAATATACAGAAATAAATACAGTAAGAATGTACTGAGCATGGGGGAAGCAGTGTAAACAATTTGGTCAATATAATTATAATTTAAATCTAACTAAATGAAATATGTATTCCAGTATTCAAAGTGTCACAAGGTGCAGTATGCTTCAGGTAGTGTATTGTCCTCCTTGGGTTCCTATAAGTCCTAGATCAATGTCTGGCAGCCGTCGCTGCCCCCTGTTGTGGAGCCTGGAGGCCGCGGCCTCCTGCCACTATTGAGCTGCCGCTCTGTGCTCAGTGATGCAGTGAGGCACAGTGATGCATTATTGCTACAGTAGTACTTCTACTGTAAACAGATACTATTCTCCACTTGCACAACCTGAAAGTAGGCACTTCCGGCTGTCCCATCGGTTGCGAATGGTACTTCCTGTCCCATCCAAATACATTGTTTTTAGCTACTTTTCTCCCGTTATTTAAACAACTTTGGTGTCACAGAGAGGCAATGAAACGTTTGTATTATTATAGTATAGCATGTATTTAATAAGCAAACGTTTGTCAGCAGGGTTTTTGGGCTGTATTTCATGTAAAAACGTTTACTGTTAGTTTACTTGCTCACGCTAATTAAGGCTAATGCTGGCTAACAGAAGCTAGCACAAGAAACGACGCCGCAAAGTATTGTTTATAGTGCATTTCTTGCCACCTTATAGCATTTGTACATTTGTATGACAGTCTATAATGCTCCGTGAGGTTTTTCCGGACGTTTTGGTAATGATTTTCACTATAAAATCATATTTCTAAATGACAGGAAGTTGATGAAAACTGGCCGGAATAGCTTTGAGCTAACGATCTTTGCCGATGCATTCCATTCTAAACGTAACGTTAGTTGTTCAAAACATTACCTGTCTATATAATTTGTTCCTCAACATTAGCTTCTAACTGTAGCAGGCTGCAGCTTGCTGGCTAACGTTAGCTTCTAACTGTAGCAGGCTACAGCTTGCTGGCTAACGTTAGCTTCTAACTGTAGCAGGCTGCAGCTTGCTGGCTAACGTTAGCTTCTAACTGTAGCAGGCTGCAGTTAGTTTACAAAACATTACCTGTCTATATAACGTTGAGGAACAAATTATATAGACAGGCAATGTTTTGAACAACTAACGTTACGTTTAGAATGGAATGCATTGGCAAAGATCGTTAGCTCAAAGCTATTCCGGCCAGTTTATCAACTTCCTGTCATTTAGAAATATTAATAAAACGTCCGGGAAAACCTCACGGGAGCATTATAGACTGTCATACAAATGTTCAAATGCTATAAGGTGGCAAGAAATGCACTATAAACAATACTTTGCAGCGTCGTTTCTTGCGCTAGCTTCTGTTAGCCAGCATTAGCCTTAATTAGCGTGAGCAAGTAAACTAACAGTAAACGTTTTTACATGAAATACAGCCCAAAAACCCTGCTGACAAACGTTTGCTTATTAAATACATTCTATACTATAATAATACAAACGTTTCATTGCCTCTCTGTGACGACAAAGTTGTTTAAATAACGGGAGAAAAGTAGCTAAAACCAATGTATTTGGATGGGACAGGAAGTACCATTCGCAACCGGAAGTCAGCCGGAAGTGCCTACTTTCAGGTTGTGCAAGTGGAGAATACTGTACGTCTACTGTAAAAAGATACCATACTGTACTTCTACTGTAAATAGATACTATACTGTACTTCTACTGTAAACAGATACTATACTGTACTTCTACTGTAAACATGTACTATACTGTACTTCTACTGTAAACAGCTGATATACTGTACTTCTAATGTAAACAGATAATATACTGTACTTACAGTATACTGTAAACATATACTGTACTTCTACTGTAAACCGATACTATACTGTACTTCTGGTGTAAACAGATACTATACTGTATGTCTACTGTAAAAAGATACTATACTTCTACTGTGCTAAGAACCTATACTTCTACAGTGAAAATATATTACTACTAGGGCTGTCCCCGACTAAGGATTTGGATAGTCGACTATGATTGGCCAAAATTTGCAGACTAATTAGTCGACTAAAACAAAAGAAAAGAAAAAAAAGTATAATATATTATATTTTTTTATCATTCCATTTGGGCTGTGGGGGGTGCTTAATGTCTGAAGGAGTCGACTGAAGGCTTCTTGTCCTCTGTAAAGGCATGCATCTGGTCCACTGATGGATACATCTTGATATTTGTCTAGTCTAGTGTGTTCATTAGATGGGTGAAATCCTCTTTCAGTGCCTCTGTGCCTGTTTTCTTAGGCAGTTGGCCTCTGGTATGCGTGCCATTAGCGTTAGCCACGCTTCTAAGTGGTTGGCAGTCGACTACGGCTCCTTTTGACCGATTAGTAGACTATTCGACTAATAGGGGTCAGCCCTAATTACTACACAGGACAGAATGTTGCTTACTGTTTACTCATCAGATATCTCTGTACTCTGCGTCCCACAGAGCCCTCTTCACTCGCTGGAGCGACTCAGAGAAAGCAGTCTCCACTATCCCTGGGGTGTCCCCGGGTATGATGCAGCTCATCATAGAGTACTCCTACACACGCTTTGTGCTGGTGACAGCAGAGAACGTGGAAGAGCTTCTGGTGGCTGCAGACCAGTTTCGCGTCACTGGCATAGTAGGAGCGTGCTCTGACTTCCTAGAGGGCCAGCTGTCTCTGGAAAACTGTGTCGGCATCTGGAGGTTCACGGACATCTACTGCTGCCCTGACCTGAGGCCCAAGGCCCATCTCTTCATCGTGTGCCACTTTGAGGAGATGTTGCACGTCTCACAGGAGCTTGTGGAGCTGTCCCCGCAGCAACTGGTGGACATCATCGAGAGGGATGACCTGAACGTGAAGAGCGAGGAGACGGTGTTCGAGGCCGTCCTCCGTTGGATCGACCACTCCCGTGAGGAGCGTAAAACACACATCCCTTTGCTGCTGCCCAAGGTAACTAATTGTATTACGGATACGCAAACATGGTTGCTAGTGCCTGAGCCACATTTATTTTTAATTTAATTTTTATTATTTTACTTTTTCTTCTTTGTCTGTCTCTTGTCAAGGTCATTATGATTCATGTTACTGTTATTATTGTTGTCGTCGCTGTTGTCATTGTTATTAATATTATTATTATTATTGTACTGTTATGTTCTGTTTTATGTATGAAAAGAAAAGAAAAACATTTATATAAAAAAAAAATATATATATATTACTGTGCATTACATTAAAACAACACTAGGTTCCCTAGTACAGTGGTTCTCAAACATTTGGGTCCAAACTGTTCCCTAGCAACCGATGTCTAAGTTGTACCCGCTGTCTGCTTGTCTCTTCCCAGGTTCGCATGGGCTTGATGAGGCCTGACTACTTGCTGAACAACGTCCAGAACAACCCTGTGGTGAGGGACAGCCACGACTGCAGGGCCCTCATCCTCAGCATCCTGAACCCCCCTGGCTCTGACAGGCTCCCAAACCCCCTGATGCGTCCACGTCTGCCCCAGGAGGTCCTATTGGCCATCGGAGGCTTGGGTGGCGGCATCCTGTCCATGGAGGCTTACAATATCTGAGCCGGTGGATGGATGGACGTGAGCGTTGAGGCGGATAGTCCCCGGGCCTGCCACCACGGCACCGCTTATCTCCACGGTCTGGTCTACTGTGTCGGTGGCTTGGACGGCAGAAAGACTGTCAACAGTGTGTGCAGGTTCAACCCCGTCACTCGCAGCTGGCTGCAGGCGGCTCCCATGCACTCACGCCGCAGTAAACTCAGCGTGGTCGCGTTGGGCGGCTGTATCTACGCCATGGGAGGGAGCGATTGTCACATGGTACTGAACACCGCCGAGCGCTACAAGCCTGAAACCAACCAGTGGACAGTGATCTCACCCATGCTGGAGCACAGGGGCCTAGCAGGGGCAGCAGCCCTCCAGGGCAAGGTGGGTGGAACTGAGGGACACAGGGTGGTAGATGAACCCAAGGAACGTTAGATCAGAAATCATAAATGTCTTTATTGCCAAGTAAGCTTGCACATACAAAAGATGTGTCTGGGTCCTTTGGTGCATCAACATTAACGGACAATTAAAGTAGAATTAAATCAAATGGAATATATAAACTAAATTAGAATATTCTTTCTTATTACAGGTTTACATCTGTGGTGGCTCCAACAGGAGGACGGATTGTCTGCTCACAGCTGAGTGCTACAGCCCAGACACCAACCAGTGGACTCTGATCGCCCCCATGAGCAGCAGGCATTGTGGAGTGGGAGTCGCTGCGTACGGAGGACAAGTCTATGCGGTAGGTGCACACAGAGACAAATGCTTTACACTAGATATTTCTATAGATATGTATTGTAAAGGCCATATGAGTGTTTTGGTTATGGATTATTATTGTTATTATTATTATTATTATTATTATTATTATTATTATTATTATTATTATTATTATTATTATTATTATTATTATTATTATTATTATTATTATTATTATTATTATTATTATTATTATTATTATTATTATTATTATTATTATTATTATTATTATTATTATTATTATTATTATTATATCAAATAGAAGGATATGATTTATGTGAATGTTATTTATCTGTGTAGCCAAAAGGGGAATGCTTGCCCAGTGCTGACCTATTCTAGGGAAAATTGAATGAACTCAGTTGAACTGTGGGTGGTTCACCTGTCAGGCGGACCAACCACGATGCAGCTGAGGGCATAAATTAGTGATGGAAATCAGCTGGGGGGTGTAGAACGGGGAACGGCACACAGTTTTCTGACCGCTTATAGGAACGCTTCTGATAGTTTTGGATCGCTTTGGATCGATTTGAACCACGATTAGGATCGCTTTGGTCCCATCTTCCATGTAAAATACTTTTCTAAATAAATCGGATATCCACTTGATATCTGACAACGGAACTGAAAGTGTGGAGACTATTATTGATGCGAAAGCGTGTATGGAATACCTCCCCGACAGCCACTGGAAGCGGACCCAGGAAGAGGCCGCTACATGTATCATTTGACTTGCAATGCTGCTGTAATGCCCTCATTTCCCTAAATGGATTAATACAGTGTCTGCCTGCCTTAACCAGACACTAAAACATTCCTCTCATGTGTCCTGTCCTCAGGTGGGAGGGTGGGACAGTAGAAACGTCCTGCATAGCGCGGAGGCCTACAGCCCCTTGACGGACTCCTGGAGCGCCCGGGCCACCATGCTCACCCCCCGCAGCTACTTCGGCATCGCGGTGCTGGACGACCTGCTCTTCGTGGTCGGAGGCACCAGTGACTCATACACCATCTCCAACGTGGAGCGCTATGACCAGAGCAGTGATAAGTGGACTGTAGCAGAGGACATGAAGACCTTGCGCAGTGGCCTAAGCTGCTGCATAATGCATGGCCTGCCTAACATGAGCCAGTACGCTGCTCCCCGTGGAGGAGGAGGAGGAGGAGGAGGAGGAGGAGGAGGAGGAGGAGGAGGAGGAGGAGGAGGAGGGAGGAGGAGCAGGAGGAGAGGAGGAAGAGGAGGAGGAGCAGGAGGAGGAGGAGGAGGAAGAGCAGGAGGAGGCAGCAGGGGATCCATCTAAGAACCTTAAACATTTATTAGACCAAAAGAAATCCTAAGAAATTTATAAATGACTATCAGCCAAATGTGGTGCATTTCTTTCTTCTAGTAATTCAGACAATATCGGTTTTTAGTTTGTGTAATGTAATGTAATATCTGTTTTTAGTTTGTGTAATGTAATGTAATATCTGTTTTTAGTTTGTGTAATGTAATATAATATCTGTTTTTAGTTTGTGTAATGCACATAATATGGGAACTTTTATCCATATGCTAGCCCGGCATAGTTCTGACAGCTGTCACTTGTGCTACTGCAAAATAAATGACACACGGCTTTGTGTTGTCAACTGATAGAAATTGTGCGTTTCTCTATTCCGATGATTACTACAATATAATATATATATATATATAAATAACTGTCTTTTACTAGTACCTTACTACTATGTACTATGTTACTATCCATATACTACTACCTACCATGCTAATATGTCTATTATACTATGCACTCAGGGTGTAACACTCAAGTTCAACACTATTTGACGAACAATGCCACTGACCATAAGCTGCCAGAGATGCACATCTCCTGCTGACCAGAAAACCACACACTTTTCTCATAGCACCTATGTTTTCATGAATGAGTAATTGAATAAAAATAAAATAAACATGATTGGAGCATATCTTATATGATATTTCACACAATGAGACAATAAATATGTGGAGAACTAGAGTTCTGTTTCGTTAAGGCTTCGCTCAGCACCAGTTGCACTGTACTTCACTTCGTGCACATACACTGAATTAAAAAAAATTCCACCATGTACCTTTACATCCCAATATTCGTCTGACCACACCCCCATCCGCTTACCTTCATAAGCAGGTGTGTGGTCACCTACTCGCCTCCTTCTTCACTTTCACCACAAGGAAGTGCCTTCGGTAGATCCCCACTTGACGAGGTTGTTAGTTGAAGAAAGTTGAGACGTGTTTACATTGCTTATTTTTTTCTTCTCTCATATATTCGATAGAAAAACCTAAGTCATAATGTCTACTCCGGAGAGTCGTGTTCGCAGCGCCACTCTCCACCAGCGGTTCTCCATTTCCGCCTCCGTCGTGCGTCCTGGAGCAGGGCTGTTGCCTCTCTCGTGGTTAACAGCCGGAGCTGGTGCACCGGTGCCGTCGCCTATGCGATGGCCTGGTCCTGGCTCTGGTTCCTCTGTTTCCGGGGAATCGTCCGCTGTTGAGAGGCCGGTTCCTTTGGTTCCCGGGGATTTGAGACGCAAACTTTTTGTGTCGGCTCGCTCCCGTCGCAAGATGGTGGCTTGCAGATGCGAACAGCCCTGGTTTGGTGAGTTGCTGGAGCCCAGTGAGGATGCGTCGGTCTCTACGTGCCCGATGGAAACAGGATTACATGGTAGAGGCGGACGGGTTCTTATTTGAAGGCCCGGTGGAGACAGGTATCCCGCCCGTCCATGTAACACTGGAGGGGGGTGAAATGTCTCCTTGGGGCGCCTTGTTTGAAGACGTTGGAGAAGAACCTCTGACTCGTCGGCAAGATGCCCTGCTATCAGCCACATTGGAGTGTGGCTCCTTGACCAGTGGAAGCCTGCTGTATGTGAGGGATGCGGGCTCGGTGGAGGAAAGTCTGCAGGGGGAACTGAGGGCTTTGTTTCCCGAGCTCATGGCGGTGGCGGCAGTCGCAAACGGCGTGCCGCTGCCGCAGCCACTGCCTGTTCCAGTCCCTGATGATTTCATAGGTCATCTATGGCAGCGTCGCCCGGTGAGAGGGGTGGACGTTGTCTATCCATTTTTCCCCTCAATGGGGGCCTATGTTCGTCAGGGCCAGGTTTTGTCCCACATCATAGGCCTCACCCCCGCCTACGTACCAGTTACGCGGGTGGCGGGTTTGGTCGACGGTATGAGGGAGGGCGTGCCGCGGCTTGATAGGCCAATGGCCGCGCTCCTCTGTCCGGAGGTGGTGTGGGAGCTGTTACGTAAGCCGGTTCCTCAAGGGAAATCGGCGAGGCGGTTGGCTTACTGGAGCGACCAGTCATTTATCTCTGGAACACAATCTCTAGCTGCCGCGTCTAACATCGCGCAGCTGGCAAGATTCATGTCCAGGATATTGACGGGCGGCATGGAGCTGGGTGATGTACAACATGACCAGCTCGCCCAGGCGGCAGGAGCTATCCTGCATCTGACTCAGCCGCAGGCCATAGCCGCTGGGAAAGTGCGCGCCCTGGCAACTCTAACCCATCGCCACCTTTGGCTGGAGCAGGCGCGTGTGCCGGAGAAGAAGAGGCTTCCTCTTCTGACGGCAACCCTCTCCGATGCTGGACTGTTCGGGAAGGCCCTGTAGTTGATGACCTCGACGTGCAGAGAAATGCAGGAGGAACGCTCCGTGCTCCAACCTCATTTTCCCCCTCCCGACGTCGCCGGTGGAGTCAGACCGCTGCCACGTCGTCGAGCGTCTTCCGCCGTGGCTGCTGCTGCTACCACCGCCACTGCTGGTCCTTTGAGGAAGAAGGCCAGGAGGAGAGAGGGCGCCTCCGCTACAGCCGGCCCATCTACGCCGGGAGGTGACGGTAGGGATCGTCGAGACCAGCCGCCGATTGTTTACCGTCCCTCCGGTGCTCCCCGGGGTGGCAAATCCCGAGCGGCTCGAGGCGGCAGGCGCCGATAGACCCAGTGACTTTTTTCCCCTGCAGTTCCCTCTGTGTTCCCTCCCCGGCCCTCCCATATAATTTTGTTCAGAAATAAAAAGTCCCCTCTAAAGGGGGACTGTATTTTTTGTTAACAAACTGTGTGTTTCTTCACCAAACATATGATGGGGTTGCAAAGTGTGAATCTTCACTAGTATGGGCTGATAGGAGGGTTACGTTTGTGTTATGAGCTTAAGCAAGGTCTGCAGCCTACACTCGGTTACAGAAATGGTTTTCTACCTCGGCCTGAGTCTCCACATAAAGGTAGAGGCTAGTTGTATGTTCTGTTGCTTACACAAGTAATGTTGAGCTACAACACTGTTGTGTTAGTTGCAGTAATGCTCGTATGAACACGTACCACGGCTCAGCCGTTCTCGCTCTCTCTATCAGTGTTTTTCTATGTTCAACATGGACGCGGGTGTAGGATTCACACACACGCGCGACTTGGTTGTTGTAAACCCTGTTCACAGTTGTCTGTGGGTAGCGTGCATTGTATTAGCTTGCGCTATTTCATTAGCATTGCTACTAAAGGTATCGTATGCTAAAGTTGTTGTTGTGTGCAAAGGGGAAGGGCTTGTGAGGGGGTACTGAATAAACCCCTCCTTCCCTCTTTTGATTGGTCAGGGGGTTTTACTCATCTCTTGTCAGTCCAGTCAGGGCCAAGCCGTTAGACAACTTGGCAGGGAGGGGGGGGGGGGCGTTGAGTGTTGGGTTTCCCCCTGTCATAGCACACGTCACTACGCACGTTGCTATTGACGATGGCTTCCGTGAGTTAGACCTATATGTACGGTCCGTTGTTGTCAAAGTGTCGGGATAGAGCGTAGGACTTACGTGTCCACTACGCTCGATATATGTGTAACTTGAGTCGGTTGGTCACATGACTCAAGATTACCATGGCTTTTTCACTCTATGACTCACGTGGGAAGTCTCTCTGGGGAGTTTCCGTCTAATCCTCTGTGGTGGGGGTGACTGGATATAAAAATGTGAAAATGTTTTATCCTCAGCTGTGTCAAATGGGATTCAGTCAGTCGGTGCTTCTTTTCTTTTTAATAAAAGAGTGTGGAGTGTAGGAAGCACCACACCCTTCTTGTCGTTCTCCCAGGCGCCTTGAGGATTCAATGAAGGGTCTAAATTAGCCTGTTCATTGATGTGGTTGTGTCCCGACACATGCATGGTGCTAGCTCGGGGTGTTTCTGATAAGAATCATGCGGGTAGCTAGTACACCTTGGTTGCTTGTGGTTAAAACAGCGTTTTTATAAAGCAACTGGGATGGAGGGTTTGTCCTCTTCCGAGAACCTGTTAATGGTTCTCGACGGGTTCTCGTTCATGTCTGGCAGTGATGGGCAGTAGCTAGCTACAAGTAGCGACGCTACATAGCTTAACTACAATTCTCACAGTGGAGGTTTCTCTATGACAACACGTGAAACACAAATTCACTCATAATTCATAATTATTATTCATTTACATATATATATAAATTTCTTTTATTTATATATATATAAAAAATTTATTTTTTTAATTATTATTGTTTTATATTTTTTTATTAGAAAAGTTTTCCTCTGTAAAAAAAATGCCAGTGAATTTTTTCTTTTTAAAAAATGGCCAAAATTGACAGCTCTGAGCAGGCCTGCACTGCAGTAATGACTGCAGTAATTATTCGTGAAGAAAACTTCACAGGTGTGACCCAATGTTATATAAATAATAAATAACAGCCAATCGAAATAGGCTATTAACTTCGTCTAAGCACGGTCTGTGCAGTTAAACTCTTGCCATTGAATGGAGGCTTGAATGATTGACAGCCCTTGCCATCCAATACATGGAGGTTGAATATGATTGGCAGCCTTGCAAATCCAATCAGAGATTGCTGCATTGCAAAGTCAAAACGGGTCCATCTGCAGGTTAGGTTTAGCTCTGGCCAATCTCAAGTTTCTCAAGTTTCTTTATTAGTTGTCATACAGAAGTACAGAATACTTTTATACAAAATGTAACAGAAATAAGCATTTTGTATAAAAGTATTCTGTACTTCTGTATGACAACTAATAAAGAAACTTGAGAAACTTGAGATTGGCCAGAGCTAAACCTAACCTCCGACCCTGCAGATGGACCCATTTTGACTGTTTGAAAGAGCAAGGAAGTAGTTTAGTTGTTGTTTAGTAGAAGTAAGCTGTACAGCTATAACAAGTAAAGTCAGGCTAAATTAAACTTTGTGCCAACATTAGGACCGAAGTATAAACCAGCAACTGAGCAACATGAAGAAGTGGACTTATGCATCTGGATCAGAAAAAACGTTGTGGATGAAAAAGTAAGTAGGCTAGTGTTTGTAAAAGCTTGTATGCTAACAGTAGCTAGCCAGCTTAGCCTACATCACAATGATAATCACCAAGCTAACTTACTGTACACACTGTAGGGCTGGGCAATTAATCAAAACAGAATCGCGATATCGATTCATAGACCTATGCAATCTCATTTCTAAGTTATGACTTTTTTTTTATTACATTTTTTTTTTATTTTTTTTTTATTATTTTATCTGGGTTGAACATGATTTGTGGAACTCCCTCTGGTGTTGTGGTCGTGGTATTCACTGACCTTTGGGAAGTATTTCGACATGCACATGGGTATCTTAGTGGTGTAGTGTATCTTGTAGACCAGGCAAGTTGCTGTACTCTGTCGTCTACTCTAAGCCATCCTAGGTTGTCAAAGTGGGCAGGGGTGAGGTGGGTTTTAGGAGTAAGGTCAAGCAGTAGTCTGACCAGTTTGTTTTGTGATGTTTATAATCTTGTTTTTAGTGCCTTTGAGGTGCTTTGGTACCATGAGGTGCAAGCATAGTCGTAGTACCCTTGAGTGAGTGCTCCTGTTAGAGTCTTCAAGGTATTCTTGTTTACCAGAGAGGAGATCCGGTACAAGAATCTAGTTCGTTGGTTGACTTAGTTTTATTACATTGGATCCCATTTTGTCACAGGAATAATTTGCCTCTATAGGATGGAACCCAGGTAGGGAATTTCATCTTTCCTTTTAAGATAAGATAAGATATTCCTTTATTGATCCCCTTGGGGAAATTCAGGCATCATAGCAGCATGGGGGAAGGGGGGGGGGGGTACAGGTAGTGAAAACAACACAAGCAGTGTAAACAAATAGGTCAATATAATTTACTATCTAACTAACTGAAATATATTTTCACAGTGTCACATAAGGTGCAGTATGCATAAGGTAGTGTTATAATTTACTATCTAACTAACTGAAATATACATTATTCATTATTCACAGTATCACAGTATCCACATAAGGTGCAGTATGCCTAAGGTAGTGTAAGTTGTCCTCCTTGGGTTCCTATAAGTCCCAGGTCGATGTCTGGCAGCAGTTGCTGCCCACTGTTGTGGAGCCTGATGGCCACTGGTATGAAGGACTGTCCGAGGCGGTTAGTTGAGTGTCGGGAGGGTATGAGTCTGTGGCTTCCTTGTCACCTTCACCTAATATGTTTTGATCTGGTCAGGTGCGCTGTCACCTAAAATGTTTTGATCTGATCAGGTGCGCTGTCACCTAAAATGTTTTGATCTGATCAGGTGCGCTGTCACCTAATATGTTTTGATCTGGTCAGGTGGGCTGTCACCTAATATGATTTCATCTGGTCAGGTGCGCTGTCACCTAATATGATTTCATCTGGTCAGGTGCGCTGTCACCTAATGTTAATATGTTTTCATCTGTGTCCACTGACCACTGACACACAGTGGGGGATGTTTTAAAAATATAATTTTATATATAATATAATATAATAATTTGTGCTTCACCTAAAAATTTGGTCAGCAGCCTCCACTGAATTCTCAGTAGCGTGATGGTAGCGTCGCTACTTTTTAACCAGGGTAGCGGTCTCTGTAGCGGAGCTATTTATAGAACGAAGTAGTGACGTAGCGACGAGGAAACGCTACACGCTACTGTCAGGAGAAACAGTCTAGACTATAAAGATTTGTGAGGAGAAAAAAAAACTCCCCGTAGAAAACCCACTATGATTGGTTGGTTGGTTTAGATATGAGTATGACGACTCACGATTGGGTATGGTAGGCCAAAACATTACGGGTAGGCCAATCAGAGGCAGGATAGGGCGGGACTCCAATCCGCAAATAAGGAAGTGAAAATCGAAATGCAGTCGCAGACCACTGAATGAGAATGAATTAATGCAATTTAACAGATTACATGAACCAGTCCGCGCGAAATAATGGCAGAGGGATTCGATGTCAACAATGTCTCTCCATGGCCCTATCTGGACACATTTATGAGTTTGACTGAAAAAACGCCCAGCACTAACTTGAGAACACATTCAGGTGAGCTGATGAAAATCAACTGTTCCCAAACAGCACACAAGTCAGTACACTTTTTGTCAACAGCTTTAAGTAACAGATAGCTGCTATCATGATGATGTTTCACTGTAGGCAGAAAATGAACAATATTATGGGGGTGGAGGAAAGAAAAAAAGGGGGAAAAGATCACCTAGGCAGTGGTTCTCAACCTGTGGGTCAGGTCCCCACATGATTTTGGGACCATGGAATGTTTTGTGAGTTACATATTTAAATACATTTGGTCATTTAGCTGACGCTTTCATTCAAAGCAACTTACAAACAAGTCAGCAGGAGTGGTACATATAAGTAGTATTGTTTGTCAGTGTCAAGCTTGAGTGTTATACTCTGAGTACATACTGTAGTAGTATAGACATATTAGCATAGTTGGTACTGGTAGTAGTATATACATGGTAGCATAATACTAGTAAAATGAAGTAAAACAGTTACAATTCAGATATTGAAGAAGTGTGTTTTTGGTTGATAAAGTGGGCAGGTTTCAGAAGATGCAGAGTTTAGGGATAAATAATACATAAAGATAGAATAGAAAAGAAAAAGACCATTACTGCATCAAAAGTAATCAACAAACTATACTATAAAAAAAAACTGATCAAACCAAATGGTCTCTTTCTGTTCTTTTGTAGAGGCTGCACCCAGCTAAACGTGCCTTCCTGGATTTTGTACATAATACAAGTTCATGTTAAAAGAATGACACAAAAAGCCAGACAGAGGGCTTGTTTCAGTTTTATAATAAACAATCAAACTGAGAATTTTTTTCCCTGCCTATTTGTTTGGTGGAAACTTGATCATGAAGTAAAAAAAAAAGAAAGAAAAAAAGTAGTGCCGATGTAGCTAGCTATTTTTGCCATGTTCTTGTAGTGTAGCTTGCTACATTTCTCTGGGGATAGCTTCCATTGTAGTTGAGCTATATTTAATCCAGAGTAACTTGTAGTGTACCTTGCTACATTTTCCAAGTAGCTTGCCCATCACTGATATCTGGGGGATGTTAACGGAATGAGATCAGAACATAGGTAGAGGGGTCTCACGCCCTTGGGGTGGGCCACCGAGCATGGTTCACACCGGCCCGTCTGGGTGGCGCCCTCTTTTCATGTTTTTTGATCGACACGCATATCTGCCCCTTCTCCCGGAGTAGGCAGGTCGGCGTGGTTAGGGCACGGGACTGGTTCTGGTCGCGCTGGTCCAGGTCAGTTAACCCGTTTGTCCACTGGGGATGCAGATCTGCTGTTCTGGTACCCTGAGGGACTTGGGCTTTTTTCGGGGGAAAAAATGCCGGTTCGGCCCGGGGTGTCACAAGGTTAGGCGTTATGGAGACCCTTGTTGGGTACTCTTTTGTACCTGGCACTATCATAAGGGGCTGGTTCTCTTTTTCTTCGCTCCTCTCTCACGCATGGCGGAGGGAGGGCTGTCGGGGTGGTCTTCTGGACCTCCTCTGGTAACCTTGTGTGCTTCCCGAGCCGCCGGGCCCGGTCCGAAGTAAAGTTTTGTTGATACCGTAGACCTGGGATAACCCTTTTTCTTGAGGGGTTATGGGAACAACCACCGCATATGGTACCATGGGGGTGGTTGATTCCCTGGTGTGTTGGAGCAGAGTCAACTCCCGGGTTACCCGGTTGAGTGTGCCCCTGCACGTTCATGACGTCTGCCAATCATGTCAGCCTTCTCTGCCTCAACCCCTCTGGGTGGGTTTTTTTTTGATGGAGGCTTTGTCATGGTGATCAACAATGCCAGCATACGCCCCTTCCGCCGGGGGGGGCTGTTTTCAGCTGACTCCTTTGGCGGCTGTCTCGTCCGCAGTGCTCCAGGCTCAGGTTACAGCCTGCTGCCTGGTTTCCCCGGTGCGCTGCCTGCTTTCGTTGGTTAACCTTTTGAGTGCTTACGGCCATGCTGACTGCCTGTGTTCAGAGTCAGTGTGCCAGGCGGTGTGCTATTGGGGGGAAAGGGCCCGCTCTTGGAGGGGCCCTATCCGAATACGCTGGCGATGTGGGGGGCGGTGTCACTAAGTGACCACCTGGTGGGGTCTTGATGCCTGGCGTCATTGACCTCTCCAGGCCCCCTTTTTCCAGGAGATCCAGTCCCTTCAGTGGGACTGGGTCTTCCTTCGCGCTCCGCTGCTACGGCCTTGCCACGGGGTTGGGGTTGCTCTTGACCCCGTGATTTTGGGGGCAGTAACGAGGTTGTTCCTTCCGTTTGTTCCCTGGTGGCATGCGGGTTGTGCGTGTGTGTAGTCGTGGGGTCAGGCCACGGTCTGCTCACCCTGTGCGTTGAGTTGCTTGAGTTCCTCTTCGCCTGGTCGGATCCGTCGCCCTCCCGTAAGCCTCCAATAGGGGGGGTGTCCTCCATTAGGGAGGGTCGGGGGGGCTCGGTCCTCCCCGGTCTGATGGTTGTGGGGGGCCTCAGCGGGGTGTATTTGTCGGGCTAAGGCTCCCGCTCAGCCCCTGTTGTGCAACTGGTGCTGAGCGAAGCCTTAACGAAACAGAACGTAAGGTTATGTATATAACCAAGTTCTGTGAGTTATGGTGCGCTCAGCACCAGGATGCCGCTGCTGCCCTTGATCTCGCCTTGTGGTGAAAGTTTGGGAAGGAGGCGAGTAGGTGACCACACACCTGCTTATGAAGGTAAGCGGATGGGGGTGTGGTCAGACGAATATTGGGATGTAAAGGTACATGGTGGATTTTTTTTTATTCAGTGTATGTGCACGAAGTGAAGTACAGTGCAACTGGTGATGAGCGCACCATAACTCACATAACTTGGTTATATACATAACCTTACGTTAGATATGCTAACTGTAAACAACAGTTGATTGTGAAGAACAAACGATGATTGTGAAGAACGTCCTCATCACAAGAAAGGATCTGCATCTCAGCACCAATGTCAACGCCATGCCAAAGACGTGATGGAGGTGTTGCTGAGCAATGGGAATCCCTTTGAGGAGGGCAGTAAAGACCTGGTTACATTAGACAATAAGGTGTGTGAGTCTGCGGCTGCTGCCGTATCTGTCCATCAACTCGAGTCTACGGGACAAGAGCAGTACAACAATTTCAGGAAGAGTGCTTGAATCAAATGACAGACTTCTGACAGCACCGATCAAGCGAAATAACTTACTGTTGTTCCATGAGAAGAAAACACAGAAGAAGACAGCAAATAAGCTGAGAATGCAGCACTTCAAACATCATGCTGAGCTCTATGGGAAAGCTTTTATTGTGCTAGACATACACGTCAAGTAGAGATATTTCTGTTGACGAGGAGTTAGTTGCGCCAGGTGTAACAAGACATTTTCTCATTCCTGTCAAATAAGTTGTTAAAGGGGAACTCCAACATTTTGGGAAATTAGCTTATTTAACATCTTCCCTGGAGTTAGACAAGAAGATACATACCTTTTTTGTCTCTGTGCGTGCATTTTAGCTTTGGGAATAGACGCTCCGTTAGCATAGCTTAGCTTCATCACTGGAAGTGAGGCAGGACAGTAGCCTTACAGTGCCTTACAGTGTATTGCAAGGTCTGACATTGACCAAATTTGATATGCATGACCTTGGTGGGCTCTAGGTCAACTCCTGAAAAGGGGGTCAATGTCAGACCTTGCAATCAAAAGTTAGGGGGCGCACTGAAATTATGGCAAGGGTTATTAGCCCCCTAACTTTTGATTGCAAAGTCTGACATTGACCCCCTTTTCAGGAGTTGACCTAGAGCCCATCAAGGTCATGCATATCAATGTCATCAATGGTCAATGTCAGACCTTGCAATACACTGTAAGGCACTGTAAGGCTACTGTCCTGCCTCACTTCCAGTGATGAAGCTAAGCTATGCTAATATTCAAATATTGAATATTGAACTATAATAATCAGTGCAGGGGCTCACTTATCCTTGAAAGACACTTTTATCACTGACTTAAAAGGCCCATACATCTCCATAAATGTTCAGGGGGGAGGGAATAAGTGCAGACCCCAAGAAGTGCTGTATTTTCTGTATTGTTTAATATAAATGCATTTTTTATTCCAATCCCGATTTGTATTTTGAGATTCGCAAATCCCATCGGACTTCACTTCTTCGTGTCCCTCAGTGAGTGTAATACCAGCATTCAACTGTATGTGCCACAGCGGTTTCTATCATCATCATCATCACCACCCACGCTATGCATAAAATATATAGGTCCGCGGAGAGGCACGCTGAGGAGGCTGTGCAAACTTCAATGGAATATGGGGCATCTCTCTCTCTTTACCTAATATTTTGATTCTATCCTGACATTTTTCAGTTGGAAAGGCAGTCTATATGCGTAACGAAAAAATATATTATAATTTTTTTCAAAAAGGGCACTTTTTTTACAAGGCTCAAAAAGGCAGGTGCTCAAGCACCCCTTGGACTCTATGTGTGCACGTGCCTGATTGAGAGCAGCACACACATAGGCTATAGCAGTATCACGGTATGCAGCCAAGGCCCACCAATGTGAGAATGAACGGAATTGTGTAAATGTACACCATTTGATAACGATGTCAATCCTTTTATGTACCACTCCTCTACAGATGCATGTTCAAGATAAATCCGGACAAGGGCTCAAAAGTCCACAAACAAGGCAATAAGAAGTGTCTCGCAGTCAATCCCAAGGTCCTGTCACTCATATTGAAGATATCAGAGCATGACTGGCTGTAGTGACTGGTGAGTTTGCTGTTAATTAATTTGGTTACTTGTGATTTATTTCATGTCCCTTTTTTCAAAACTATTTGGCAGGTGATCGGATCAACCTCTATTCAGGTAAATCTAATTATTTCCACCACAAGGTCGGGAGTAAAGCGAATACAGTTTCCACAGGAAAAAAAACCTTCAGTGCTGTTCTTTGCTCTTCCAATTAAGAAACTCATTTCATTTCAGATATAACTAATTAATTAGTTAATAGCAGCATCTACACTAACCTCCGCCATTGGTGTTTTGAAATGAACAGTTGCTTCTCACTGTTGTCACACCTAAACCACCTCTTCTCGTAGATTACAAACTTCTCTCTATGGAGATTTGCCAGAATGATGTGGGCAGTGAAACATGAGCTCACAAGATCAGAATGGTCTCATGTCCAAATTCTGAAGATTTGGACATCAATCTGATGCAATTTCTTCTTTATTTATATGAGGTTGATTGAAATAGTATTTCTGTTTGTGTGTATTACAGAGAATCCAGAGCCATCAGGACTAAAATGAAGCGAAACAAGATACAGCAGCACTGGAAGAAAGAGGATGAATAACATTCTTGTTTTCAGTTCAGTTAATTTTTATATTGGACACATGACAATGGTCATAAATCGCAAGTTTTACCAGCTGCTGTTGCAGCATTGTCCGAAAAGGGCTAGGGAGAAGCACTATATAGCTTGCCGGGCCCTACGCCTGAAGACTACCTTTTTTTATACACATATATACCTGCACATATTCATACATGATACATATTCATACATGATGTTTATAGCATTGTTCTGTATACTGTATACATACACATATACACACACGCATATATATTTATCCCATAAATACTGTATCATATTATAAATAATAAGCTGTACACCAACTGGGGTGCTCTTTGCCATGGATATGTATGTGTGTGTGTATGTATATATATATATATATATATATATATATATATATATATATATATATATATATATATATATATATATATATATATATATATATATATATATATATATATATATATATATATATCCATACACACATGGCAAAGAGCACCCCATAGTTGGTATACACAGCTTATTTACAATATGATTAATAAATTAGTTCAAGTTTCTTTAATAGTTGTCATACAGAAGTACAGAATACTTTTATACAAAATGCTTCTTACTGTTGCGCTCCAGAGACCCTGCAAGACAAGATAAGTATGAAATAAAATAACATAGTAAAATTAGAAGTAAAAAAAAATGAGGTCACAGTGTTCAGTTTAGAAATATGTACAATGTTCGATGCAGAATAGACGTAGTTACCATACAATATACAATACTGTGCAGTGTACTAATATACAATACTATATTGCAAGGCAGAAATGGAGAAATGGGACGAGGTGCAATTTAGGTACAATTCACAGTAGGTGTACGAGTTGTAGTGCAAATCCTTTATCAATAAATATAAAGTGTAAGTGTGTTTGTGTGATCTAAAGTGTGGAGAGTGGGTGCTGCAGTGTGTTGTTTGTTTGAGTGAGTGTGTGCGTGTGGGTGTGTGTGCTGTGTGCATTTGATGGTTGTTGCATAGTGATTATTGTTCGTTTAGCAGCCTGATGGCCTGGGGATAGAAGCTTCTTCTGAGTCTTTCTGTGCTCGCCTTAAGACTCCGGTATCGCTTGCCTGACCGCAGCAGTTCAAAGAGGCAGTTGTTCGGGTGGCTCGAGTCCTTAATAATTCTCTTAGCCTTCCCCTTGCACCGCTTGTTGTAAATGTTCTGGAGGGTGGGAAGCCCCCCTCCAATTGTGCGTTCGGCTGAACGTGTCACTCTTTGTAGTCTGCTACGGTCTTGTGCAGTGCTATTCCCAAACCAGGAGGTGATGTTGCCGGTCAGGATGCTCTCTATTGTACATGAGTAGAAGTTCCTAAGGATCTTCTGACTGACTTGGAACTTCCTTAGGCGCCTGAGGAAGTAGAGGCGTTGTCGTGCCTTCTTCACAACACTGTCAATGTGTGTGGTCCATGTCAAGTCCTCGGATATGTGGGCTCCGAGGTACTTGAAACTGTTCACTCTCTCAACCGGTGCCCCGTCGATGCTGAGGGGGCTGTAGTCCTTGACCCCCGACCTCCTGAAGTCCACAATCATCTCTTTTGTTTTGCTGACGTTCAGGGAGAGGCAGTTCTCCTGACACCACTGTGACAGGTTCTCTACCTCTTCCAGGTAGGCCCTTTCGTCGTTGGCAGAGATCAGGCCCACCACTACTGTGTCATCAGCAAATTTGATGATGGTGTTGTTGTTCCGCTGTGCTACGCAGTCATGTGTGTACAGGGAGTAGAGGAGGGGGCTCAGAACACAGCCCTGGGGGGCCCCTATGTTGAGCGTGATGGATGAGGAGGTGCAGTTGCCGGCTCTTACCACCTGGGGTCTGCCCGTCAGGAAGTCCAAGACCCACTGGCAATTAGTGTTGTTATGTATATAAAGTGATATACAGTACATATACACATTATAGTATATTATGGTGGAGCACTTTGGTTCCGCACGGACGTTTACACTGTTATAGAATAAACCGCTGCCAGCAGGCAGCAGCCCAGCACTGACCATCACCAACCATAACTTAGGGGTTAGAGTTAGAGGTGGTCTAGGTCCACCACTAACCAGACCTCTTCCATGTGGCACTTTAACAGTACACTGACCTCAGAATGTATGTTTTTATGCAAGCAGATTGCAATCAGTGTGTACTACTAGTACTACTGTATTTAGTTTACAGTATCATGTTGTTATAGAATAAACCGCTGCCAGCAGCAGCCCAGCACTGACCAATGACCATCACCAAACTTAACTTAGGTGTTAGAGTCAGAGCCTAGGTGGTCTAGGTCTGGTTAAGGGTTAGAGTCAGAGAGGTGGTCTTGGTCTGGTTAGGGGTTAGAGTCAGAGGTGGTCTAGGTCTGGTTAATAGAGGCCATAACCAGACCTAGACCACCTCTAACTCTAACCCCTAACCAGACCCAGACCACCTCTAAATCTAACCCCTAAGTTACCCTAACCAGACCTAGACCACCTCTAACTCTAACCACTAACCAGACCTCTTCCATGTGGCACTTTAACAGTACACTGACCTCAGAATGTATGTTTTTATGCAAGCAGATTATAATCAGTGTGTACTACTGTGTTTAGTTTACAGTATCATGTTGTTATAGAATAAACCGCTGCCAGCAGCAGCCCAGCACTGACCAATGACCATCACCAAACTTAACTTAGGGGTTAGAGTAAGAGCCTAGGTGGTCTAGGTCTGGTTAGGGGTTAGAGTCAGAGAGGTGGTCTTGGTCTGGTTAGGGGTTAGAGTCAGAGGTGGTCTAGGTCTGGTTAATAGAGGCCATAACCAGACCTCTAGACCATCTCTAACTCTAACCCCTAACCAAACCTAGACCACCTCTAAATCTAACCCCTAACCAGACCTTCCATCACCATGTGGCACTTTACACAACAATCTCAAAATGTGATTTATCATTTTATGTTTATGCAAGCAGATTGCAATCAGATTGCTACTGTGTGTACTATACACTATTGTACTGTACTATTATCTACTCAAGTTCAACTACTACTGTGTTTGTTTGTTTACAAAACACAGTATCCTGTTAGTGTTGTTGACACTGTTACACTGGCTGCTGTTACTGTTATTTAATATTTTCAAATAAATCGCTGCCAGGTGAGCAAGGCCAGACATAATGTGACTGTCTTATTAAGTTATTTCTCCATTCACAGATCGACAGTGAGTGCACCCTTCCTGTGTATTACTTGTGCCGCCGACTCAGATTCCCCTAGGTTAAAAAATAAATACGCAATTTAAATCAGAATATGTTCCATGTTGACTATTTCTGACTTCTGCCAAGTTTTTTTCCATTGACTAAAAATAGAAAAAAATTTCATCCGTTTACTAAAATTTTGACATTTAGTTGACTAAAACTGACTAAACGAAAAAAATAAATGAAAATGACTAAATATGATAAACGAAAAAGGAGCACTTGACACATTACTAAGACTAAAACTAAAATGAAAATAGCTGCCAAAATGAACACTGGTTTACAGTGACATTCCATATAAATGTTGTGATTTCCATATAAAATGTTGTGCTAATAAATACCGCTCTCCTTCGAGACACCACCTCCGACTCATCTCTCAGCACTATACAATATTATGCTATATATAGTCGTTTCCTTTTCACCATTGGCAGATTATCATCCACATTGGAGAATAGAGCTTTTAAATGCTTATTTCTACTTTTGACACAAGGGATTTCAAATAATAGGTAATTAGAATGTAATTTTGAATTTTTATACAGCAGTTGGGCTGTAAAAATACAGAGAATATATAGCAAATATCTGTAAAAAAAATTCACTGCTGAACTTTGTGTTCTGTCACTTAATTGAAGGAGTTTGATTGTAATAATTATGGGGAAACCTGTAAAATAACAGTGTTTCACTGCTGAACGTTAGGTTATGGCTATAACCAAGTTCTGTTAGTTAGGGGTGACGCTTGGCATCACACTGCACTCCCTCGCGTACGTGCACGCGCACTGAATAAATTCCACAAATGTACCTTTAATAGCAGTATTAGTCTGACCACACCCCTCATCAGCTTACCTTCATAAGCAGGTGTGTGGTCACCTGCTCTCCTCCTTCCCAAGCTTTCACCACAAGGTGAGGTCAAGGGCTGCAGCGGCCGTCTGATGTCAAGCGTCACCCCTAACTAACAGAACTTGGTTATAGCCATAACCTAATGTTCTGTTCCGTTAGGGGCTCTGCTTGGCATCACACTGCACAAAGGGAGGCCAAGCGGAGCCGCTGGCTGACAAATACACCCCGCTGAAGGCCCCCCACAACCAACAGAACAGGGAGGGCCGAGCCCCCCCGACCCCCCCTAATGGAGGGCACCCTCCCTATTAGAGGTCTACCGAGAGGGCGACGGACCCGACCGCGCGAAGAGGCACTCAAGCAACTCAACGCACAGGGTGAGCAGACCGTGGCTTGACCCCACGACTACACCCACGCACAACCCGCATGCCACCCGGGAACGAACGGAGGAACAACCTCGTTACTGCCCCCAGAATCACGGGATCAAGGGCAAACCCAACCCCGTGGCAAGGCCGTAGCAGCGGAGCGCGAAGGAAGACCCAGACCCACCAAAAGGACTGGACTCCCTGGAATGGGGGCCCGGAGAAGTCCATGATGCCAGCATCAAGACCCCACCAGGTGGGCACGTAGTGCCCCGCCCCCCACATCGCCAGCGTATTCGGACAAAGGCCCCTCAGTTACTGCACCTGGTATTCCCAGGCGGTAACCCATCCAAGTACTAACCAGGCCAGAACCTGCTTAGCTTCCGAGATCGGACGAGATAGGGCGTGTTCAGGTTGGTATGGCCGTAAGCCGAGCGGGCCCTGTCCCCCCAATAGTACACCGCCTGGCACACTGACCCTGCAGAACAGGCAGTCAGCATAGCCGTAAGCACACAAAAAAGGTTAACCAACGGAAGCAGGCAGCGCACCGGGGAAAAACCAGGCAACAGGCTGTTAACCCTAGCCTGGAGACTGCGGACGAGACAGGCGCCAGAGGGGACAGCTGAACACAGCCGCCCCGGCGGAAGGGGCGTATGCTGGCGTCGTTGCATGACCAAGCCTCCATTTAAAAACCCCCACCCAGAGGGGTTGAAGCAGAGAAGGCTGACACGATTGGCAGACGTCATGAACGTGCAGGGGCACCCTCAACCGGTGAACCCGAGAGTTGACACTGCTCCAACACACCAGGGAATCAACCACCTTGGCGTTACCCAATGCGGTGGTTGTTCCTATAACCCCTCAAGAAAAAACTCCAAAACACACCTGCGGGTATACACCGGCTATACCGCAGTACAAGTGTCCCAGTTTTCAAAAAAGGGTTAACCCAGGCCTACGGGTCGACGAACATTACCTCGGACCGGGCCTGGCGATACGGGAAGCACAGGGTCACCAGAGGAGGTCAAAGACCACCCCAACAGGCCCCTCTTCGCCATGCGTGAGAGAGGAGCGAAAAAGAATGGAGAACCAGCCCCTAAGCACACCGTACTTGGTATTCCCAGGCGGTCTCCCAACCAAGTACTAACCAGGACCAACCTGTGTAGTGGCCGAGATCCGACGAGATCGAGCGTGTACAGGTTGGCATGGCCGTAAGCCATTACAACAGTGCTGAGTAAAAACGTACCCAACCAGGGTCTCCATAGCGCCTAACCCTGTGACACCCGGACCGACCTGGCATTTTTCCCCCTGAAAAAAGCCCAAGTCCCTCAGGGTAACAGAACAGCAGATCTGCATCCCCGGCGGACAACGGGTTCAACTGATCCGGACCAGCGTGACCAGAACCAGTCCCGTGCCCTAACCACGCCGACATGCCTACTCCAGGAGAAAGGGCAGATATGCGTGTCGATCCTAACATGAAAAGAAGGCGCCACCCAGACGTTCGGCCGAACCGCGCCTGGTGGCCCACCCCAAGGGCGTGAGACCCCTCTACATATGTTCAGATCCATCCCGTCATCATCCCCCAGACATGAACGAGAATCCGTCGAAAAACCAACTCAGGTCGTGGGATTTGGTCGTCGGAAGAGGAAAAACCCCCATCTCAGTTGCTTTATAAAAACGCTGTTTCAACCACAAGCAACCAAGGCGTGCCAGTCAGTCGCCTGTTTACAGCGAGCTAGCACTATACGTGCGTCGGGACACACCCCCATCAATGAACAGGCTATTTAGACCTGTCATTGAATCCCCAAGGCGCCCAGGGGAACGACAAGAGGGGTGTGACACTTCCTAACTCCAACACTTTTTGAATAGAAAAGAAGGAAGCATCAACAGTATGTATCCCAGTCTACACAGCCAGGGGTAAAAATTGTTCAAATTTTTGTTCAAATTTTTTTCAAATTTTTACATCCCACCACCCTCCCATAGGAAGGAGACGGGGATCCCCAGAGAGACTTCCCACGCGAGCTGTACAGATTGAAAAGAATATATTGCACCTTGAGCCATGTAAAAAAATGGTTTTAGGGCTCTTTGGGGAAGAGGCACTGAACCCATACACACTCAACAATCGAATTGAATCGAATACACATACAATAGAATAGGACACCTTCTAGAGGGTCCACTCACTTTGACAATCTGAGGAGGAAGGCTCTGTACTCTGATGGAGGCTCCCTCACATGGAAGAAGGAGTCCGAACTCACAGAAGGCCCGAATAGGCGCTTGGTGAGGAGGAGCCCTGACCACCCCCCTGAAACAGATCCATCACATGGACCTGAACAGCACACGGAAGTCCTACCAACAGAGACGCGCACGGTGACGTACTCTATGGCGGGGGAATTCCTGCGGTGCACACGCCCAATATACCAGGCCGTGGGACCAGGAAACTCCCCCCCCCCCCCCCCCCCGTAACGTGCCGAACCGCCACGTGACGGGAACCTTGAAGGACAGGGGGTGTACCCCTGACCGACAGAAACAAGGGGGAGAGGAAAGGTTACCAGTTCACCCCTTTACGACCCCACACCCATGATACGATGTAATGACAAAAAGAGAATATGACACAGTCATAGTCAGCTCTATGAAGCGTTTGACAGCTCCAAACAGCGCATGAGCTAACCTGCTATCTGATTTTTACTAAGGAAAAAACACAGAATAGAGAGGGCTCTAAGAGCCCCGGTCCAACATACACATGTGCTTCTGTGGCCAGTCCAACCCAGTTGTAGGTCACATGACACACACAACCCATCATCACCTACAAAAAATGGCAAAAACACTCTACAGAGGAACGCCGTTTTTCACAATGAGAGAATACATAATTCTCGATTAGTATCGGCCACAGGCCTTGCTAAGCACACACGACAGCGACCAAACCATCTTTTCTTTTAGGAAAATAAAGTTTCTCCAGCAGTTTTAGCACAACCTCAGCAGTCAAGCTAAGGGTTACATCGCATCCCTACCACACAAAAGACACAATTTTAGTGCACAACATGTCTGATAGGAGGATGAAAAAGTCCCCAGGGAACCGGGGGGAAACACAATCCTCTTATTTTACCCTCAATACGGCCAGTCAAAACAGGAAAACCTGTTAATATGTGAACACACTGTTCATTGTCATCACAGGCTGAGAAAAGAACATTCTTTTACTCACTTGTCACTAAGCATAGCTTCATAGGTTAGTTACCTTAGTTGTGAGTACACGGTACATATAAACACCATGATGTTTCTCACACAACAACCAGATCATTTTCACATCTGTAACAACAACCCGATTTGCACGGAGAAGCTAACTGCCAGTGACAAAAACAGTCCACACATAACTCGCGTCGTATCCTAAATGCATTGCAGCAACACACGTTTTGGGAAAAACATTGTTATTCACAAAACATCTAGAAAAGTAAAACCAGAAGACGTGTTATAAGGTCTGCTCAAACCTTGTCCTACCCGGAACGTAGATCAGCGAAGTGCAGTCTCAAGACCCCGTAGACAACACAGCCGCTCCTGTGTTGTTCGAACTGGGCAGCGTCGCCGCTCCAACCCGCACTACAGTCCTCTTTGTTGACGCAACCTTGCCGTCCAGGCTCAGGGCAGGGTCGACGAACATCCCCTGTCAAGGATGACGTCGTAGTCAAGAGTGTAAAACATGTTAAAATCAAAGCACGTTCAACAGAGTAGCATTAAGCTAACGGCCGCTCCAACCGTTCGGGCGCTACTGCCCCTGCTCGCGAGACGCCGAGCTAACGGCGCACGCGACCAGAAGCGAGCTCGCGGCGGCGCGCGAGGAGCTAAAGCTACCCCGCGCCAGGCCTTGGCCTATAGCAGCAAGCTAACGTTACCTAGTGATCACGACATGCTAGCGCCGCAGCTAACAGCTGGCTGGCTAACAGTAGGCCCAACCTAAGTAGGCCATGCAGCGATCCCAGCAGGCTAACGCAGCAGCTAACAGCTGACTGGCTAACCGTAAGCTAAGCAGCTATCACCTGAACATGTAAACAATGACATAACACTCACCCAGACAGGCCGCCGTTCTGAACCTCTCCTCACTTTTTAAGAGAAAAGAGAAACAATATGTCAACACTGCTTTACAACGGTGATTTTACCAACACCCGACGGAATCAGCACAATACCAAACTGGCCTGTGTAGCTGACTTGAACATGGATCTGCCGCTATCGCACATCCATGCACATATCTCCTCGTGAAGGAATACTCTCATTTGGATATGAAAGAAGGGGCTTAAACACGGGACAGAGAGATATCCACTCGTCCAGAACACACAGGGATCACCAGTGTTAATGGTCGCGGCCCACTAGTTAAAACTACAATGGTCTTCAGACCAAGGCCTTCTGTCGCCTAGGTGGCTGAACAAAGGACCCTAGCCTGGGGCCGGTTTCCATAAACATTGTCAAGTAGCCCCCATAGCACTAACAGACAAGTGAAGCCCGCCAGCAACAGTACTCACCCAACCTGAAACCCACCGCTTCTCACAACAGCGGCGCGTCCGACAGTTCAGCTGTGGCCTGACAGGTTTCACCCCAACAAACACAGCAAGGAACTGCAGTTGAGAAGCATGCAGCGGCGCGCTCCCAATACGAAAACCGGTGGAGGGTTTTTAGAATGATCATCATCTTCCAGACACTCCAGTACGAAGACAATATCGCAGTATTTTCTCGAAAATAGTGAGAGAGAAAATAAAGATAAGATGTCAACGTATCTCCTCCTTGTAAACAATATTTTTCTCCACGTCAACTAACAACACGTCAAGTGGGGTACTACCGAGGCACTTCCTTGTGGTGAAAGCGAGAAGGAGGAGAGCAGGTGACCACACACCTGCTTATGAAGGTAAGCTGATGAGGGGTGTGGTCAGACTAATACTGGTATTAAAGGTACATTTGTGGAATTTATTCAGTGCGCGTGCACGTACACGAGGGAGTGCAGTGTGATGCCAAGCAGAGCCCCTAACGGAACAGAACTTAAGTTATGTCACTTAATTGAAGGTGTTTCATCGTAAATGTAGGAAAAACCTGTGAAATAACAGTGTTTCACTGCTGAACTTTAAGTTCTGTCACTTTATTGAAGGTGTTTCATCTTAAATGTAGGAAAAACCTGTGAAATAACAGTGTTTCACTGCTGAACTTTGAGTTCTGTCACTTAATTGAAGGAGTTTGATTGTAATAATTATGGGAAAACCTGTAAAATAACAGTGTTTCACTGCTGAACTTAAGTTATGTCACTTAATTGAAGGTGTTTCATCGTAAATGTAGGAAAAACCTGCCAAATAACAGCGTTTCACTGCTGAACGAAGTTCTGTCACTTAATTGAAGGAGTTTGATTGTAATAATTATGGGGAAACCTGTAAAATAACAGTGTTTCACTGCTGAACGTTAGGTTATGACCATAACCAAGTTCTGTTAGTCAATGTTGCCCCTAAGGTGCGCCCGTGCGCGCGCGCATATGGCAATACGCCCCCGCGCACATCTGAAATCGGTCAACAAACATGACCATGTTCACGTCTTAAACTCATACTGAGGCCTTAGTTTTTGTTTTAAATTGCATATCATCATTCATTTATTTATTGTCACACAGAGCAGAAGAATTTTGCCAAAACAAACCAATAGTATCCAGCTGCAGAACGGCAGACCAGCCACACTCTCAGACCCAAACGCATTTCCTTTGATTTAATTATACATCAAATGATTTATGTCAAGGATTGCAATGCCTCGCGTGAATGAAGTTAACTTTTCACCTGGATAACATTAACATTCAGGGTGAATGTAATGTGAGAAATTGGGATAAAAAAGAAATATATATATATATATATATTATTTTTATTTATATATTTAATTTTTTTGATCGGATCGGGAAAGATCGGTATCGGTAGATACTCAAAATCACATGATCGGGATCGGATCGGGAGCAAAAAAATGTGATCTGGACATCCCTAACGTAACCTGTTGCGTGTGACGTTACCAAGAGAAGCCCCGCTTTCAGTGCTTTGTGGGCAGCGCTACTGCACACTCACACAGACACACACAACAGATGAGGAAGTGGACAGATCCGACCAGCATTGCTGGCTCCTCACAATGCAAACGTGAAAATGTACATTACAGATGAACTGCAGAGAAAATTTCCAATTTATCATCCCGGTCGAGACTAATTGGAAGCGCCGCGTGCAAAGCTTGACCATATGTTTATGTGTCTAATAAAGGTGCTGGCGATCTCAAAGCTCACATGGACACAGCAAAACATTACAACCAAAGCAGTGCGAGGCGAGAGTTTGATGGCAAAGTTGACCAAATTGATTGAAGAATGCAGCTATACAGAGAGAGAAAGAAAATAATTGAAAACTATTTTGATGCCTCAAAATGATGTTTTGGTTTGATAAGATGCTTATGATACAATCATAAGGATTATGTGTGTAATAAATTAGTTTAGTACACTAATTGCAACAAATCTGAAACTGCATAGTGCACTTTTAAATTAGTATCTTTGTGAGGTTACTGTTTTATAATTTACATTACATTGAAAAGATAAAGATATATTTTTTAAAGCTGGATTTTCTAATACAGAAGAGGTATTATTTAGAACATTACATCATATTTTTCTTGTTATTTATTTTGTCCAGTAAGACTTGAAAATATATATTATTTTGTCATAGGTTGATTTAGTTATTTTCTTGAGATTTGTCAGATAGATTACTTTAGGCATAATACAGCATGTTGAGTAACTTTGGTTATAGAGAGATATTATTTTGTTATATAAAATAATATAAACAATAATTTTATATCCATACAGAGGAGGTATACTTTAAATATATTATAATGATAAGGCATCTTTGAGTAAACTTTGATTAAGTATCTTGAGGCTGAAGGCAGAGTGTCATCATTAAAAAAAATCACAATATGGTCACCCTTGAAGTCGCATTATAATTCACTTAATAAAATAATGACTAGTCAGCCTCCTAAAAAGACAAAAGTTAGTGACACGACTCACACCGCCGCTGCCAAAGTAAGGACTATGCTCTGTATCGTCAATCAATGGTCAAATAAATATTTGATTAAGGAATATATATGCATTTTTGTATTATTTCTCTGTGTATCAACAAAATGTATATATTTTTATGTTAGACATTAAGGGAAATTAAGATTCTCAGATTTTTTACAAACCGCCGCTTATCAACTAACCGGTTAATCGGCAGGTGACGTATGTTGCTCAGTAGTTGCTGATGTCTGCTCAGGAGGTTTGAGTGTTTGCTCAGACCAAAAAATAATTAGAGGGAACATTGATGGTGACGCTCGGCGTCACTCTCTGCACTGTCCTCGCACACGTGCACGCGCACTGAATAAAGACCACAATGTACCTTTAATCCCAATATTTGTCTGACCACACCCCTATCAGCTTACCCATATAAGCAGGGGTGGGGCCACCCACTCGCCTCCTTCCCAAGCTTTCACCACAAGGCGAGATCAAGGGCTGCAGCGGCGTCGGACGCCGAGCGTCACCATACTAACAGAACTTGGTTATAGTCATAACCTAACGTTCTGTATCGTATGGCTCTCGCTCTGCGTCACTCTCTGCACAAGGGAGGCCGAGCGAGAGCCATCGGCCGACAAATACACCCCGCTGAAAGCCCCCCACAACCATCAGAACAGGGAGGGCCGAGCCCCCCGACCCCCCCTAATGGAGGGCACCCCCCCTATTGGGGGCTTCACGGGAGGGCGACGGACCCGACCGTGCGAAGAGGCATGTGGTAACCTTGACTTCATAATTTCATAATTTCATAATCAAAATGTTAGATTAACCCTGAAAACTGAAAATATCTGTAGTGATGGTAATTTAGGCATTACATAGACTCTCAGAGCACATTTCGGAGACAGCCTGCAGGCCAAGCCTATAATGATAGGGTTGTTTGAGAGAAGGCCATTCCAGTCCCCCAAGAAACCAAACACCTTCTACATGTGACAGTTGAGCACAGCAAGAGAAGACCAAAAGCGGAAATGCCTCTGTGAAGACCAGAGTAATGTGGTTGAATCTTTACAATAATAGATTCAGAAAATACAAAGTGTCAGTTTGGTAGATGGGGTTTTGGGATGGCTCTTGTGAACTGAATAGTATTAACCTAAAGAAGCAATGACTATACTGGGTTAATGCTAGAGCAACACAAGCCCTATTAAAGAAATGTTAAAAGGTCTGAAGTCATCAGACCTCCTCGATGTTGAAAACTGCAAGAAGACACCAAAAAGACGCCACCTCATCAACATACCACGGGCCCCCCCCCCCGGTTGCTACAGGCACCCACACGACAAGGAGATGTTGGGGCAGGCAGCCCAACAAGGAGACCGCTTGTGTTTAGATACTTGTGATTGGTGGAACTAGGTTAAGAATAGTGAGGTCATGAAATCTATAAGTATTGGAACAGTAAGGATAGAGGAGCAGGCCAGCTCAGGACACCGACCCATCCCCAGGGGGTCTGAGTCTGCGCCTCCATCGCCCACCACCGACCATGGTCTACTTTGTCCCTATGTGAGTAAAACTGTATATGGAATAATCACTGTTTGTGATAACTAGAGTAAGATGCCTATCTTAGACCCAGGTTTAATCATGTGGTGACAAAGAGTACTATGGTCTCAGTTCATTAACATAACATGACTAATATTTATGTACAGTACTGTCTTTGATGTAGAGAGCCAACGTGTGAGGGCTATTGTGATTTACCTCATCAAAACCTTTTGTACAATCATGTATTATGCTTGAAGTTTCCTGTATGTAACCAATGCATTATTCCACTCTCGGCCCACGCTGCAATTAAATGAATATTGGACCATAGCTTCTGGTTGTTTGGCTGTACAAATTTATTCTCTACTGGCTATTTTTGGGAGCCCAGATGAGGACCATGTTTTCTATCACACTGTGATCTTTCCCTTCCTCTAGTTAGCAACCTCACTGTGCTGTAATTAATAGATATTCATATAGGAATATACGACAATTGGTGCCGTTTTAAGACCCGTTCTGATTTGTTCACATAATGAGCATGCAGAAAAAGAGCCGGGAAGTTGGGAATTTGCAGTACAGAGTGGGAGGCTGTCTGGAGGAGGAGGGAAACGTGGGGTGAATAGGAATATTGGTCGTGTAGCCACAGTAGGACCCAGGGTGGATATGTGTATTATTTGTTTACAGGACTGGTGGTGTGATGTTAGATTTAGGATGTCCAAAATTAACGGCGGGGCGCTTGTTGTTCAGTGAAGGGGCAATCATGAGCTTTTTGATGGTTGTGTTGTTATTAGAAACAGGAGGCCGCTGTCGACCTGCTTGCTTGGGGTTTTATTGCAGGAAATACGACCAGCGTATTTGTGCAGTGCCAGGGTAGACAGGAGGATGAAACTTGCGAAATGTTTTTTTGATTATATGAGAGCGGCAGCCGACGAAGAGTTATTAGTCATATTGTAGGGACAAGTTAGGGCTGATGTTAGGAGGCGCTGAGGAAAATGGTTGACAAGATGTCGAGTTAGGAGGCTACGTGCAAGAGCAGGCCTAAGTGAGGGAAAGTATACGGATCTGTATGTCTGTCTGGTGAAAGCAAGAGCTTAGGTGATCCAAAGCGTATAGGATCATTTAGGTAAAATATTTGAAGGGACCGGCGTGGAATTAAGTCACAGAGATGCGGGACGAGGGACTGAGAAGTGACGAGAAAATTGATGGATAATGCGGGGTAGTCAGACATATCTTAAAGAAAAGAATGTAGTGTAGAGTTAGAGAAAAGGTGTGATGAGTGTGTGATAGTGGGAATTCTATACCCTGTTAGTGGGTCGAAAACTGGTATTATTAAGTATATGACTGGGCTTGCCGCTCGGAGGTACTGTGTATGACGCAGGAGATTAGGAAAATATGGGGTATTTAGGAAAAGGACACTAGAGGATGTTCAGTGATCAATTTTTAGATGGAAAGTCGGCTTACACAAGAATCCAAGGTTGATAGCGTTGCGCCATGTAATCGATGTCTCGTACGGGGGGTCGGTTTGTTTGTATTCATGTATTTGTGTGAAATGTATGTGATTAGTAGCAAGCTTGACGAAGGTTGTTATGTTGTGACGTGGATCAGATCAATACTAGTCTGAAGCGAATCATATTGGAGATTGGGGCTAACTAGTTTAGCTCTGGGGAGGAGATGCGGTATTCTAGAGATGTTAGAGCGACGATGTGAAAAAATTTACGAAGCGCTGTGAGAGCAATTGTTGTTAGGAAGCGAGTCGAGGCGTTCGTTGAGGTGATTGGGGTCGTTTTAGTGGTTAAATATGATGCGGTAACAATTGTGTACGAGAGTATCGTGAATGAAAGAAGTCGCATGATGATGACGTCATGGGGTTGAATGGAGAGTGTGTGACGTTCACGGTGCGCGGGGCCAGGCGGAGAGAAGGGTAGGAGAAATGATTAATGTTGATCTGTGTAACGGCGTTGGTATATGAGAATGTTTTTAAATTCTTTTACAATAGTTTGTTCTTTTAAAGTGGGTATTTAGACATGTGTAAATTGTTTAGGGTTGGATTGGTACTGAGCGGATTGAATGAATGTACGAATCTCGAACGTGGCATAACTTGGGGCTTCTGGGAATGCATGGAACCTTGCATTGAGGCTGGCTAGGCTATTAGCTTGCATGCGGCTGTTTTGTGAGTTTGCGGGCGACATATGAGGTGATTAGAGAATGGGAAATAATGTTTGGGGAGTAGTAGTGGACGCGGTAGGATGTCGTGGCATTTTTAGGAATGTCGTGGCTTGTTTAGGATGTCGTGGCATGTTTAGGATGTCGTGGCAGATTTTGGTTGTCGTAGCAACGTTATGGTGACAGTCGCATCAGTTGCTACTGCGCATGTGCGGATCGTTTTTCGTTCGTTTTCGCTCAGGGGACGGTGGTAAGTGTTAATATTTTTGCTTTGTGTTGTAGATCTGGAAGTGGTTCTGTTTATGGTTGTTGTTACTACGACTATGTGTACGCGGGGTGGAGATGTAACATTATCAGTGGTTGGTTTAAGGGAGGAAGTTGAGAATGGGTTGCGGACGTTGCAGTGTGCCTGTCAGAGCGAGATGATTTAATATGCATGCCCAGAATTAAGCTGGGATTCATAAAACCGGCTATACTGGGTAGATTGTATTATTGTCTTTGATACACAGGGGTATATTTTTAACCAGGGGGGAATGAGTAGTGATTGATTAAAAATAGTACAGTTAAAAACATACAATTGTTAAGGGGAGGCAGACCAGAAATGGGGTCCCTCGTTTTAAATACATCATAACTTTTATTGCATACATGATATACAGATAAACGGTAGTTTGGGAGTAATAATGGGCTGAATTGGGTGAAATGTTCTACAGAGTGAGATACGTGTATGGTATGAGGAAGTATTGAGAATTAACCACTATAATGTTTTTCTGAAATGAGTGATGCTTACATGTATGATGAGTTGATGGACGTTGCCGGTGATAGGTTAAGATTTCACAAAACTAACCTTATCAGTGACTATTGTTTGAGAAGGGAAATACTGTGTGCACTGCACAAAACAAGTGTGTACATGTGTGATGTTGTAGATTATGGGAGATAGTCATTGGGGAGAAAATCGATGGGGGTTTATACTGCAAAACATTGCAGTGAGTCTATCAGTAGGGAATGATTTCGTTTGCCTGTGACCAAGTTAGACACACAATTTAACTACTCTGGGTCAATGTATCATTTAAAAGTGGGAACAAAATATATACATTAAGTCTGTGGGGGATGCTTAGGTGGTAATTTTATTACTTAAATGATGTTGTGTTAAAAAAGTAATTGTTTTAATCTATGTGACATGTACAATTGTGAGCTTAGAATAATGATGTTGTGTTTGACTGGAGTTTAAAATATAGCTTGATAAAATGAAAATGCTTGTATAGGATATACATTGATGTTAAGATGTCAGATTTAAGTTACACTGTTGGATTAATGTTGCTGCAAGTCTTTAGGTGTAGGCTTGTTGGTATATGTATTTTGTTGCATTGCTATGTTGAAATACTGTTAGAATGTTATATCTTTAAGGCCATTGATTTACATAGGCTGATGTTTATATTAGGATTGATTGCAAAATCCTTGGGTCACAGTGGGATAATAGTGACAGGGGGTTTGTTTAGATGCTGCTTTGATGTAAGATTGTGTTTTAGCAGTTATTATAAATGATTTTGTGTGTAATGACTAACTTCTGTTGAGTTGCAGGGGGGTCATGGGGTAAAGGAATTTAGGTTAGGTCATGGGAAACCCACAAGAGTGACCCAGACTATCTTTACTAAGCAATTTAGGAACGGCCCAAGGGGGGTCAAGAAGGGAGTGAGATTGGACGCAACAGGAGAGAGGTCACAGAGGTGAAGATAGGAGTGTACAGTTGTACAGCTGCAAACAGGGGCGGTTATACGACAGGGAGACGGAGTGGAGCTAGGCAGTTAGAAGCAGGGTATGTAGAGGTCAGAGGTGAAGATGCAGAAGACAGTTGTAAAGTGAGATAACAGTTGGCAGTTATTTTTACGACGGGGGAGATGTTGAGACAGAAAGCAGCTAATTTAAGAAGAGGGTAGGAGACGGTTGAATAGGAGCAAAATCAGATGAGGTTATTTACATTTGATTAGGGCGGCCTGTTTGATTGAAGGAATAACCTGGCGTTATCACGGTTCTAGCAGGCTGGGGTGACTTCAGGTTGAAAAAGGGGTTCTGCTAGACCCTTTGAGTGCAGAGATTAAGAAGAGATGGTATTAGCCTGATAATGAGTGTAGCCTGATGAGAGAGCAGAAGAGGGAGGAACAAACTAAACCATTGTCGGTCTGTGGTTGATTAATGAGTTGTATGAGAGAGAGTTTGGAAGTATTTGTTTAGGTTCAAATGATCAGTGTGAACGGTGGATGATTGTGTGCCAGGTGGTATGCAAGTGTGGGAGCAGCGTGAAAGTATATGTTTATAATATGAAGGATGTGTGATAGAAAGGACAAGGGAGATGATCTGTGTGGCTGAGAATGATGGAGAGTGTTGGTTATTTTGTGTGGTTGAGAGATTATGTTGTATGAAAGGGGTTTTGATGCAGGAGTGAAGGAGTGAGCGATGTCATTTTGATTTCAGTTCATATCATTTGAATGAAAGAGTTTGTTTTTGTTTAAAGTAACAGCCACTGTGGGGTGCTCAGGAGGTGTGGATGATGTTGAATTGTGATGTTTGATTGGTTTTTGCTTTTATTTCTTTTCTATGAACTCTAATGTTCAGGATTGAATGTGTTGTGACACTGAGAAATTGGATGAAAGCGTTTACTTTAGGTCATATTATTTGGTTGAGTGTCAAGGTTTAAAGTTTTATTTTGGAAGCAGTGGTGGGTTTGGTACAGATACACTGCTTTCAGTTAAGTTTGATTTTTGTATGTATGAGTGAGTGTGAATGTACATTTTTAAATTTATTTTCTAAATGTTTTGATCTGTGGTTGTGTGGACTGTAAGAGGGTTGAATAGGTCACGAGTCGCAGGGACAGGATGCTGTTCCGTTTGAGGGTGTGTGTGAGGATTGATGATAGAGGGTGTGTTATATTTAAATATTTGGTTAATTATTTGGTTTTTGTTTTTAACTGTGTTACATGAATTTGGCGGGAGAGGACTGTTGAAGGCTGGGATGCATTGGAACAGATCGAGGCTGGGATGCATTAGATCAGATCGATGACAGTTAAGTAGTGCCACCACGATTTGCATATGGAATTAATGGCTTCCCTTATTAAGTATGTTGACATATTGTGTAAAAAGATTTGCTCTGTGCTTGTTTCTTCACCAGCTCAGTAAAAGGAGGAAGGCAGATCAACGGTGGGAGAGACATGAATACATTACATTAGAGCGGTAACGTAGGATTTCATTTTTCCCTGTTACTCTGCAGTCCAATGGTGGTCAATTACAAATTGTGGTGAGAGAATTCTTGTACACGGAGACCCCCGCCTATACAAACCCCATGCGGGTGGGGCCAGGTTGTAAAAACTGAACAGATGTGGTTTGGAGGAACTTCCACGCTATAATCGTCTGACGACGGGTTGTCATGAGATGAAGGATGACTAGACCTGGACATGTGACCTGGCCTGGGGGGGCAGAGCCAGTCTGAAGGCTGAGCTGAGAATGTGTGAACAAGGTTCTCTGGGGAGTTATGGAGTTGTGATTGGACTGTAGGGGACAGGGACAAGACTGAATAGGTACTGATGGGCTTTGTCTTGTGCACATTGATTTGGTAGGACGCGCAAGCAAAGGGCGGATAAATTACACAACGCAGGGTCAGATAAAGATGCATTCACATAAGTGAGGAGATGGCCAGAGTGAGGAGAATGGGTGAAAGAAAATTTTCGTTGAAATTCTGCTTTCATCTGCCAAAACTGAGCTGTGGAAACAAGAAGTGACAAGATTATGAGCATTGTATGTGTCATAAAAGGGGGGAGGATAGGTGGGAAGCAATTGATTGATTATGCAGATGTGATTGTACTATCTTAAGGAAAAAATTAGCAGAAAGAAGAGATTATTTCAGAGAATGAATGTAAAATGAAAATATTGTGATACTAATGGATCTTGTCTCCCCTCAGATCATGTAAACGGATACTGTAATTTAAAAGAAAAAAAATTGTGATTGATTATACTTTAAATGTGTAATGTTTAGATTAAATTGTTTTAATTGTTTTTAGCATATTCAACGTGCCCAGAGGAACGAGGCCTGATGAAAGAGTGGTAAACACTGTTTCATTTAAGGCAGAGTAGGTTAATTGGGGTTCTGGATGAATGGGTCATTTTGGATTCCCTGGGAGGGGGCCATAGTCAGGGGAAATGTGGGAAAGAAAAGAAGAAGACAAGAAGGCCAAAATTGATGAGATGTACCAAAGAAGAATGGAAAAAATTGAGAAGAAAAATTGAGAAAAATTCAAATGTTTTTGATTTTTGTTATTATGTTAAATTGTATGGCTAGTATGTATAGAAATTAAGTCAAGATACTTGTAATATGACATTAGTAAAATGTCAAAGGGAGGAATTGTGGTAACCTTGACTTCATAATTTCATAATTTCATAATCAAAATGTTAGATTAACCCTGAAAACTGAAAATATCTGTAGTGATGGTAATTTAGGCATTACATAGACTCTCAGAGCACATTTCGGAGACAGCCTGCAGGCCAAGCCTATAATGATAGGGTTGTTTGAGAGAAGGCCATTCCAGTCCCCCAAGAAACCAAACACCTTCTACATGTGACAGTTGAGCACAGCAAGAGAAGACCAAAAGCGGAAATGCCTCTGTGAAGACCAGAGTAATGTGGTTGAATCTTTACAATAATAGATTCAGAAAATACAAAGTGTCAGTTTGGTAGATGGGGTTTTGGGATGGCTCTTGTGAACTGAATAGTATTAACCTAAAGAAGCAATGACTATACTGGGTTAATGCTAGAGCAACACAAGCCCTATTAAAGAAATGTTAAAAGGTCTGAAGTCATCAGACCTCCTCGATGTTGAAAACTGCAAGAAGACACCAAAAAGACGCCACCTCATCAATATACCACGGGCCCCCCCCCCCGGTTGCTACAGGCACCCACACGACAAGGAGATGTTGGGGCAGGCAGCCCAACAAGGAGACCGCTTGTATTTAGATACTTGGGATTGGTGGAACTAGGTTAAGAATAGTGAGGTCATGAAATCTATAAGTATTGGAACAGTAAGGATAGAGGAGCAGGCCAGCTCAGGACACCGTCCCGTCCCCAGGGGGTCTGAGTCTGCGCCTCCATCGCCCACCACCGACCATGGTATTCTACTTTGTCCCTATGTGAGTAAAACTGTATATGGAATAATCACTGTTTGTGATAACTAGAGTAAGATGCCTATCTTAGACCCAGGTTTAATCATGTAGGTGACAAGGAGTACTATGGTCTTATTTCATTAACATAACATGACTAATATTTATGTACAATACTGTCTTTGATGTAAAGAGCCAACGTGTGAGGGCTATTGTGATTTACCTCATCAAATCCTTTTGTACAATCATGTATTACGCTTGAAGTTTCCTGTATGTAACCAATGCATTATTCCACTCTCGGCCCACGCTGCAATTAAATGAATATTGGACCATAGCTTCTGGTTGTTTGGCTGTACACATTTATTCTCTACTGGCTATTTTTGGGAGTCCAGCTGAGGACCATTGTTTTCTATCACACTGTGATCTTTCCCTTCCTCTAGTTAGCAACCTCACTGTGCTGTAATTAATAGATATTCAGATAGGAATATACGACAGGCACTCAAGCAACTCAACGCACAGGGTGAGCAGACCGTGGCTTGACCCCACGACTACACACACGCACAACCTGCATGCCACCCGGGAACGAACGGAGGGAACAACCTCGTTACTGCCCCCAGAATCACGGGGTCAAGGGCAAACCCAACCCCGTGGCAAGGCCGTAGCAGCGGAGCGCGAAGGAAGACCCAGACCCACCAAAGGGACTGGACCCCCTGGAACGGGGGCCCGGAGAAGTCCATGATGCCAGCATCAAGACCCCACCAGGTGGGCACTTAGTGACCCCGCCCCCCACATCGCCAGCGTATTCGGACAAAGGCCCCTCAGCCGAGCGGGCCCTGTCCCCCCAATAGTACACCGCCTGGCACACTGACCCTGCAGAACAGGCAGTCAGCATGGCCGTAAGCACACAAAAAAGGTTAACCAACGGAAGCAGCCAGCGCACCGGGGAAAAACCAGGCAACAGGCTGTTAACCCTAGCCTGGAGACTGCGGACGAGACAGGCGCCAGAGGGGACAGCTGAACACAGCCGCCCCGGCAGAAGGGGCGTAAGCTGGTGTTGTTGCATGACCAAGCCTCCATTTAAAAAGCCCCCACCCAGAGGGGTTGAGGCAGAGAAGGCTGACACGATTGGCAGACGTCATGAACGTGCAGGGGCACCCTCAACCGGTGAACCCGGGAGTTGACACTGCTCCAACACACCAGGGAATCAACCACCTTGGCGTTACCCAATGCGGTGGTTGTTCCTATAACCCCTCAAGAAAAAAACTGCAAAACACACCTGCGGGTATACACCGGCTATACCGCAGTACAAGTGTTTCAGTTTTCAAAAAAGGGTTAACCCAGGCCTACGGGTCGACGAAACATGACTTCGGACCGGGCCCGGTGATACGGGAAGCACAGGGTCACCAGAGGAGGTCAAAGACCACCCCAACAGGCTCCTCTTCGTCATGCGTGAGAGAGGAGCGAAAAAAGAATGGAGAACCAGCCCCAAGCACACCGTACTTGGTATTCCCAGGCGGTCTCCCAACCAAGTACTAACCAGGACCAACCTGTGTAGCGGCCGAGATCTGACGAGATCGAGCGTGTACAGGTCGGCATGGCCGTAAGCCATTACGACAGTGCTGAGTAAAAAATGTACCCAACCAGGGTCTCCATAGCGCTTAACCCTGTGACACCCGGACCGACCTGGCATTTTTCCCCCTGAAAAAAGCCCAAGTCCCTCAGGGTACCAGAACAGCAGATCTGCATCCCCGGCGGACAACGGGTTCAACTGATCCGGACCAGCGTGACCAGAACCAGTCCCGTGCCCTAACCACGCCGACATGCCTACTCCAGGAGAAGGGGCAGATATGCGTGTTGATCTTAAACATGAAAAGAAGGCGCCACCCAGACGTTCGGGCGAACCGCGCCCGGTGGCCCACCCCCAGGGCGTGAGACCCCTCTACATATGTTCAGATCCATTCCGTCATCATCCCCCAGATATGAACGAGAATCCGTCGATAACCAAACCAGGTCGTCGGATTTGGTTGTCGGAAGAGGAAAAACCTCCATCCCAGTTGCTTTATAAAAACGCCGTTTTAACCTCAAGCAACCAAGGCGTGCCAGTCAGTCGCCTGTTTACAGAACACCCCGAGCTAGCACTATACGTGCGTCGGGACACACCCACATCAATGAACAGGCTATTTAGACCTGTCATTGAATCCCCAAGGCGCCCAGGGGAACGACAAGAGGGGTGTGATACTTCCTAACTCCAACTCTTTTTAGTAGAAAAGAAGGAAGCACCAACAGTATGTATCCCAGTCTACACAGCCGGGGGTAAAAATGTTTCACATTTTTACATCCCACCACCCTCCCATAGGAAGGAGATGGGAATCCCCAGAGAGACTTCCCACGCGAGCTGTACAGATTGAAAAGAATATATTGCACCTTGAGCCATGTAAAAAATTGGTTTTAGGGCTCTCCGGGGAGGAGGCACTGAACCCATACACACTCAATAATCGAATTGAATCGAATACATACACAATAGAGTAGGACTCCTTCTAGAGCAGGGGTGGGCAATTATTTTCCCCAGGGGGCCGAATGAGCAACTGAAAATATGTTGGGGGGCCGGGCCAAAATTCCAAACTCAATTATGCATAATATACATTTTATTTCTATATAAAAAGCAGTAAATGGCATTGTTTTGACCCCTGGTAAGAGTGTATGTTATTATTTGGCAATTAAAAAGAGAGGTTAGCTTTCAAAAATATAATTTATTCAAATAGAATTTATTTCCAAAATGATAAACAAAATGTGAAACATTAATAACAAAGGGCATTTTGAGTTTCATATACTATTGAAACAAGGATTTTCTTAGCTTTCTAAAGACATCACATCATCTTATAGCAAAAATAAACAAGACATGGCACTGAACTGTGTAAAGAAAAGTGTACCAGTTTTGTAGCCTTTTTTACTTTACATGCCTATATTAACACTTTGGTTGCCTTGGGTTAAATTAATGATATACCATAGGTTGCCGGCTCTATTTGTCTATGGAGAAGTACCCCTTCTTTGCATGGCTATAACTTTTTAAATTCTATTGCTACATTGCCATTATTAGGGCCCATTCAAAGTCCTATATGTATTGTTCATTGTGTAGCAACGTTAAACTTTTTCATTCACATATTCATAGTAAAGTATGGTCTAATGTATAAGTATGTTTTCATCTCTTTCTGCAGCTTTCTCCAGAACGTGATCTATAGCCCCAAATGCATTATATTGATGATGCAATACAGTTTTATGGCAATCAGCGCGATATAAAAAATTCCAACTAGACGTACTTCTAGAAGTTACTACACGTCATCTGATGTTGACCGGATGGGCTAGGGGGCGTTTATAATTCCGTGGGCAGCGTTATACCAATCATCTAATGTGGGTCAAATGTTGATAATAGCAGTTAGTATCGAAGACGGTAACGTTACACGCTGAAACTCACCCCAGTCTCCGCGCGCCGTTGGGCGATCATCGTCGAGTTGAAATCTTATCATTATGGGATGTAAATTTACCCGGTCCATCTCCAGCTTGTATAATGGTATATACGTCCAAATCATGTTGTTTATCGAGTTATTGGCAATCGATCACTGTGTAGTGTGACGAGCCAGAGTCGCGGGACCTATAGCGAGCGCCGGAAGTACTACGGTCGTCTAGGACAACCTCTATTCAACATCCTGTTTGGCGATTACGCCGATCGGCCACCAGATGGCGCTCCTGAACCGCCAGAGAGCTCAGTGGGTCCTGCTGGTGGATCTCAGGCCAGCGGAGGGGACATATGAATCCGATCGCAGATTTTTGAAATATTGATATAAGGACGCTGTACAGCGTCCCCCGGCAACTTGAGCATGGCCAGCAATGACGTGAAAAGATGTTTCATGGCAGTCAAAGTGTTAAACATTTAATGTTTTCAGAAATGTGCAAAAAAAAGAAAAAAAATATCAAGTGTCCCATTTCACTTGTTATATTTCCACATTTTAGTGTTCTTCAGTTCTTTTTTTTTCATTCAGTGTGAGAAATCTAGTCTCTGTTGAGCTTTAACAAGTCCATCAAAGTCAGGTTGCATGTCTGAGGTGGAGATGCGAAGCACAGCTGCCAGATGTTCATCAGTGAGAGAGGATCTGTACCTGGACTTGGTAAACATCATGACTGAGAATGTCTGTTCACATATGTAGGTGGATCCAAAGAGAACCAACATCTTCTGAGCATGTCTCCTAAGCATATATTGTGCGTGTGAACGTTGACATAAAAAAAAAAAAAAAAAAAAAAAAAAAATTATTATCATGTAATCTTTTGCGGGCCGGTCAGAATCTTTCGCGGGCCGTACAATGCCCAGGTCTGTTCTAGAGGGTCCACTCACCTTGACAATCTGAGGAGGAGGCTCTGTACTCTGAAGGAGGCTCCCTCCTCACGGAAGGAGTCCCAACTCACAGAAGGCCTGAATAGGAGCTTGGTGAGGAGGAGCCCTGACCACCCCCCGAAACAGATCCATCACATGGACGTGAACAGCACACGGAAGTCATACCAACAGAGACGCGCACGGTGACGTACTCTATGGCGGGGGAATTTCTGCAGTGCACACGCCCAATATTCCAGGCCGTGGGACCAGGAAACTCCCCCCCCCCCCCCCCCCCCCCCTGTAACGTGCCGAACCGCAACGTGACAGGAACCTTGAAGGACAGGTGGGTTTACCCCTGACCAACAGAAAAAAGGGGAAGGAAAGGTTACCAGTTCACCCCTTTACACACCCATGATACGATGTAATGACAAAAAGAGAGTATGACACAGTCATAGTCAGCCCTATGAAGCGTCTGACAGCTTCACACAGCGCATGAGCTAACCTGCTATCTGATTTTTACTAAGGAAAAAACACAGAAAAGAGAGGGCTCTCCAAGAGCCCCGGTACCAAACTTACACATGTGCTTCTGTGGCCAGTCCAACCCAGTTGTAGGTCACATGACACACACAACCCATCATCACCTAAAAAAAATGGCAAAAACACTCTACAGAGGAACGCCGTTTTTCATAAGGAGAGAATACATAATTCTCGATTAGTATTGGCCACAGGCCTTGCTAAGCACACACGAAAGCGACCAAACAATCTTTTCTTTTAGGAAAATAAAGTTTCTCCAGCAGTTTTAGCACAACCTCAGCAATCAAGCTAAGGGTTACATCGTATCCCTACCACACAGTGACACAATGTAGTGCAACAACATGTCTGAGAGGAGGATGAAGAAGTCCCCAGGGAACCGGGGGGAAACACAATCCTCCTACTTTACCCTTAATACGGCCAGTTAAAACAGGAAAACCTGTTAATATGTGAACACACTGTTCATTGTCATTACAGGCTGAGAAAAGAATCATTCTTTACTCATTTGTCACTAAGCATAGCTTTATAGGTTAGTTAACCCCCTTAGTTGTGAGTACACAGTACATATAAACACACATGATGTTTCTCAACACAACAAACCAGATCATTTTCACATCTGTAACAACAACCCGATTTGCATGGAGAAGCTAAATACCAGTGACAAGACAATTCACACATAACTCGCGTCGTATCCTAAATGTAGTGCAGCAACACTCGTTTTTTGGAAAACATCGTTATTTACAAAACATTTAGAAGGGAAAGCCAGAAGAAGTGTACAAGGTCTGGCCAAACCTTGCCTACCCGGAGCGTAGATCAAGCGAAGTGCAGTCTCAAGGCACCGTAGTAAACACAGCCGTCCTGTGTTGTCGATCTGGGCAGCGTCGCCGCTCCATCCCGTCGCTACGGTCCCTCTTGTTGACGCAGTCCTTGCCGTCCTGGCCCAGGGCAGGTTCGACGAACATCCTCTGTCAAAGATGACGTCGTAGTCAAGAGTGTTTAAAACATGTTATAATCAAAGCACGTTCAACAGAGTAGCATTAAGTTAACGGCCGCTCTAACCGTCGGTCGCTACCGCCCCTGCCCGCGAGACGCCGAGCGAATGGCGCACGCAACCAGAGGGGAGCTTCGAATCCCCCCCGCCTCTCCCCGTGAGGGAGAGGGGAGTTGGGAACCGCGGCGGCGCGCGAGGGGCCGGAGCCACCCCGCGCTGGGCCTCGGCCGATAGCAGCAAGCTAACGTTTCCTAGCCTAGCCAGGTAGGCCACCTAGTGATCACAGCAGGCCAGCGCCGCAGCTAACAGCTGACTGGCTAACAGTAGGCCACCACTAGTACGTAAGCTAAACAGCTATCACCTGAACTTGTACACAATGATATAACACTCACTCAGACAGGCCGCCGTTCTGAAACCCTGCTCACTTTTTAAGAGAAAAGCGAAACAAGATGTTAACACAGTTTTACATAGGTGATTTTACCAACACCCGACGGAGCCAGCACAATACCCAAATGGCCTGTAGCTGACTTGAACACAGATCTTCCGCTACCGAACATCTATGCCCATATTTCCTCGTGAGGAATACTCTCATTTGGATATGAAAGATGGGGCTCACGGTGACAGAGAAAACATCCACTCATCCAGAAAACACAGGGATCACCAGTGTTAATGGTCGTGGCCCACTAGTTAAACTATAATGGGCTTCAGACCAAGGTCTTCTGTCGCCTAAGAGGCTGAACAAAGGACCCTAGTCTGGGGCCGGTTTTCATAAACATTGTCAACTAGCCCCCATAGCACTAACAGACAAGTGGAGCTTGCCAGCAAAACATAACTCACCAAACCTGGAACCCACCGCTTCTCACAACAGCGGCGCGTCCTACAGCCCAGCTGTGTCTTTACCGCAACCAGCACACAGCAAGGACTGCAGTTGGAAAGGCATGTAGCGGCGCAAACTCCCAATACGAAAACCGGTGGAGGATTTTTAGAATGATCATCATCTTCCAGACACTCCAGTACGAAGACAATATCGCCGTATTTTCTCGAAAATAGTGAGAGAGAAAATAAAGATATGATGTCAACGTATCCTTGTTTTCCAACTCTTCTCCTACCATCACATCACTTCAAGTGGGGATCTACCAAGGCACTTCCTTGTGGTGAAAGCGAGAAGGAGGCGAGTGGGTGGCCCCACCCCTGCTTATATGGGTAAGCTGATAGGGGTGTGGTCAGACAAATATTGGGATTAAAGGTACATTGTGGTCTTTATTCAGTGCGCGTGCACGAGTGCGAGGACAGTGCAGAGAGTGATGCCGAGCGAGAGCCATACGATACAGAACTTAAGTTATGTCACTTAATTGAAGGTGTTTCATCGTAAATGTAGGAAAAACCTGTGAAATAACAGTGTTTCACTGCTGAACTTTAAGTTCTGTCACTTAATTGAAGGAGTTTGATCGTAATAATTTAGGAAAATACTGTCAAATGACAGTATTTCACTTCTGAACTTTAAGTTCTGTCACTTAATTGAAGGTGTTTCATCTTAAATGTAGGAAAAACCTGTGAAATAACAGTGTTTCACTGCTAAACTTTGAGTTCTGTCACTTAATTGAAGGGGTTTGATTGTAATAATAATGGGGAAACCTGTGAAATAACAGTGTTTCACTGCTGAACTTTAAGTTCTGTCACTTTATTGACGGAGTTTGATTGTAATAATTATGGGAAACCTTGTAAAATAACAGTGTTTCACTGCTGAACTTTAAGTTATGTCACTTAATTGAAGGTGTTTCATCATAAATGTAGGAAAAACCTCTGAAATAACAGTGTTTCACTGCTGAACTTTAAGTTCTGTCACTTTATTGAAGGAGTTTGATCGTAATAATTTAGGAAAATACTGTCAAATGACAGTATTTCACTGCCGAACTTTAAGTTCTGTCACTTAATTGAAGGTGTTTCATCTTAAATGTAGGAAAAACCTGTGAAATAACAGTGTTTCACTGCTGAACTTTGAGTTCTGTCACTTAATTGAAGGGGTTTGATTGTAATAATAATGGGGAAACCTGTGAAAAAACAGTGTTTCACTGCTGAACTTTAAGTTCTGTCACTTTATTGACGGAGTTTGATTGTAATAATTATGGGAAACCTTGTAAAATAACAGTGTTTCACTGCTGAACTTTAAGTTATGTCATTGAAGGTGTTTCATCATAAATGTAGGAAAAACCTGTGAAATAACAGTGTTTCACTGCTGAACTTTAAGTTCTGTCACTTTATTGAAGGAGATTGATCGTAATTTTTTTAAATACTGAAAGTTGCCTTATTTTCACATACAGTAAAATGATGAGTATCTTATGTGTTTTTACATACAATTCAATGTAATTTAACATTCAACAAATTAAGCAAATACATGTATTTAAAAAGAATTACCTGTAGAATAACTGAAGGTTTTTACTGTTTTTTTATTATATTATTCTCTTTTTTAACATTATTTAACATTACATTAAAAGTTTAACAGCAAAAAAACAGAAAGTTGCCTTATTTTCACATACAGTAAAATGATGTATATTCTAGGTGTTTTACATGTAATTTAACATTCAAGACAATTAAGCAATGGAATAATCCTGTAAAAAAAAGATAATTTCTTATTAAATCAATTTACAGATTACAACCTTTATTTAATGGTTAATATTTGTATTAAAGGTTATTTACTGTATTTTTATGGCATTTACTGTATTTTTATGGCATTTACACTTAAAGTAGAAAAACAAAAGTAATCTGTAAAATAATACATTGAAAGTCCTGTAAAAAAATTTTTTTTTAAGAGTGTAGCCTTAGGCCATGGTTACACAGACTGTTTTAGTTTTAGTTTTGTTGCTGTTTTGAATACGTTTGCTGTCCCTGTTAAATAGAAATGCCGTTTTGGCAGAAAAACGCGTTGCCCTAGCGGGAACGCTGAAAAGGTGTTTTCCTCGCCAAAACTCGCCGACAACGTGTTGTGTAATCTGCGCGGAGCCGTTGTTGCTCAACGCCCATGCGCAGTAGATACCGACATCTGCGTGCCCTCACCAACGTCCGGTGACAACAGAGCTGTCCCAAATAGCTGCAGCTACCATGTGTTGCCAAGTTATTGTTATAAGGACCCCAGTCCAAGCTACAACAGTCTGCATTCCCTTAACAATTGTTTGTATTGAGCCGTATTGTATTGTACCCATTCTGCAATATGTTAAATAAAGTTTACATCCATTCATTCTGCTAGCATTAACGATTGCATGGCAGGCAACATGAATGACCACAAGGTGGCGCGATACAACGTAAGGAGGACAGTGACAGAGGCCAAACGGCGCTACAGGGATAAAATTGAACTCCAGTTTGAACAGGCTGACTCCAGAGCTATGTGGCAGGGGCTCAAAACGATGACAGACTACAAAGGCACCTCCCTCAAACTGAACAGTGACATCTCCTTAGCAAATGACCTCAATACCTTCTATGCGAGGTTTGATGCTGGTAATAACAACACCAGCCCACAAGCCACGGCAATGGGGGGGGGGGGGGGGTCTGCTGCTGCTAATGGAGACTCAGTGTTCAGGGTAACAGAGCATGAGGTGAGGCGGACCTTTAAAAAAGTGAATATCAGGAAGGCAGCAGGACCGGACGGCATCCCCGGCCGCGTCCTAAAAGTCTGTGCCGACCAACTGGCCCCGGTATTCACTGACATATTTAACCTGTCCTTAGAACAGGCTGTCATCCCCACCTGCCTGAAGAAGTCCACTATTATCCCTGTACCCAAAAAATTCAAGCCTGCTTGCCTCAACGACTACCGCCCTGTAGCTCTCACCTCCATAGCCATGAAGTGCTTTGAGAAGCTAGTAAAGGGCTACATCTGCTCCTCCCTCCCCATCACCATGGACCCCCTGCAATTTGCATACCGCCCCAACAGGTCCACGGAGGACGCCATAGCCCATGTGCTGCACACAGCAGCATCACACCTGGACAAGAGGATGCTATTCATCGACTACAGCTCGGCATTCAATACCATAGTCTCCTCCATACTCATAGCCAAGCTCAGGGACCTGGGCTTGAACTATGACCTCTGCCAGTGGGTCTTGGACTTCCTGACGGGCAGACCCCAGGTGGTGAGAGCAGGCAACTGCACCTCCTCATCCATCACCCTCAACATAGGGGCCCCCCAGGGCTGTGTTCTGAGTCCCCTCCTCTACTCCCTGTACACACACGACTGTGTGGCTCAGCGGAGTAGCAACACAATCATCAAATTTGCTGACGACACAGTGGTGGTGGGCCTGATCTTTGCCAACGACGAGAGGGCCTACCTGGAAGAGGTCAAGGTCCTGGCGGGATGGTGCCAGGAAAACAGCCTCTCCCTGAACGTCAGCAAAACAAAGGAGATGATTGTGGACTTCAGGAGGTCGGGGGTCAAGGACTACAGCCCCCTCAGCATCGACGGGGCACCGGTTGAGAGAGTCAACAGCTTTAAGTACCTCGGAGCCTACATATCCGAGGACTTGACATGGACCACACACATTGACAGTGTTGTGAAGAAGGCACGACAACGCCTCTACTTCCTCAGGCGCCTAAGGAAGTTCCAAGTCAGTCAGAAGATCCTTAAGAACTTCTACTCATGTACAATAGAGAGCATCCTGACTGGCAACATCACCTCCTGGTTTGGGAATAGCACTGCACAAGACCGAAGCAGACTACAAAGAGTGACACGTTCAGCCGAACGCACAATTGGAGGGGGGCTCCCCACCCTCCAGAACATTTACAACAAGCGGTGCAGGGGCAAGGCTAAGAGAATCATTAAAGACTCCAGTCACCCGAACAACTGCCTCTTTGAACTGCTGCGGTCAGGCAAGCGATACCGGAGTCTCAAGGCGAGCACAGAAAGACTCAGAAGAAGCTTCTATCCCCAGGCCATCAGGCTGCTCAACGAACAATGAACACTACACAACAACAACCATCAAACGCACATAGCACACACATCCACACGCACACACTCACTTTAAACAAACACACTGTAGCACCCACTCCACACACTTTATAGCACACACTCACTTTAAACAAACACACTGTAGCACCCACTCCCCACACTTTATATTTATTGATGAAGGATTGCACTACAACTCGTACACCTTACTGTAAATTGTACCTAAATTGTACCTCATCCCATTTCTGCTTTGCACTATATAGTATTGTACATTAGTACACTGCATAGTATTGTATATTATATGGTAACTCAGTTACGTCTATTCTGCATCGAACATTGTACATATGTCTATACTGAACACTGTGACCTCATTTTCTACTTCTAATTTACATGCTATGCTATGTTATTTGATACTATCTAGCACAGTCTCTGGAGCGTAACAGTAAGAAGCATTTTGTATGAAAGTATTCTGTACTTCTGTATGACAACTATTAAAGAAACTTGAAACTTGAAACTTGAGCTGGCTAACGTGAGCTAACGTTAGCTACCAGACCCTGTTAGCTCAGAGCCCCTCTTTCAACATAACAAGCATTAAACAAAATGGCCCAGTCATCTATTCACTTTTGTTTAATACATGAGGCGTTGTCTCTAATGTTATCTAGCTACTGATAGCTCCCGATATCAGTTTGGTGCTGGCTGGCTAACTTACGTGAGCTAACGTTAGCTGCTACTAGCCACAATGCTATACTGTTATAATGGCATATTCCATTCACGTTAGCATGTAGCTAACAACATCGGCAAACTTTTTTGAGACTAAACTATCCGCTCTTGGTGGTCACTTGTGTTGATGTTAGTTTTGTTTCATCAACAAATCATCAACAAATGAGGCAGAACTCACAGAATGTATCCGTTTTTTTTTATTGCACTTTATTTCTTGCTGAAAAATAATGCTTCATTGGCTAAAATGGCTCGCGGAGGCATTTAAAGAGGGTGGCTTTTGAGATTTTGAACAGGATGTGGAGTGTCCTCATTCAAGTTCTGATTGGTTGAAAATTGCCTTCATGTTCGCCACCTAATGCCACCTACTGCTTTGGCATTGTACTACATCACTGTGCTCCAGTGGCGAATCCTTATGGAAGCCAACGGAAGCCATGCCTCCCTAATATTAAAATATGAATTAATATCAAATATGAAATATGAAAAAAAAAAATATATATATATATAATTTTTTTTTAATATAGTTTACATTCTTTTTCGTCTGTGCATCTGTGTTATATTTTTATTTTTATTTTTGTAATGTCTCCCTCTTCTCCTTCTCACTCCCTCTAACACACTGTCAGACTCACTGTGCTCACTTCAGCTAGTATAGGAGAGAGGCAGGAGGTAGGTCTCTTTCTCCAGGCTTCCAGCATTATAGAGTCCAAATCCGATCCTAGCCAATCAGATTCGAGCTGACTGCCACACCCTAAAAGTTTAAAACGGGGCTGAGAGGAAAACACTCAGCATATTTTCCCCTCTGCACTCTGAACATTGTATTAACCCGTAACTGTTCCCACGGGCCGAATATTGCCCCGATCCTCGCGAGATTAAATCCACGGGGACCTCTCGGCGTGCCGAAGCTTTTCCTAAATCACTTCCATCATCGAAAACGAGGGGAAAAGGTCGGCTCGCGACCCTGAAAATGTTGCGTGATTTTAAAAACGCTGTATTAAGTGAGCCTATTATGGGATCCACGCGAGCTTTCTATCGTGGAAACATCTGGGCGTCCCGCAACTTTTACTCATTCACATGTAGCCCCTAAAATGCTTAGAAAAGGAAAACAGAAAGCGTGGAATAAACTCGCCGAAACGGAAAAGTGTCCCACGGGCGCGCTGTGATTCCGATCCGCGTGAAAATATTCACGGCCATAGAGGAGACCGTGGGACACCTTTTTGCAACCGAATATGTGTCTCGAATCTGCTCCCACGCGGCGCGCAAAATCGTGCAAGGAAAAATCTGACCAAAAATGAACCAATGCTCCAGCAGTATTAATGTAAACAAGACAAACGTCTTTCTCCGGGCCCCATTCCTCGTACGTGGTTCAACTAAGTCGATCAAGATGTCATTATCCAGCTTCAGTTAACCCGATGTTTGAAGTCGGGATTTTCCTGTTCCTCGAAGGTGGATTCAGTCTCGTTAACTCAAGCCAGACTTGCGACTCAGGCTAAATGCGCGCGGCCGCTTCAGGTGAAAAGCCAGCACGTATCGATGGCAGAGATCCTGATTCTCTAACGGCATTGATTGATTAATTGATTTGAAACTTTATTGACAGATTGCAATACGGCTCAATCGCCTCGCCGACAAGTTAAATGCGTTATCTATAGGCTAATTTTAAGTCCCTCATTACCTCAATCAATCAGATTATATTTCTTTAAACTTGCCTGCTGGATTGAATAATCAAATGAGATCTTGCTAGCGAAAATAATTAGTTAAACTGTTACACAGAATTACGATACGGCTCTCTTACCCATTGATTGATGTATAGTCGATCTTTCACTTATCTCTACTATGGTCTAACGGGTTGTTCCTTTGACTTTCATGCAGACGACCGGGGTTCGAGACCCTAGTCTTTTCCTTCTTTTTGCAATATAGGAATAATTCAATTTGGTGCACGTTGAGAGCTATATAAAGAATGACATCCTCAATGCATGTAGATTTATAATATTTTAACTTAAAACCAGGCTACTTTGGCGTATAATCATTAATATTATATTCAAGAAAATTATATTGGAAACACGGGGTTTTGAACCCCAGTCGCTGGGTTGGCAGGCTTGAGCACTACCGCTGGGCCACTGTGCCAGATGGGATAAATTCATTGTTTATACATTAATGAACGAAAGACCCGTGTTTAGAATATTCCTTATTTTGAATGAAGTTTTATTTCTTTATCCTCATTCATTAATGTGACGTCAACGGCTCATTCAATTTCTCAAATCCGTCAAACAGCGCATCTCATCAGACATCTTAATCCCAGTTACAATTAAAATAACCACGTCATAATGTGTACATCGCACCGAGCGAGCGCCACGGTATATATAACGTGCATTATTTAGGACAAAGTGAATTTAGTATCAGCATTTTGGGTCTATTTTACATTTCAAACGCCCCCTCTGGAAGAATGGAGCACAAAAACGTAATTCAGAATGGTATAATGCAGATCGTAGACTGTGGGAATAGTTTCAGGAAACGGGCTGTCACTTTTTTGCGGGGGCGTGGCGATGGTTCAGGCTAACTTGAACTTAAACTCTGCTTTCGACCAGGCTCAAACTTTTGGATCTGTTGTCATGGTGATTTGGAAAATCCACGTACGGGGAACCGGAAAGTCCGGCTAACTCAGTTATCCAGTTAAAGTTATCCGGCTAACTCAGTTATCCAGGTACGAGGAACGGGGCCCCGGTCTGCATCCCCTTATACAATTGTGTGTATTGAGCCGTACTGTATTGTACCCATTCTGCAATCTGTTAAATAAATAAAAAGAAAGTTTGACTGGCCGCCGAGCCATACTGTAGTGTACATGGTGACTGCTTGACTTAAAAAAAAAAAAAAAAAAAAGAATTAATAAAAATATTTAATAATTTTTTTTTTAATAATTCTTTTTTGGCTTCCCCTGTTATTTTACCCACGCGACGCCACTGCTGTGCTCAGGTTGCAAAACGAATGTCTAACTCGGCTGCCACTACGTTGCGACCTGGAAAAGCGAAACTCATCTTCAAAATGAAACGAAAACATCAGTCTAACCGCAGCCTTAGAATGGCTGATGTTCCATGCATTGCATGTAATTCCATATATAGCTGAGGAGAGCAAAACCCCAAACGTTACACCTCAATAGGTGTATATTTATTGAAGTAAAGCATTTGACAAAAAATGGAACGGTATGGAATAAAAGGTGTCACTCATCATTGGTTAAGAAGTTATTTAAATAATAGGTTTCAATATGTAAACATTAATAATACAGAATCACATCTTAGAAGAGTAACTTGTGGTCTTTCACAGGGTTCCGTATTGGGACCCAAGTTATTTATACTTTATTTAAATTAAATGTTTACAGTATCGAATATTTATAAAATGTTTACGTTTTCTGATGATACTAATTTACTTTGTTTAGGGGAGGACATGAAAGAATAATTGAAAACAGTAGAAAGGGAATTGATAAAGTTAAAGAAATGGTTTGATAGGAATAAGTTGTCTCTTAATGAAAACAAAACTAAATGTATGGTATTTGGTGGTGTTCCTACCGACTTTAAACTGAATTTAAATGGAACTGAAATTGAAAGAGTATATGAAACAAAATTCTTAGGTGTTATTATAGATCACAAACTCTGTTGGAAGCCACATATACTGTAACTGAGGGGTACAATTCCCTGACTGTATTGATAAGTATGGTATTATTAAACCACTACTGTCTATGTACTTTGAATACTGGCCACACAGTACATGATATAGATATGATGAACACTTTCCCACCTGATGAAACGAAGTCCACACAAATGTATAAATCGAATATTTTATATAGCAAAGGGTATATACAACGTTCACTTAATGACATTTATGATTTGAAATGCACTTGTAAGGCAAATGAGTATTCGTAGGTAAATCAACATTGAATGTCCAATCTCTGGTTACGCAGGGAGCAAGTATACAACCTGGTTCTTTAGGGAACTATAGCGATGGTACTTAAATGATTATAGCTGGATACACTAAAGGGGGGGTCCCGCTGGTTGTAAGACAGTAGGGGGGGGGGGGGGTTAGGAGAGCCGCTGGCGGTATCCCATCTGGCCGACGATTTCTTGGGAGAATTCAGAGTGCTGAACACGGTGCCCACAGAACCTCGGTCCGCAGATGAATACAGCTGGGCCCTCTGGTGGACGGTAGCTGCCGGTCCACAACGAAGAGACGTGAGGCGACCTCACTCGGGGTAGAGCGCCGTCTCACCTGGACTCCTCTCGGGGGGTAGTTCCAACACTCAGCAGTGTTGGCCGTTATCCATGGAATAATCAAAGCACCCAAAGCACGTAGATAATCCAAGCCGTGTAGGGCTCGTCGTCGTCCGGGTAAAGTAATCCAATGTACAGGTCCACTCGTCCTGGCCCAGAGCTCCTCGGATGCAAGCACCACACGTGGTCTGCCCAGCCTAGTTAAGACTCCAGATAACGTCAGGAACGATGGGGGGTACTGCTCACTTTATAACTCTAACCGAACGATGCACCATACATAATAGACTATTATTAACTTAATAGAAATACGTCCCACTCGACGGTATAGTGCCAAACTATGACAATTCAACTATTAATCCACACGATGTCTCAATGCCTATTCTGAGGCCAAGTAGGCCATACTGCACCACACGTGCGTCGTGGGTGAGGCTTCACGTCTGTTACTAGGTTGGAGGGTAAAGGACTAATGGACTAAAAGAAAGTTCTACTTTACTTGCGCCATATATATATGCGCTGTGAACAAATAGTACCATTCGTATTTCGCCAGACGTATTCCTACGCGGAACCGGGCTTGTAACGACATGTTCGTCGGCACGATTGAACTTGAACCAAGGGGCTTGGCTGCTGGCGCCAGGTTCTCGTCCAATGGTAGAATGAAACTATTATGGGCTGTTAGTAGACTAAAGGGATATTCAGTGTATATTGTACAAGGAATATACAGGGGATATCAAACGATATACAAATACTATTAAATATATATCCATAAATAAATATATATATTCGGTTTAATCTGATCCTTCACAACATATACAATATATCGAAGGTAAATTTGCCAAATCCGTTGGCATTCTGTACAAAACAAGGGAACTGTTGAATCAGAAATGTTTGCATTATGTATTTTTAACTTGTTGTGCCATACATGTCATATTGTGTTGAGGTCTGGGGGAATGTATATAAAACAAATATAGATCCTATTATTAAACTACAGAAAAGAGCTATTAGAATAATAAACAAAGCTAGTTACCTTGAAACAACAAATCCATTATTCATAAAGTCCTGCACATTAAAATGTGTAGATATGGTGTACATAAAAACCTTGGAAATAATTGTTCGTGCTAAGAGTAAAAGCCTACCAGTTTGTATTCAATGTCTCTTTAAACTAAGAGAAGGAAAGTATAATTTAAGAGGGTTATGTATTTTTAAAACATCTAAAAAAGTAAGAACTAATGTAAAATCTAGATGAGTTAAACTATGGAATATCCTTAGTGACGGGTTGAAGTTGTGTACTTCTCAGGGGAGATTTAAAAAAGCCTTACAAAATAAAATAATTCAGGAGTACAGTTTTGAGTAAAACATCCAACATTTGTTTTTTTCAAAAAATTATATCTTGCAGCATATTTTAAGTTTTTATTTTTTCAATATTAAAATATATTTAGTTTTTAAGAATTGTAAAGGATAGGCAAAAATAAGCATGTGCTTCAGCCTATTCCTTTTTCCGGTCATTAAGTTTGGATTTTGTGTGTGAGCTTACTTTGAATATGTACATTTTGATTTGTCTGTAAACAAAGACCGAAAATAAAACTATTCATTCATTCATTGGTTTTGCTATGGGTATAAATAAATGATCTGCAACAATGGAGCCACGAAAGACACTCAAAGAGAAACTATAACTGACAAAAATGTACTTATATTGTATATTGCATGTTATATTACCTGTCAAGAAGTTGGCGGTGAGCAGTAGATCAAGCTTTCCCCCATGTTTTACTGAACAATAGCACTGTTATGTATTAACCAGTATATTAAAGGAGAACTTCACCAATTTTAAACCTTAATCCTATTGTTCTGTTGTGAGGAGGACATGTAACTCTCACCAACGTGTTCTGTGAGAGCTCAGCCGCAATCGCCGTTCCTCCTGGTGATGATTTCTTCACCTTTCCTCGAGTTGGGCTCTACTACAGTTGAAAATAGTAGAATAAATAGTGTCTGCACTTTGCTAGAGGTTAGATCTATTGATGAGCTTTGTGCATTGCATACAAAGCTCTATAACAAACTGCCACAGATTCCGAGGGTCAAGTCAAAACTTGTTTTAACAAATTATTGCAAGTTTGCATTGTGTTTTTGAAAGGATCAACAGAAAGCTCAGTCTCGACAGAGGCCCGGTGAGGTGAAAACACAAGCCGCTGCTGAAATACAGTATAAAATTACCCTTTTCACTCAAGTCTCCTATCAAATCATCCAGTTGACGAACGCTTGGTGCTGCCACCACTGGTCGCCAATAAGATCAGCAGCTTGACCTGACAGGTTAACAGTGATAGTAATGTATTTTATTGGTGACCAGTGGTGGCAGCACCAGGCGTTCGTTGAACTTTCCCAGAAAACCACAGAAGAAGCTCAGCTGGAGGCTTGAATGGGTGAGAAGTGAATGAGAGAAAAGTGTAATTTTATACTGTATTTCAGCAGCAACTTGTGTTTTCACCCCAACGGCCTTCGTCTAGACTGAGCTTTCTGTTGATACCTTCAAAAACTAAGGGCGTTTTCACACCTAGCTCGTTTGGAGCTGTTGTTCCGGAACCTGGAGCATTTACCCCCTATTTCGGTTCGTTTGGGCATATGTGAACACAGCAATCACATTCTGTTGCGAAACAAAACAAGCGGGCCGAGACCGGCTAGAGAGGGTGGTGTCGGCGCACTTCCAACCGAACCCGGAGCGACTCGTACACTGAGAATGCAATCGACTTAACAAACCGACACAACTCACTTGCCGTACTGTATATGCATTGCATGATGACGCTTTCGCATTGAATTGTGGGCGGGATCAGTTTGTAGTTTTTTTGTTAGGCAGCGGTAGCTGGTCAACGTTGCAAATAATAATAATGAGTTGTGGGTCAACGTGGAACAGCGATGAGGTACACTGCCTCGTTGATATTTGGGCAGACGATCACATTAGTCAGATGCTGGAGAACACGCACAAGAACACTGAAGTGTACAAAAAGTTTAGTGACTGAATGAGGGAAAGGGGCTTTGACCGGTCTGTCGAACAGTGTCACGCGAAAGCAAAAAAAACTTCGACAACAATAGCTAGGGATGGGTATTGTTAGGATTTTATCGATACTACTACTCTTATCGATACTGCTTAACGGTTCAGTACTTTATCGATACTCTTATCAATTCTTTTAGATTATTTTGCAAGAAAAAAAGACAATTAATTAAGAACAGAATTGACAGAATGCTCTGTCGAAGCTTTTAAATCCCTGCTTAAGACCCATCTTTTCTCTCTCTCCTTCAACCTACCCTGATCTCACCTGGTCGGGGACTGACCTTTAGATTAATCTGTCTAGTTTAGTTAGGATGTCTATTTTCTCCCATGTCTGCTTTTCTGCAAACATGGGAGAACCTTTTGGCCTCTATCTCTGTCTCGGCCGGTCCTGTGGAATGGCTTCATGCCACCTTCTGTCTGGCCTGCAGTGCTGAACCTTCTGAGTGGCTCCTCCTGCCCCCACGGGGCGTGCGGCCCTGGGCTGTTGTCTCGTATTTCACCCTGTGTCCATACGCTTGCAGTGGTTCTATCTATTGCTCTATTTCACAATTTTCTTGTATACTGTGGTTCTGCTGTCGCCATGTGTGCATGTGATCGCTGCATGTACCCCCCCCCCCCCCCCCCCCCCCCTCTGAGTGCTTGTCTCGTAGTGCTGACCAAGGTGATGGATGTCTAGGGGTCTTGGCCAAGATTGCATTGACTGCTCTACGTGCACCACCGAGGCCATGGATCAGCTCCTTACCGTCTTCTATCCGTGGTCTGTCAACATGGTTTGTGGTCTGTCAACGTGGTTTCATTGCTGGGTTAAGTACTTCTATTCTATTCACATAATATGCTTACTTCATATATCTATTCTATTCACATGCTTACCACTTGTATCTATTGCTATGTCCGCCCACTACAATCACGCGAGCTGTCTAACGCCTGTCCCGTCTCCCTGTCTCCCTGTGAGTTGCTGTCCCAGAGTGTTGACCGGAGTGTCGGACATCCCGTGATGAAGACCGGGAGGATGTGACCCTCTCTGCGTGCCCTCCTGTATCCCTGTCTCCGGCTGTCTCGTAGTGATGACCGGAGTGCTGGACGTCCCGCGATGATGTTGGGGAGGTTGCGACCCTCTCTGCGCCACCCCCTATCTCCCTGTCTACGGCTGTCTCGGAGCGATGACCGGAGTGTTGAACGTCCCGTGATTAAGACGGGGAGGACGCGACCCTCTTTGCGCCGCCCCTGTGCCTCAAATAGATCCGCTATCAGCTCTATCTTTAATCTTTCAAAATGTTCAGTTGCTATCGCTATCAGCTCTATCTTAAATTTTTCAAAATGTTCAGTTGCTAATGCATGCACTCATCTGTGTTTCACTACACACATGAGTGCATGCTTACCAACTGTCAGTGTCTGGGAGTGTTTGCATTCATTGATTTATTTTGCATTTATTTTAAATGTGTTGGACCTTATGGTGTTCTTGTTTTGTTCTTGACTTATTGTTATGTTTCTTCTTGACTTGTTTAAAGAAGACGTGTCCGGCCCATGGGGACATTAACGTGTGTTGTCGGGCCTTACAAATAAATTTGATTTGATTTGATTTGACATTGCTTTATTATTTATAACTTTATAAATAAATGCGGCTGGGTGGCGTAGCGGATATTGCGCTCGTCACCAATGCAAGAGACTCCGGTATCGAATCCCAGTCTCAGCATTGCCTTCGGCTTGGGCCGGCCGTCGTACTGGCTCATTTGGCAGAGTCAGCAGGTGGAAGTCGATGGGTGGGGATTGGACGTTGTGGACAGCGACCCCTACAGGTCAGTTGGGAGACGCCGGCACAGCAGAGACAGGAAGTGGCTCCCATGCGTTACACCTCGCCAATGACAGTCCGCGCTGGCAGGCGAAAATATGTGACAGGCTGCCTCCTCGTGTGCCGGAGGGAACACGTGATGCAAGGCTTCTATCCTCTCTACAACCGACCAGTGGGGGGCATAGTCGAGCAATGTTCAAGACAGGGGAGGGGAGAATTAGATACACAAAATAGGGATGGGAGAATTTTTTTTTAAAATAAGGCGAAAAAGTGGATACAAAAAAAAATGTATAAATAAATATTATTTCTTCAGCAACAGCAGCAGCAATGTTCTTTTATTTATTTTTTGTATCTACTTTTTCTCCCCATTATCTATTTTTCTCCCCTCCCAATTTCGTATTATCCAATTCTACCCTCCCCTGTCTTGAACGTTGTTAGACCATGCCTCACACTGGTCGGCTGCAATGTGGACGAAGCCTTGCATCACGTGTCCCCTCCAGTACACGAGGAGGCAGCCGTCGCATCTTTTCACCTGCACAGCGCAATCTCTCAGTGGCGAGGAGTAACGCGTGGGAGGCTCACGCTGCTCCCGATGCTTCCTGATTCTGCTGTACAGGCGCACCAACCGACCTGTAGGAGTCGCTGTCCACAACCTCCGATCCCCAACCACTGGCTTTCCCACCCCCTAATACTGCCAATTGTATTAGTATGAACGACCAGCCAAGCCGGAAACAACGCCGAGAGCTGGGCTCGAACCCAGCATATCCTGCGTTAGTGGCGAGCGCCTTGCCCACTGCGCCACTTAGCCGCCCAGCAATGTTCTTTTATATAACTTTATAAATAAATTATAAATAGGCAGCTGGGTGGCGCAACGGACTAAGCGCTCGTCACGCGAGAGACACTGGTATCGAATCCGGCTGTCAGCGTTGCCTCCGGCTTGGCCGGCCATCATACTGGCTCAATTGGCAGAGTCAGCGGGAGGGAAGCCGGTGGGGTGGTATTCTGGTCGTTGTAAACAGCGACTCCTACAAGTCGGTCAGGGCGCCTGCACAGCGAGGGAGGGAGATGGCAAGGGTAGTGTGACCTCCCACACGTTACACCTCGCCAATGAGAGTCCGCGCTGGCAGGTGAAAAGATGCTGCTGGCTGTCTCCTATGTCTCGGAGGAAGCATCTGATAGACTTCAGGGCTCCCTAGACCGACCAGTGGGGGGCACATGCAAGCAACGACCAGGAAGGGGAGGGAGGAATTGACATAACGACTAAATTGGGATGGGAGAAAAACACAGAAAAACAGGAGGAGAAAAAGTGGACAATTCTTTTTTATTTATAAATAAATATTATAAATAAATATTATTTCTTCAGCAACAGCAGAAACAATGTTTTAAATGTGTCTGAATTATAGACTTTTTATAATAAACAACAAATAAGATAAAAAAAACAATATACACTGAATGATTAGTTATTACCTAAAGCCCTTGGACTCCACTGTAGAGAAGGGGTGCAGGCCTTTGACAACAAACTGGGTCACAGCCCTGTCACCCTATCCTCTGTCATCCTTCCTAGCTGCTAGGGTGAAGGGACTTTGGGCTTGGCTGGGACCGGTGGTGGTAGAGGGAAAAGGGGTGGGCTGGGACATGGTGGCTGCAGCCTCAGCCTGACGATCTATAAAAAGTTGTCATCTTTCAAATATTTGTAGCTAAACAATTAGCTAAGCAATTATATTTTATTTATTAGCCTATTCGTAATAATTCGTTATTAGCCTAGCTAACTCCGTATCTTGGCTTACCTGCAGTGGACGTGGATGGAGATGGAACACTGCAAGCAAAGCAGTCGAAAACGACGCATTTCTGCAGACTAATGTTATGTTTTGACAAATTGCTTGTATTGCCAGCCACCCTTACTTGCAAATGTTTTATTGCACTTGTGGCAACGTGCGTTGTCGGCATCGACTTTCGTAAAGTGTACCCAGACTTTCAAGCGTTTCGTTCGCTCCGCCATGATGAGCGCATGCAGAGCTCTGTCTGTGTGCAGCGCGCTTAAACACGGACAGCACAAAGTACCCATATGTGCATTTGTGTGAGTGTGAGCGGCTCGCTACGAGTGTGTGTTTAGTGGCTCGCTGAGTCGCTGCGGCTCGCTTCTCGTGCAGACAGAGAGAGGAGACCCAACTTTGACAATAGATTAACGGCGGTAATTTTTTTATCGTGCGATAAGAGTCCGCCGTTAATTTAGCCCGGTAACTGCGTTAGCGGCCCGGCGTTAGTATATATATATACACACAACCACTGGTCGTCAATAAGATCAGCAGCTTGACCTGACAGGTTAACAGTGATAGTAATGTGTTTTATTGGTGATCAGTGGTGGCAGCACTAAGCGTTCGTTGAACTTTCCCAGAAAAGCACAGAAGAAGCTCAGCTGGAGGATTGAATGAGTGAGAAGTGAATGAGAGAAAAGTGTAATTTTATACTGTATTTCAGCAGCAACTTGTGTTTTCACCGGCCTTCGTCTAGAGTGAGCTTTCTGTTGATCCCTTCAAAAACTAAATGCAAACTTGCAATAATTAGTTAGGACAAGTTATTGACTGGTTTGACGAGTTGGACAAAATTATAGGGACTAAACCCACAGACTCTGTGGCGGTTCGTTGTATGCAATGCATACAAAGCTCATCTATAGAGCTAACCTCTAGCAAAGTGCAGAGACTATTTATTGTACTATTTTCAACTGTAGCAGAGAAATTATTATCATAACAGAATGATATAGGATTAAGAAAATTGGTGAAGTGCCGCTTTTAAACTTAATCTGATGGCCCCCTCTTCATCAGGGGCAGCTTTTGCCATGAGAGCAGATGCAAATATTTCCAAGTGGAAAGGGGGGGGGGGGGCATACTGTTGAGTTAAAATGCCTGTTTGGTTAACTGAAATGACACACCACTGTAAACATCATAATCGGTTATCATCAGTGTCTTCTAGGGCATTGATGTTGCACATAGCTCACCGTTACTCAGCTGTAATTGACAATGTGTGTGTGCATGCGTGGGAACGTGCTATGTTTTTATTATCCTTTGGGATCCAACCGTCCTCACCAGCACACTACTGTAAATGGAAGTGTGTGTGTGTGTGTGTGTGTGTGTGTGTGTGTGTGTGTGTGTGTGTGTGTGTGTGTGTGTGTGTGTTGTGTGTGTGTGTGTGTGTGTGTGTGTGTGTGTGTGTGTGTGTGTGTGTGTGTGTGTGTGTGTGTGTGTGTGCGCGTGTGTGTGTGTGTGTGTGTTGCACATAGCTATCTGTGTCTCTGTGCATCTGCCTTTCTGCAGCATTAGTCACACACTCTGTCTGTCTCTCTCTCTCTCTCTCTCTCTCTCTCTTTCTCTATCTCTCTCTCTCTCTCTCTCTCTCTCTCTCTCTCTCACACACACAACACACACAGACACAGAGGAGAGCACTGCAGTGATGAATAATTGTGAGTGAGCGCCCTTGTGAAGGTGTTGTAAATTGGATGGCTTACATTGCAAATTATAGGCCGGTCAAGAGGTCAAGTGAGGCCGCCTGTGTCAAGTGAGACTTCTGGATGAGGTGCCGAAAGGACTTTGCTGAAGTTATTAATGGGGTGTCGAGCCAGGCTTTCAGTAGCCTATTATGGTGATGGTGATGGGGGCCAATCGTGACACCGGTGCTGGGTTTTCTCACTTTACTCTGCTACCATCTGGAGGAGGGACTGGGAACTGCATCTGGGTGGAATATAGATATCTATGGGAGGGCACGCGGAGCTATTCTGAAGAGACAAGATGAGAGGAGAAAACCAATGAAGGTGTAGCTGCAGAGTAGCAGAGAAAGAAAAGAGATGAGAGGAGAAAACAAATGAAGGTGTAGCTGCAGAGTAGCAGAGAAAGAAAAGAGATGAGAGGAGAAAACCAATGAACCAATCTAGGCTGCAGAGTAGAAGAGAGAGAAGAGATGAGAAGATAAGTAAATATGTGATATGAGAAGAAGAGAGAGATTAGAGTAGATATGGCATGAGGTGAGATGACATTTAGGTCCCATATTATATTTCCTAGTCTTAGTGTGGATACGGGAGTTCTAATTGAACTGCGTTTGATTCAACTGAGAAACTGAATCATTTTCCACCTTCACATGACTTTTAAGCAATCACACGATTGTCTTACACCATTTTATCTTTTTAAAGTGTCCATTTCAAGTTTTCAGACGACCAATGTTTTCAAACTTTACTATCTAAGATGGTAAGTTAAAGTGTTCATTCATAGTTAAAGACGGTTGAGGTTGAGTAGTTTCTTGTGATACATCACATTCACACTCCTGTGATTCAGGATAAACTTTGATACAGAAAGGTGATTCAGATCAACTTTACAACTGCAAATGTATGGGTATGTATTGTCTTCAGGGCCGCCTCAGGGGGTGTGCGAGCAGTGCGGTCGCACAGGGCCTCGCGGGAAGGGGGGCATTGCACAAAAAAAATAATAAAAAATAAAAAAAAAAATTTTTTTTTTTTTTTATTTTTTTTTATTTTTTATTTTTTGCGAGGCCCCCCTTCCCGCGAGGCCCTTTTTCATCACAAACCTAAAATCTAGTTTTGCTTATATGCTTATATATTTCACATTAGACACGTTTGTAGAAAGTGTCTGACTTGTTCCTGGCTCTGCGGCTCTGCAGATACACTATTGGAGGCAGCTCTGAGGCTCTGCAGCAGAATTGGTTTCAATGAGGGGAGGGGTTACAGGTAAGGTAGCGTCTGACTATTTCACGCGTGCAGCATTGGAGGTTATGCCAGCCAAGATGAAGAGGACATCGTTCGGCAGATGGACTGAAGATGAAAGTTGTTGCATGTTAGACAGTTCAGTCAGGCTAGCCATCCTCCTAAAGGCAGGGACAGCTAGTTAGCTTTAGCTACGTTATAATATTGAGTGCTAACGTGTGGTTCAGTCGGGATAGCCATGATGATGTCGGCTAGTAGCTATCTTAGCTAAAGGCTAACTAGCGTTAGCTAACCTAGAGAGAGCGCGTGCAGCATTGTTATGCCAAGATGAAGAGGACGGTCGTTCGGCAGATGAACTTCGTCAACTCCACGCGGTTGTCTCCATCCTCTTGGACGTTTGGTGAGTTTTTAATGCACTCTATTCTATTCCCGCCGTGGATATCTCTCTCTCTCTCTCTCGGGAGCCAAACGGGCCGGCTAGATGTTGTAGTAGCTAACGGTGTGTGGCCTGGTGTCAGCACCTGGTGCGAGGGAGGTGAGCTTGGTGTTTCATTATGAGAATATCTCCATGCTCAAGTCGGCTATAGTCCGCGAGGGACTTGTTGCCGGCACCGCTATGGTAAACACCACTCTGTAGTGGGACGTGTATTGCCTTCTTTTTCCCTTCTCTCTTCGTATGAGAAGAGGAAAACACAGCGGCTGTCTGAAGTGTTGGCCTGTATTGCTTTTCTCACGTTGTACAGTTTTTCAGTGGTAGCCGCATAGCTTGCTTCTGCGTTAGCTAGTGGTTAGCGATAGCCGGGTTGAGCTAACTGTTAGCCAGTTAGCTGTTTAGCTACGACGTTAGCTGCTCGTTTTCGCTCGGCTGGGAACGTTAGCTTGATGCTATCAGTTAGCCTAGAGTTAGCTGTTAGCTTGTGCTACGACCATTGACATTAGCCGTGAGAATAGCAGGCCCTGGCACTCTGACTACGACATCATCTTTGACAGAAGATGTAGTCGGGCCTGCACCATGACAAGGCTCCGGCCATAGCTTAGCGGGATGGTGCCAGGGATAGCTTAGCGGGATGGTGCCAGGAAAACAGCCTCTCCCTGAACGTCAGCAAAACAAAGGAGATGATTGTGGACTTCAGGAGGTCGGGGGTCAAGGACTACAGCCCCCTCAGCATCGACGGGGCACCGGTTGAGAGAGTCAACAGCTTTAAGTACCTCGGAGCCTACATATCCGAGGACTTGACATGGACCACACACATTGACAGTGTTGTGAAGAAGGCACGACAACGCCTCTACTTCCTCAGGCGCCTAAGGAAGTTCCAAGTCAGTCAGAAGATCCTTAAGAACTTCTACTCATGTACAATAGAGAGCATCTTGACTGGCAACATCACCTCCTGGTTTGGGAATAGCACTGCACAAGACCGAAGCAGACTACAAAGAGTGACACGTTCAGCCGAACGCACAATTGGAGGGGGGCTCCCCACCCTCCAGAACATTTACAACAAGCGTTGCAAGGGCAAGGCTAAGAGAATCATTAAAGACTCCAGTCACCCGAACAACTGCCTCTTTGAACTGCTGCGGTCAGGCAAGCGATACCGGAGTCTCAAGGCGAGCACAGAAAGACTCAGAAGAAGCTTCTATCCCCAGGCCATCAGGCTGCTAAACGAACAATGAACACTACACAACAACAACCACCAAACGCACATAGCACACACATCCACACGCACACACTCACTTTAAACAAACACACTGTAGCACCCACTCCACACACTTTATAGCACACACACACTTTAAACAAACACACTGTAGCACCCACTCCCCACACTTTATATTTATTGATGAAGGATTGCACTACAACTCGTACACCTTACTGTAAATTGTACCTAAATTGTACCTCATCCCATTTCTGCTTTGCACTATATAGTACCAGGCCACGTGAGCGGATCGGCGCGGCCGAGAAATCCGCTCTTCGCTCTTTAAAGCTTGGTCCGCTCCGCTAATCGCTCATGTTGACCCCGCCCCCAAGTCGCTCTCCGCTCGCTCCCCGCTCACCTTGAATCGAGCGCTCCCCACTCCCCGCGCCAGATCGCTCAGCAGTTTTTTTTTTTTTTTTTTGGAGCATGGTGTAAATTAGCTCAAACTACAACAGTCTACACCCCCTGGGCCCCTTAACAATTGTTTGTATTGAGCCGCATTGTAATTGTAGCCATTCTGCAATGTTAAATAACGTTGTTTATCCATTCACTAGTTCTATTAAGCGATGATAGGCTAGCCGAGCCACAATGCTATGGTCGCTGCCATTAACGTTAGCATGTAAGCTAACGTCAACAACAATGGCGTCGATACTTTTTCTAACTGAGTGAGTGTGGGCGTCTCTACAGTGACAAAGCCTGAACAGGCTAGCCTATCACAGGTTCACCCTTCTCATTGGTTGAAAATGGCCTTCATGTTTGTACATCGCCATCTGTTGCTTTGGCATTGTACTGCATGTATATATTACATCAGTGTTAAACCACTGTGAGCGGCCTGGAGTGGATTGGAGCGGAGGAGAACTCTCGCTCCGGACGTCGCGCCGACTCATTTTAAAACCCACTCCTCGCTCACGTCAAAACGGGCCGCTCCGCGCCCCGCGCCGCTCACGCTCCGATCCGCTCACATGCACTGTATAGTACTGTACATTAGTACACTGCATAGTATTGTATATTATATGGTAACTCAGAACATTGTACATATGTCTATACCGAACACTGTGACCTCATTTTCTTCTTCTAAATTACATGCTATACTATGTTATTTGATACTATCTTGTCTAGCACAGTCTCTGGAGCGTAACAGTAAGAAGCATTTTGTATGAAAGTATTCTGTACTTCTGTATGACAACTATTAAAGAAACATGAAACATGTGCTTCTTTTTGTCCCGCCAGCGAGAGGCCTTTCGTCAACGTGGAGACCTGTGTTGCGGCCTTTCGCCCTGCGTTCCTTGGTGCAGGTAAGATGTCCATTGGACATTACCCCACTCTTCCTTCCTTCCCCTCCCGAATGTTTTGTTAATAACAATGTTTTTTTCCAGGCAAAACATATGTTACTTCACAACATTTGGAGATACAACATGTGCTGTGTGTGAATTGTCTTGGTCGTTTGTGTAGCTTGGGTAGCGTTGGCCAAAGCTGTGTGTGGCCTGGTGTCAGTACCTGGCTACTCTATTTGCAGTTAGCCTATTTAGCTGATGTCGGCCATTGGCTCCTTGCTACTTTGTTTTCTCTGGTATAGACCCTCTTCTCTTTGGATTTAAGTGTTGATCTTTGTCCTTTTGGATCTATGTATATTCATGTTGCCTTTGTGAAGTTATCTTTTCCTTCTGTTCTTCCATTAAAAGTTGAATATCCTTTAGGGGCTCATCTTTGCTTATCTCTCTCATACATGCTCTCTCTCTAACACACACACACAGACATGCTCTCTCTCTCTAACACACAAATACACATGCTCTCTCTCTCTCTCTCTCTCTCCCTCTCTCTCTCTCTCTCTCTCTCTCTCTCTCTCTCTCTCTAACACACACAGACATGCTCTATATCTCTTTCTAACACACATATACATGCTCTCTCTCTAACACACACACACAAACAGACATGCTCTCTCTCTATCTCTCTCTTTCTAACACACACAACTGTGCAGCGATAACACTGTATATTGACTGTAGAACGGGAGCTCTCTCTCGCTCTCTCTCTTGCTATATGTTGACTGTATCATGCCCAGCCTCGGGCAGCGCTATTATTTAAGAATATGTTGACTGTATGATTTTTTTTATTTTATTTTTTTACCTTTTAGGGGGGGGGGGGGGCTCGCGTTTAAATCTCGCACAGGGCCTCGCATTTCTCCCAGGCGGCCCTGATTGTCTTATATGGTTCTTCAGTGCAAGGGTTCAATTGTCCCCTGCCAATCCAATTCCACCACACTACCCTCAAAGGCTTTCATATCGTCTTGCTCTCGTTCATGCAGGCACCGACCCCCACCCCGAAGGCCCAAAGGTCCGCCATAGTCGGCCTGATAATCTGAAAAGGGACGGGGCCCTGGAACTCCCTACCATCAACCTATCTAGATGACAGGGGGCTCCAGAGCAATGGTATCCTGCTCATGTGCTCCTCGTCAGCTATGGGGCTTGCGCCAAAGATGTAGCATTATTCATTCTGCTATGCTACTTTCATGCTATATATGCTGTACTTACTATCATTTCATATTAAGATGTAGCATTATTCATTCTGCTATGCTACTTTCATGCTATATATACTGTACTATCATTTCATATTAAGATGTAGCATTATTCATTCTGCTATGCTACTTTCATGCTATATATACTGTACTTACTATCATTTCATATTAAGATGTAGCATTATTCATTCTGCTATGTTACTTTCATGCTATATACTGTACTATCATTTCATATTAAGATGTAGCATTATTCATTCTGCTATGTTACTTCCATGCTATATACTGTACTATCATTTCATATTAAGATGTAGCATTATTCATTCTGCTATGCTACTTTCATGCTATATACTGTACTATCATTTAATTTTTCATATGATTTCTGACGTCTATGTTAAGTTGAATTTTAATTCTGAAAGGTTAATCAATTGCTGTTAATACCCCTTGCTGTTTGGCCAGGGTTGTGAACACACATAATTTGTGATAAACTATGACCAATGTGGCAACAAGAAACCCTCCCATTCCTACAGTTTGTTGTTCCCCCAATGTCCTTCAACCAGAGCACTGTAGCCATTATTTGTATGCAATTATCATGTGGCAAAGTTGTAGACCAAGAATAGCAGTATGCGTATGAAATCAGTTGAACTTGTGTTGTACTAGTTACAAGTGTAATGGGCCCTGGCACATGCCAACCAACATCATTGACTTTGACAGGCTGTAGTGGGGAGATTTTCTTATGCTACAAAATAGGCAACCAGCACCATATGGACTGCATTTATATATAGTGCTTTTATCCAAACTGCTTTAACTTATTCACCAATCCACTCACATTCACACACTGACGATGGATGGACCATGCAAGGTGCCAACCTGTTCATCGGGAGCAGTTAGGGGTTAAGTGTCTTGCTCAAGGACACTTCAACGCGCTGCCGGGAAGTGCATATTCATTCAAACCTTTATTTATACTCGAAAAGGACAATTGAGGTCACCCTCATTTCCAATGTTGCAGAGACTTAGGGTGTTTTCACACCTGTAGTTCGTTTGCTTTGTTCCGATTCAGGGACTATTATGATACAATTGTTGCACTTGATTCTTAGTTCGTTTGTGTTCACACGGCTGTGTTCACACGGACCAAAACAAACGCACGCGCGAGCAAACTATCACTCATTGGTCAGATTTTGGGGCGTGCCCCCCCCCCCCCCCCCCCCAACCCTGAATCTCCGCGTTACATTGAAATCGGGGAGGAGAGAGCGGGGGACGTGTTGCTTTTTAACAGCGGAGCAGTGCAAGAATGTGACAATTTGACCATGTGACCGCGGCAACGCGGGAGAGCGGCAGTGCGGAAATAGGCTGTCTCTAAGACAAACTCTAACCTTAACCAGCTCCTTAACAGCGCCTAAACTTAACCGTTCTAACCTTAACCAACTCCGAAACAATGCCTAACCTTAACCTTAACCTTAACCATGCCTAACCTTAACCATAGAAAGAATATTGCCATTCTCTAAGACAAACTCTAACCTTAACCAGCTCCTTAACAGCGCCTAAACTTAACCGTTCTAACCTTAACCAACTCCGAAACAATGCCTAACCTTAACCTTAACCTTAACCATGCCTAACCTTAACCGGCGAAAGAATACACGTTAAAAAAAAAATCACGTTAAAAAAAAAAAATTCATGGGATTCGAACTCGTCAACAACGGACCGCAGGACCGCTGCTTTGCCAGGTGAGCTGAGCGCCGAATGAAAATCATGGCGGATTAGGGCGGTTACATAATTCCGCAAGCTCTGCCACTCCGCTCCGCTCTGCGGTTGCCGCGCCTGGCGCGGGGCGTGTCGCAGCCAATCAGGGAAAACGCGGAAGCAACGGCAGCGAGCGGGGGAGCAAATGAATGAATGTGGATGAGAGCCGTGATGTAAGGGGTTGCAGATACGGCTGTGGGGGTGCTAGAGACATGATCGAATAGCCTTTTATGCGCCTCAATCTCCTGAATACGGCGCGAGCCATTCCTAATCGATCAGAACTAAATCGGCAGCGAAAAAGCCCATTTTAAAGCACCTATTATTACCCATGTACATGCGCAGATTGCCCACAGAGTCTGGAGACGCGAGATGACGCACGAATGAATGTGGACTGTTCCATCAGAGGGGGGAGCTTCGGTGGCCAGTGTCCTTTCAGCCGACCAGGATAATGAAACAATGATCCCACTAAATGGCCAGAAGCGTCTTATGGCGACATCTACAATTACCTCATTGAGTCTCCAGGTAGACTAATGTTTATATTTAAGTGCAGCGGTCTGTAGCCACTTACATGACCATCGAAGCTCCCCCCTCTGATGGAACAGTCCACATTCATTCTCTCTGTGAAAGAGAGAGGGAGAGAGAGAGTCAGTGAGAGGGAGAGAGAGAGAGGAGGTGTTGTCTCTCACGGTGCTGCTGTTGCAGCGTCACTACAGTCACTAAACTTTCTGTACACTTGCGTGTTCTCCAGCATCTGACGAATGTGATCGTCTGCCCAAATATCAACGAGGCAGTGTACCGAGTCATCGCTGCTCCACGTTGACCCACGGCTCACTATTATTATTATTGTGTCGGTTTGCTAAATCGATTGCATTCTCACAGCATACGAGTCGCGTCGGGTTCGTTTGGAAATGCGCAGAGACCACCCTCTCTAGGTGGTCTCGGTCCGCTTGTTTTGTTCCGCAACAGAATGTGATTGCTGTGTTCATATATGCCCAACTGAACCGAAATAGCGGGTAAACGCTCCAGGTTTCGGATCAACAGCTCCAAACGAGCCAGGTGTGAAAACGCCCTTAGAGACATTTCAATGCATACATTTTCTTTTTACAATATAATAATAAATAATAATAACTCTATCTATATAGCACCTTTCACACATGGACCGCAGCTCAAAGTGCCCCACAGCAAATAGCATACAATGAACATAGGCATAATATTAGTGTAGCAGGGTGGATTATCCCTGCTTCGTGGGAACGGCTGCTGGCAGTCAGGAGGTAGCTGGACACAGCAGAACTCGGTCTGGCTGCACCCTCGTCTTTGGGCCTGGGGCGTCGACTGGAGGCTGGTAGTGTGAGTGGATGGGGCCCGGGATTTACCAACCTGGTCTGGTACTCTGGTCTTCCTTCCCTGTCGCAGGGCGGTCAGCAGTACTCCCCAACACGCTCCCACTCCTCCCAGTCGCTCCTTAGACCCTCCCACACCTCGTGACTGAATTGTAATCAAATACTCTGAGTTCCCCCCGCAAGCAGTACCCTCCCTCAATGACCCTAGAAACCTGACAATGAAAAGGGGAGAGTTGGGTAGGAAGGGGTTAACCATATATATACGTTACCCACACCAAAAGAGTTAATGCAGGGCACAGGAATGGACACGCACACAGAACCCCATTCAAGTCTTTATGTTAATTGTACTGTTCAGTTACAATTATTTAATACTAATGGCCAATTGGGCTGAAGTCCTACTATAGCCCCTGCTGTTCAACTCAATACCTCATAAACACGTATATTATGCACCCACCTCTGGGTTACTATCAGGGATAATATACTTCACGGTGCTTGACTCACCACCCACGTCTGGGTCTTCACCCTGTATAATACCTCAACAGGCTTTAATTATACGGTCAGAATAATACCTCAAAAGGCTTTAATTATAATGCACCAGGTCTGTAACTTCCCCCCCTCAGGGAATGGTTAATTGAATGGGAAAATATTAATACACACACATTGTATCACGCTCAAAGAAAAGGAAATAAAACCAAAAGTGTGGGCCCACAATTACCAAAACAAAAGCCCTATGCTAATGCCGGCATGTAATGTAATGTTTGGGGTCTGCAGTTAGCAACGTTAACTTCACCCGCAGGCCGCTCCACACTGTGTAAGGTGTAATAGATCCTGGGCGCCGAAGCCCTAATGTTTACTCTACCAAAATGGCGGCCGCGCCGCTCCACCACCGTCCTGGTGGCAAGATGGCGTCGAACACTCGCGCCGCAGGTGCTAGCAGGCGGAGCTATAGCAGAGAGGCAGTGCTGGCTGAGCTGGTGCTGGGCGAACTCTGCTGGTGGTAAAGAACTCCCCGTGTCCTGCAGGCAGCCTGGAGCAGGTGTGCTGCTGTTCTCCGGTGCAGACAGCTGTTGACGCCCGGGCAGACTGCTTGGATGTCCCGTACGTCTCTGGCACGCAGACTATACCGTCACTGTAACTAGGTATAACACGAGCAATGCTACGGTGATCCTTAGCCGCACGCTACTTATACCGCTCACTGTAACTAGGTATAACTCGACTCTTAGTGCCCGACTCTGCACTTAATGTTCATAATATCATAACACTGGTACTGCTAGGAGATCGTCTCCACTAGCCAGTACTTCCTATCACCCGTCTCTGTTCCACGGGGCACTCCGGCATAACGTCAGCAACGGGGCTATCCCGAGCCCCCCCGTTAGACGTGACTTCTCGTTGTCAAGTTCACTGCCGAAGAGAGCGACTTCCGCTGCCCTCCTCCTTTTATCATCTCTCAGCTCTCTCCGCCACTCTCTGCCTGCTACTGCCCCCTGCTGGTCCCGCCTGCCAGTCACAAGGGGAGACGCACTGTAAAATATGAATCAATACTGTCATTTATGATCCGCATTCACATGCTCTTGGGCCGGGGACGTTTGTGTCATTGTTCGTGTGAATCAATGACACTAGTTAGAATGTCTTTGTGTACAAAAAGGGATATAAACACAGTCAGCAGTTCTGAATAATATACCATATTTTCCAGACTGCTACATTTCCCCCCACTTTGAACTTGCTAAGTCCTCTGCAAGTTAACAACAAAACAACAAAAACAAACGCATGCATGAAAACGGTCCTGAGACCAACAGTTTCACACATCGGTTGACAATTACACATTATGCTAACAGTTTCACACACTCTTGAGCACGTAGTCCTGTCGCCGACCACTGGTGCTCCGACGGATTGATCCGCTTCTCGGGGCTCCGGCGAGCACGGATGGGGCCCGCTCGACCCCCCGCAGCTCGAAGCAAGAGAGCCCGAACTTCTTCCGCCGAGATCCTTACATAACCTTCGCTGTTGACTTCCATGTCAGATTCCTCCGTCTCGGTTGGCAGGTCCTCGGCCACGGCTTCGCCCTCCGAGGCCTCTGAGGGGCCGCTCGCGGCGCCCTCCTCACCCCGGTCTCCGCCGTCTTCGCCGCTCTCCCCTGAGGGGACCAACTCTACCTCTCCTCCCTCGTTCGGCGCTGCTTCAGCGACGACCCGCGGGACCCTGGGTGGGTTACACGCCCTAGGGTGCGGTTTTCGAGGGTAAACGAAGGCACCACCCACGTCTGCTTCGGATGAGCTCCGCGCTCTCCTCAAGGTCCTTTCGGGGCCCCCTCTTTCGGGACGAACCGTGAACACTGACGTCCTCTTGACGTTTCCATCGCCGCCCTCTGGGCCCGGCTTGTCACCGGCCGGCGAGCGTCTGCGGCGGTAGTTGAAGTTGTGGCGGTAGCGGCGCCGACGAGGCCCCTGGTCCTGGCCGGCCTCGCCCCCTTGACCTCTTTCCGACCTGTTCCCCTTGTTCTCCTCTCGGTCTCGCACCAGCCTGGGGCGGGGGAAACTCCTTGGTCGGAAGCCTCCGTAATAGTCCTGTCTCTTGGGTACAGCCTCCGGTTCTGACCGCATCGGGCTGCGCGGCCGGGCGCCAGCGCTTCCGTCGGAGCGGCCGCAGTGGTATCGAATCCTACAAATACTACGGCACGCTACCACACCTCCCCCCTCAGACCATGGTCTGGCGGTCGCCAGGTCGGACGACCCGCCTGTTGCTGTGTGGGTGGCGTCCTGTACTGGTGGGAGAGGGACCTCACCGCCCGGTACTTCCGCCCGGCGTGATTCTTCCATCGCGCGGGGGCACTCGCGGCCGATATGACCGGGCTGTTGACAGTTGTAGCAGATCAGTCTCCCATCCTCACTCCGGCGGGGTAGTCTGCGCGGGGTAGAGGGCATGTCTCTCCTCCGTCGGCTTCCGGCGAAGCCTCTCTGGGGTGTGTCTCGCTCCTGTTGAAACGCCTGGAAGAGCTGTTCCATGCGCGCGCCCAACCGCTCTTGGCCGGCGAAGAGCTGTCGGATGGACTCCTGTAGCACGGCTATGTCCAGAGGTGGCTCGTGTCTTTTCACGACGACGCCGCGTATCATGCCCCTGTCGGCACCCCTTGTGGGGGCCAGGACCATCTCCTCTTCGGACCAGTCTATCGCCGCCTGCAGTACCTGAGGAAACGGCCGCGTACCGTCCTCCCTCATGTACTTCCGCATTTCTCTCCTCAGGGCCTCGTCTCTGAGGCCCACCACAAACCGCTCCTGCAGCAGGGCGGTGGCATCGCCGACCAGCGTAGGCGCCCGACGTCGTAGGCGACGGACCCTCTCCTGCAGGTCATAGGCGAACTGGCGTGTGGTCTCGCTGGCGGCCTGTCTTCGATCGAAGAACTCCCCCAGCCGAATGCTGACCAGGACCTTGTCCCCATAGGTTTCTTGGAGTATCTTGAACAAGGCTTCCGTGTCGGGGGCGGTTTCCCCCGTCAGGGAGCGTACCGTCTGCTTCGCCTCGCCTTTGAGGTGTAGCTGTACGACCTCCGCTTGTTCCTCCGCGGGCACTCGACTGGCCCGGAGGTGGGTCCTCATCGCCTGGATCCAGTCCTCCACAGGCAGTTCCCCCATCTCTTGTTCACCTCCAAATTCGCTGCACTTCCGCTCTCGTTGGACGTACACCACCGGGAGGGGCGCTGGAGGGAGCTGTTGGATCCCGGCCGGTGCCAAGGCTAGCGGAGCTCGGCGTCCGGCCTGCTCCCGCTGTTCGTGCTGGGTCTGTTCCAGCACCAGCGCCTGTCGGTCCAGGAGGCCCGCGTGTGTGTGGGTTCTGTTCGCCAACAGCTCCACCTGTGCGGTCAGTCCCTCCATGCGTTCGGCCTCCTCTTTCTTTACCTCGGCAGCGGCGTCCTCGCCGTCTCGTTGCACCCTTAGGGCCGCCTCAGTGTAGCGCTTCTCTAGGAGTGCCTGGTTGATCAACTCCTTGATCGCTTCGGCTTGCTGCGTCAGTAGTGTTGCCTGAGTCTCACACTGCTCCTGCAGCTGCTCTAACTCCGCCTCCCTCTCCTGCGCGGCGTGGGTCTCCCCTTTCTGTATCAAGGTGGCGGCGGCCTGGCCCTCTCGTAGCTCCTGTAGGGCCACCTGAGTGTGGAGGGCCTGGTCAGTCAACTCCTTCATCGCTGCGGCTTGCTGCTTTAGCAGTGCCGCCTGAGTCTGACACTGCTCCTGCAGTTGCTCAAACTTCGCCGCCATCTCTTGCGCGGCGGTGGTCTCCTTCTTTGACATCGTGGGTCTCTCTACGGGTCTCGGTCAAGGGAGTAAGTTAGGATGTTGATCCTGTTCGTGACGCCAAATGTAGCAGGGTGGATTATCCCTGCTTCGTGGGAACGGCTGCTGGCAGTCAGGAGGTAGCTGGACACAGCAGAACTCGGTCTGGCTGCACCCTCGTCTTTGGGCCTGGGGCGTCGACTGGAGGCTGGTAGTGTGAGTGGATGGGGCCCGGGATTTACCAACCTGGTCTGGTACTCTGGTCTTCCTTCCCTGTCGCAGGGCGGTCAGCAGTACTCCCCAACACGCTCCCACTCCTCCCAGTCGCTCCTTAGACCCTCCCACACCTCGTGACTGAATTGTAATCAAATACTCTGAGTTCCCCCCGCAAGCAGTACCCTCCCTCAATGACCCTAGAAACCTGACAATGAAAAGGGGAGAGTTGGGTAGGAAGGGGTTAACCATATATATACGTTACCCACACCAAAAGAGTTAATGCAGGGCACAGGAATGGACACGCACACAGAACCCCATTCAAGTCTTTATGTTAATTGTACTGTTCAGTTACAATTATTTAATACTAATGGCCAATTGGGCTGAAGTCCTACTATAGCCCCTGCTGTTCAACTCAATACCTCATAAACACGTATATTATGCACCCACCTCTGGGTTACTATCAGGGATAATATACTTCACGGTGCTTGACTCACCACCCACGTCTGGGTCTTCACCCTGTATAATACCTCAACAGGCTTTAATTATACGGTCAGAATAATACCTCAAAAGGCTTTAATTATAATGCACCAGGTCTGTAACTTCCCCCCCTCAGGGAATGGTTAATTGAATGGGAAAATATTAATACACACACATTGTATCACGCTCAAAGAAAAGGAAATAAAACCAAAAGTGTGGGCCCACAATTACCAAAACAAAAGCCCTATGCTAATGCCGGCATGTAATGTAATGTTTGGGGTCTGCAGTTAGCAACGTTAACTTCACCCGCAGGCCGCTCCACACTGTGTAAGGTGTAATAGATCCTGGGCGCCGAAGCCCTAATGTTTACTCTACCAAAATGGCGGCCGCGCCGCTCCACCACCGTCCTGGTGGCAAGATGGCGTCGAACACTCGCGCCGCAGGTGCTAGCAGGCGGAGCTATAGCAGAGAGGCAGTGCTGGCTGAGCTGGTGCTGGGCGAACTCTGCTGGTGGTAAAGAACTCCCCGTGTCCTGCAGGCAGCCTGGAGCAGGTGTGCTGCTGTTCTCCGGTGCAGACAGCTGTTGACGCCCGGGCAGACTGCTTGGATGTCCCGTACGTCTCTGGCACGCAGACTATACCGTCACTGTAACTAGGTATAACACGAGCAATGCTACGGTGATCCTTAGCCGCACGCTACTTATACCGCTCACTGTAACTAGGTATAACTCGACTCTTAGTGCCCGACTCTGCACTTAATGTTCATAATATCATAACACTGGTACTGCTAGGAGATCGTCTCCACTAGCCAGTACTTCCTATCACCCGTCTCTGTTCCACGGGGCACTCCGGCATAACGTCAGCAACGGGGCTATCCCGAGCCCCCCCGTTAGACGTGACTTCTCGTTGTCAAGTTCACTGCCGAAGAGAGCGACTTCCGCTGCCCTCCTCCTTTTATCATCTCTCAGCTCTCTCCGCCACTCTCTGCCTGCTACTGCCCCCTGCTGGTCCCGCCTGCCAGTCACAAGGGGAGACGCACTGTAAAATATGAATCAATACTGTCATTTATGATCCGCATTCACATTGCTCTTGGGCCGGGGACGTTTGTGTCATTGTTCGTGTGAATCAATGACACTAGTTAGAATGTCTTTGTGTACAAAAAGGGATATAAACACAGTCAGCAGTTCTGAATAATATACCATATTTTCCAGACTGCTACATTAGCATACAGTGCATAAAGTGCAGACATAAGAACAGGTATAAAAGATAATAAAAGTAGTGCAACATAGAACGTGCAGACATAAGATTAGACATATGAAATAAGAGATTGGAAGGAATCCGTATAGGTGCCAAGTGCCAACCATGTAGTAGTAGTAGTAGTAGTAGTAGTAGTCATTTTATTCATTCAACGGTCTTTGAACGGTCTTTGAACGGACTGAAACGGTACAGGCTGAAGCCTAATGCGTATACATGCCTGTCATATATGTCATACTAGCTTGTGAAAGCAGTAGCGGCTCGTGGATGCTTCGCCACTAGGGGCGCTATACCAAACATTTTGCAAAGATGTACAAGGCACGCATTGGCGAATATTATCACCATTGCCATCGATCAATATATGATCAGTCAGTCAATGCAACCACGTTTACAATAGCCCAACACAAACACGCACAGCTCTCTCTCTCTCTCTCTCTCTCTCTCTCTCTCTCTCTCTCTCTCTCTCTCTCTCTCTCTCTCTCTCTCTCTCTCTCTCTTGCTCTCTCTCTCTCTCTCTCTCTCTCTCTCTCTCTCTCTCTCTCTCTCTCTCTCTCTCTCTCTCTCTCTCAGATGATGTCAGATCCATTCAATAATAAACACATTTGTATGTCTCTTCATTTTAGACAAGTTACCATTCATTGTCTGAGTGGTTATGCCCCACACGCGGCGAAATTAGAGAGAGAGAGAGAGAGAGAGAGAGCGAGAGAGAGAGAGAGAGAGAGAGAGAGAGAGAGAGAGAGAGAGAGAGAGAGAGAGCGAGAGAGAGAGAGAGAGAGAGAGAGAGAGAGAGCGAGAGAGAGAGAGAGACTCACTGTTTAGTTGACACGTCCAGAGCAGGAGGGCTTGCCTTGATAAAGTGTATAATCCACTGTTGATGTATTCCAGACCACTGTCCACTGTGTCCAGACTGCATCCGCCATATAGATTGTTAGCCAAGTGTTAGCTTGTTAGCAGCACCACACAACACAAGTATTTCATTCATTTGTCCATTTCCGCGTCGAACAGACTGCAAACTACCTGGCGTTCTATCGCCATGCTCTAAGACAAACTCTAACCTTAACCAACTTTGAAAGAGTGCCTAAGCTTAACAGTCTAAAGAACTTGCAGTCACGGCACGCTCTAAGACAAACAGCTGCATGCATCTCACAACAACACAACTATCTCTACCACCAACGGACCAACCTAGGAATAAGCTAGAATTGGAACATTAGAAATTGGATTCGGCCAATCAGAGATCGTCTCTGTGAAATTCTGCTACGGAAAAAAATACTGGCGTCGGCCAATCAGAGAGCGTCTCCGCGAAATGCGGCTACAGAAATTCTTGACGCTACTGGCTAGACCGCTTCAAATCGCGCCCGGATTCCAACATAATAGTCATATTTCAACGCACAACGCGTTACGCACTGATTGGCTGTGACGGATACAGCGATCAAACCGTGACGCGCACTCAGAGCGCTATCGCGTCTAGCCCAGGCCGAGAAATACAAAAAAAGAATAAAAAAAAAGAAAAGTGAGTCACTTCCTGTTCAAGAAAACGTTTTTTTCTTTTTATATAATAACGTTATATTGTGCATTGGAAACACAAACATACTTAAAATGAGTAAATATTATTAATTTTAAACATGTTTATATTATTTATAGGGCTATAAAACAAAAAACTAAAAACTTATTTTTCTTCTTCTCTCATATAACCAGGGTAGGGCCTGAGGGGGGGCGGCGCCCGAGCGCCTCTAGTGGCAGAGCCGCCACTGCGTGAAAGGTGGCTAGCTTAGAAGTGCAATGTGAGGCAGAGATCTCAATAATCCTGTGACTACTCACTTCCTCAACAAAACACACAACATCTCTGAATTCCAGTACTTTGGCATTGAAAAGATGGTGGGCAGCATGAAGACATTAACCTAAATACCGCAGACAAAAGGAACTGTTCTGGATCCACAACCTGGACATCCTTTCCCCAAAAGGCCTCAACCTTGAGAAAGATTCAGTGTATTATTGACTGTTCTGATGTCTCTCCTACTCCAGATACATCCAGTGACAGTTCACCAGCCTGTCCTCTGACCAGCCTTGTCATGGAGTCACTGCCCTTTTGTTTGAATAGTTTTTACTTATTGTATATTATGTACTAATGATGCATTCAGCAGGTCCTCGTAAAGTTGGACATTTCAACTTTACCACCGGATAATTGTAGTCGAACGGCCGACCAAGTGGTAAATAGTGTTAGATTATCGTGTTTACAGCCTTCTCGTTGATTTTTATCACCTTGTTGTTTGTTGAGGCAATCGTTCGGTGGAATTCTGTCCTCCCACACGTTAATGCATCCGGACATAAATGTACTGGATTTGTTGTCTCATATCAGAAAGGAGGATGTTTATTTTAGATATTAGATTTTCTGTTCTTAAGTAGCAATAGCTGTCTATCTCTTTCTCTATCTCGTTACTAAGCGACAGCAGCCCCTAGTCACATCTGACCCAAAGAGTGCTACGCCACTCCCAGCTATCTCGTAACCCTAGCCACTGCTGTCCCTCTGTACGTTCGGCCTTTCTCAGAACGTAGTTTATCTACTAAGGAATGTTGTTTTGACTCTGGTCACAGGCTACAGAGACTGAAATGAAAGGTCTGTCTTAGAGTTTAACACACAGGGTCCTTTAAACTCCAGTCTATATAGGTACAGTACAGTATTTATATACATGCTGTTATAACCATATGAAAACCAGTGAAATCCTTCAATACCTTAATGGTAAACCCAGGCAATCCATGATACCTGTGTTTACGAGTTTTGACATATCAGTGACCTTTCACCTTTTGTGGTGCAAAGATACATTATCATGAACATGGAGTAGCATGGTACATCATCAGAAATATGCTATTAGTCAGGGAATATGATCAGATATTTGGCCAATCTTGGAATAAATTCCTTACCAAGAAATGTTTTCATCAATGTGTTTGTAAAGCTGTCTAATAACACATGTAATTTCTTTTTTTATTCAACTCCTGTAGGAAAACCTGTGACAGCTGCTGAAAGTTGAGATACCCGGAACCTTATCTGTAAAAGATTTGACATTTTCATTTCTGCCTTAAGTACATTGTGAGGTGTCAAACTAGGGGTTTTCATGATTCTGAATGGATTGCAATCATTTACTTTGCACTAAAACACTCCTTGGTGGGAAAACGGCCACACCCACCTTTCCCGCTCATCACCAACCCTTTTTCTTTGTGAAAATAAATATGGCTGGGTGCATGTAAATTAAAAAGTAGCTTTATTACAGTAGTTTATTCACTTACTTGCCATGGTAACTACTCATTGTTTACTGGTAACTGGTTGGCATTTGCAGCAAGTGAGTGGTAGGTGTCAGACATGCACAAGCCATTTGCAACCCTCTCCTGTGTGGATCATGGACAGACACAATAGACTTCACACATATCAAATAACAATATTCACCAGTCAGCAATATACTACAAGAGGATTTTACATCTGATATGTAAGTATTATCTAAAAACATTTTATAATGAAGATTTCATGTCACTATATTGATAATGTGCATATATAAATAATATATAGGGTGTGTACTATCATCAAATTATCTTACTTGTTAGATAGCTGGCCACAAGTGCTGGGTGCAGACCCTCAGGCACTTCTCTGACATCAACAAGCGCATGGAGGAAGGTGTCAAGAAACGTGGTCCACTCCACAAAGACCTTGCCAAAACACGGATGAAGCGAGATGCTTAAGCAATTGAACTTTCCCTCAAATGGTTAGAGGAGAACAACCCCTTCAACCACAACCGAGACAAGCAGTTGCTTGTGTCCTTCTCAACAGGATTCACAAACACTGCAGATGACGCAGTCAATGCTGAAAGAGTGGCTGAAGTAGGGAGGGATATGCAGATAAAGCTGGATGGACAGTCAGTAACATCGACCATGGAAGTGAAGTTCAAGGTACAGGCCCTGTCATCGCTGATCATTTTCAGGGATATGACTATCAAGACAAGCTTAGAGTATGAGCTGACTCCTGTCCCCTTGTTCAGTAACAAAGACCAGAAAATGAACAAGGCGAACAAGGAAGGCTTTTCCAAGACCAGCCTGACCTCCACTTGACCTCACTAACCAGCCCTGCTCCAGCCTGGTGGATGATGGCAGATGGCTTCTCTATATGGTGAAGTGGGAACAAGGTCAGACTTGGTACCTGAGCTACGTGCAGTGTCTTGGCAGTCACACTCAGAAGATCATTGTGGTCTTTGATGGCTAGCAGCTCGCCAAAAGATCATGACCACATCTGGCATACTAAGAACTCCTGCTGTTATCTACAGATTCACCTGGATATGATACATTTCACACCAAGGGCAAACTTCATGGACAACATGCATTGCAAGCGTAAGCTCATCCACCTCCTCTCTTCAACATTCCGGAAACGTCAGACTCTTCAACATTCCGGAAATGTCAGATCACTGTGGAACAGTGTGACAATGAGGCTGACACTTTAACCTCTTCCGCCCGTGCGGACCGCAAATTACATCACGTCATGAATCAGTCTCTCTAGACTGTCTGACATAATTATTGATTTATTTTATTTATTTTATTACTCTCGATTATATACCACAAAACTGAACGTTATTGGCATATATTGGAGCACAGTTAGTTTGTCTCCCCTATTTTGAACATTTAGCAACCATCCGATTTGATCAGTTTAAAAATGGCGGAGCTGTCGCAAGAATAAGAAACCTACTGTACATACAGTAGATTTCATTCTCTGTTCTTCATGCGTGCCTTAAGAGGTTAAAAAAGAGTATTCGCATTTTTAAATAACTTGTCAACTCAATTGTTAGGTTCACTGTCTTTGCACATTTCAAGACGCTTTGCACGTATCTTGTTCTATTTTCAGGTGCGAGCAGAGGACACAGACGTGCTGGTAATTCTGGTGCACCATAGCTCAAGCACCAACCATCCACTCTTCTTAAAACGCTCCTGGCGCTACCTAGGCATCGGCGCCGACTAGAGCCTGTTGCCAGGTGAATTCTTCCCATACAGGCAGTTTAAGGCAGATGCAGAATTTTTTTACATGGGCTTGTCCCTATTCCCTATAGGGTAAATCTACGGTAATATCACTCTGCAAGTCGTCACAGGGAGTATAAAAAAATGCAATGAACCCTTATGTTATATTTTGTATGGCTTTACGCTCTGCTCTATTGGAATGTTCCCCTATATCATATATGATTTTGAAAAGCTTTCAGCAGCCATGCACCACATCCGACCGACCACGCCCACATCCGCCCATGAATATAAGCGAGGGGCATGGCCGTACTCCTGCTCCTTCCCTTCTTTCAACACACGGAAGTCTGTGACGTGCACCTTCTTCAGCTGTTGAAATGAGTTAGTTAGTTAGTTAGTCATTTATGTTGCTGTCTTTTTCTTTTTGCCTTTAAAGAAAAAGTTAAGACGACATCACCACGACCTCCTCTGTGGGCTGCGGAGGTTCCCTGACTCCACTTTGTGGTAGGAGGGTAGGCTTCTGCGGCGCTCAGAGCTGGGTGCGCGCCAGGGCCGTTGAACGCCCCTCTTCAGTGAGAGATTCTCCAACTCCGGTGTCCCCCTGGGGTTTGACTTACGGCGCAAGCCCCCCGTCGTTGCTTGCTCCCGTCATTCGGTGAGCAGCTGTGACTGGTGGTCGGATGGTTTTTCACCGGCATTTCCTTCTCCCAGCCTCCGCCGTTCGCTATGAGTGTGGTACTGCTCAGAAGCCGTCGGCTCCGGCGTCAACATCAAACGGACCCCCGGCGAGTGAGGTGGTCGGCAGTAGGAGAAAGGGTATGCGCGAACCACGGGGTTCAGGTCCCCCGGTCTCTGCGGGAAATGCTGAGGCCCTGCGTCTCTTACCAGCACATCACAGATGTTGCATAAAGTGGACGCGGGTGTAATCATGGGGAGAGACGCTGCTGGACTTTTCTTCAGAGTTTGTGACGGTAGGCCGGTGACACGGCACACAGCACACGGCAGTCAGTAGTCGAACTGGGCCGTGTTCAGGTAAGGGCCGGCGACAGCACCTTTGTAGTGTTTCACTGTGCAGGTACTGTCACAGCAGCAGTTTTTTCTTTCATCTCTCTCTCCCCCTGTTCTGCCCTCGAAATACTATACGTTAAAATGAGAAAGGTCCCTCTAAGGAGTGACGAGTTTTTAACATGCGTGGGTTTGTTCACTGTGTATTTTGAGGTAGCTCGCGTATGAAATGAGTCATGAGGGCCCGTTGTTTTTTCTGTTGATAACAGCTCAAATTGACGGGTGGCGTTCTCTTGTGTGTGAGAACGTTTGGGATTCATTGAGAACACGCCTTTTAAAACAGGCGTAGACTCTGAATTCGCAATTGACATTGCTATTTATGTTAGCTTGCATTGCCCCTCTCTTTTTCATTCAGTCTGTATTTTTTCACGTGTTAATGTGAAAAGGCATGACTCGACAAGTCTTTCGCTGGTGACACGGAGAACGTGGAGCTTCGGGAAACACGCCTTTTGAACAGGTGCACTTTTCTGTGCTCACGGTTGCTGGCTGCTGTGTTCGTTTGTGATGTCTTTTCATTGTAAAACGCAACTCGCGGCTTCGTGCTTCCAAAAAAGAGGCCTCATACATTTGTTTTTTACGCGAGGCTCCGGCTGTATATTAACACTGTTATTTCTCCCCTCCTACCCTCCTTTGAGGCAACTTTTGTTTGTTGTAACAAAAAGTGTGATTGTTCACTGTATTTTGGGGTGGGGGTGCAAAATAAGCAATAGGCCCGCAGCTAAAGTACTGACGGGCGACGTGTTCCTTGTTATACAAGAGTGTTGTGCGTTTCATGTGGTGAAACCCGTTTTTTAGAATAAACGTAGCCTCTGAAATCCGTGACTGGTGTTGCTATTTGTTGGCTTGCAGAGCTTGTAGATGTGGCATGTAAATCCCTCTCTTTATTCCACCGGTGTTTTTCACTTTACGCGGTTGATTCAGAGCCGTGGGTAGAACCGTCTCTTACACAGACTGGGTTAACGGCTGTACTTGGCGTACAAATGTGAAGCGGATATGCTTAGTATGTGCTTTCATTTATGACACGCCGTACGGCTGGTGGCCGCATCTCTGTCTGCATTTGCTTGTTGTTTCGTATCAAATGTGGGGTAGTTAATGAGGGTTATAGATGATTATCCTTTACAAAACTGACTTTGGACCGGGGGGTTGTGGTTAGAAAGTCAAACGCCCCTCTCTCTTGCTGGAAGCAGGGCTCGTCCTGTCAGTCTCCTCAACGTGTGTATATCCTCGCTTGTCGCAGGGGGGGGGGGATTCCCCGTTTAGCCCACACCGAATTGGTGGGTGGGACTGGGGGATCCCTGGCCATTGAAGACGTCACAGGCTTCGCGTTTTCTTATTGGCCGTGAGATGTATCCGTGAGTTATAGGACCTGCACTGCAGGCCACTGACATTGTAAATGAGAGGTAACGCGATGCAGTCGAGGCTGTGGTCCTTCTGCTCTGCTTTCTTTTAACGGTTGTGTATATTGGGCTGTTATGCCCATTTTCCACTCTGTTAAATAACCCTTTTTCGATTGTGTCACTCACGTTGAGGTCTCTCTGGGGTAAGGCCGACGTCTTCCCCTCTCACATAAAGAGCGGAATTGACGCGGTTTATTTCCAGGCTCGTTATGTAGAAACCTGTGCCTTTCGGGACCAGCTCCCTGCTGATCGTCCCAGACAGCGGGGAGAGACATTGCAGGGCTTTTTTCTTGTTAGAAACTCGCCGTCACCGTTCTGGGGTTTTTCACGAGCATACATGCTGTTCATAAGTCAGCGTTTGGTCTTACCAGACCGGTATTAGCGCTGGCCCAGGGTGCTTTTCAATGGTTGAATCCACCTTCGGGACAGGCGAAAAAAACAGCGTTTTTTATGCGGTCGGCCGGGAAGGAGGTTTTTATCTCTACCGAGCGCCAGCGCACTATAGGTTAGACTCGAAGACTCGCGTGCATCTCCAGGGGGAAATGCCGGGGTAGATCAAACATTGGCGGGGGGGTTTCACGCCTGTTAGAAAGAGAGAGAAAGAGGGTGGGCCACCGGGAGCTGTGCATTCGCGTGCTGACCGTCTTGGTGGCGCCCCTTGTGATATTTTGATCGACACGTGTACCTAACCCCGTTTTTTAATGGGGTAGGGGAGCAACCTTTTCTGTTGGGATGGTTGTCTCCCCGGTGTGCCGGTAGCGGAGTCAACTCTCTGGTAGAGCCTGGGTTTGACCCCGGCTCCCCACGAGTATGTTTATGACATCTGCCAATTGTGTCAAACTGTTTCTCTGTAACCCCGACCCTGCGGGATTAATAAATTGGCAGGGTCAGGGTTCGTGGTGAGGTCGGTTCACTGGCGGAGTCGGTTAACCCCGACTCCGCGAGGTTTGTGGCCCCACGAGATTGTGACATTGTGCACGTGTTACAGGTACCAGGATATGGCACCTGATAGCAGATATATGTTTAACCTATGAAACAGGTTGTAGTTAGTCATTTGACAAAAGAAGGTGCAGACACGATGTTACTGACTCTGGGTCCTCCCGGTTGTCTTTCAACAACGTTTATTTATTCCACAGAATAATCAATCAATCATTGTATCATCATTGTATCATCATTGTATCATCATTGTATAATCATTGTATCATCATTGTATCATCATTGTAACTGAGGGGTACAATTCCCTGACTGTATTGATAAGTATGGTATCATTAAACCACTACCGATTATGTACTTTAACTACTGGCCACACAGTACATGATATAGATATGATGAACACTTTCCCACCTGATGAAACGAAGTCCACACAAATGTATAAATCGAATATGTTATATAGCAAAGGGTATATACAACGTTCACTTAATGACATTTATGATTTGAATGCACTTGTAAGGCAAATGAGTATTCGTAGGCAAATCAACATTGAATGTCCAATCTCTGGTTACGCAGGGAGCAAGTATACAACCTGGTTCTTTAGGGAACTATAGCGATGGTACTTAAATGATTATAGCTGGATACACTAAAGGGGGGTCCCGCTGGTTGTAAGTCAGTAGGGGGGGGGGGGGTTAGGAGAGCCGCTGGCGATATCCCATCTGGCCGACGATTTCTTGGGAGAATTCAGAGTGCTGAACACGGTGCCCACAGAACCTCGGTCCACAGATGAATACAGATGGGCCCTCTTGTAGACGGTAGCTGCCGGTCCACAACGAAGAGACGTGAGGCGACCTCACTCGGGGTAGAGCGCCGTCTCACCTGGACTCCTCTCGGGGGGGTAGTTCCAACACTCAGCAGTGTTGGCTGTTATCCATGGCATAATCAAAGCACCCAAAGCAAGTAGATAATCCAAGCCGTGTAGGGCTCGCCGTCGTCCGGGTAAAGTAATCCAATGTACAGGTCCACTCGTCCTGGCCCAGAACTCCTCGGATGAAAGCACCACACGTGGTCTGCCCAGCCTGGTTAAGACTCTAGATAACGCCAGGAACGATGGGGGTACTGCTCACTTTATAACTCTAACCGAACGATGCACCATACATAATAGACTATTATTAACTTAATAGAAATACGTCCCACTCGACGGTATAGTGCCAAACTATGACAATTCAACTATTAATCCACACGATGTCTCAATGCCTATTCTGAGGCCAAGTAGGCCATACTGCACCACACGTGGGTCGTGGGTGAGGCTTCACGTCTGTTACTAGGTTGGAGGGTAAAGGACTAATGGACTAAAAGAAAGTTCTACTTTACTTGCGCCATATATATATGCGCTGTGAACAAATAGTACCATTCGTATTTCGCCAGACGTATTCCTACGCGGAACCGGGCTTGTAACGACATGTTCGTCGGCACGATTGAACTTGAACCAAGGGGCTTGGCTGCTGGCGCCAGGTTCTTGTCCAATGGTAGAATGAAACTATTATGGGCTGTTAGTAGACTAAAGGGATATTCAGTGTATATGTACAAGGAATATACAAGGGATATCAAACGATATACAAATACTATTAAATATATATCCATAAATAAATATATATATTCGGTTTAATCTGATCCTTCACAACAGCCGCCCCCTAATTAGTCCCACCTAATTAGCTAAGCAGAGACAGATTAACCGCACTGTCTACCACTCAAGGTCCGCTGTAAGGGTCAGTCAACTCACAAAGTCGTGGGGTCATGGTCGTCATCGATAGTGTCTGGGAGTCTGGGCAGTTCTATTAGCCTCGCCACGGGTCGTGTGTAAGTTCGCCCTTGGACGAGCACTTCAGCTGCTCGGACCTTGCCATCGGCACCGGTGATCACTTTGCTTACGCGGCCAGCCGGCCACATAGCTCTGGGTAGTGACTGGTCGATAATCATGACGACTGTTCCTTCTGTCAAATTGTCTCTCTCTTTTACCCACTTCTGGCGGGTCTGTAGAGACGGTAGGTAGTGGAGTAGAAAGCTGTTCCAAAACTTGTCAGCTAGTACTTGACTGTACCTCCACATTCTTCGGCCGTTCGCTTCTTCAGGCCTGTACATTGTCTGGGGTAGCGCGGGGTCCAGCCGCACCATCAAGAGTGTGTTGGGGGTGACTGGGTCAACATCTGCTACATCACTGGAGACGTAGCCGAGGGGCTTGGAGTTCAATACTCCCTCGATCTCCGTGAGGACTGTCATTAGGACTTCTTCCGCTACAGTCTGGGCCCCAAGCACGGCGTACAGGGCTGTCTTTATAGAACGTACTTCTCGTTCCCAGGTTCCACCGAAGTGGGGTGCGTTCGGGGGATTAAACTGGAAGTCAATCTGGGATGGAGCGAGGTGGGTCTTAAGTTCTGGGCCCATAGCTTGGAAGCTCTCTCTCAGCTCTCTTTCTCCGCCTTTGAAGTTTGTCCCGTGATCAGACAACAATGTAGACGGTTTTCCTTTCCGTGATGTGAATCTTCGGAAGGCCATAAGGAATGAGTCTGTGCTCATGGTCGGAAGGAGTTCGATATGTATCGCTCTGGTGGTCATGCATTTGAATACAATACCCCACCGCTTCTCGGTTCCTCTTCCTTTCTTTATATACAACGGTCCAAAACAGTCCATGCCTGTGGAGTGGAATGGCTTGTCGCCGAGTCGGAGGCGACAGGGAGGTAGGTCAGCCATCCGGGGTATGCTGGGCTGCGCGCGCCACTTTCGGCAGTCTAGACAGGTTCGCTGGAAGCGTCGCACTGCTTCTCTTCCTTGAAGTATCCAATAGCGACGTCTGATCTCCGCGAAGACTCTCTCTGCTCCTGCGTGGTGTACATCCTCGTCGTATTTCTTTATGATCAGCTCTGTGACCTTGTGTCGGCTGTTCAATACTATTGGGTACTTAACGTCATCCGGTAGATCGGGGGCTCTCCGCAGACGACCACCCACTCTGATGAGATTATGGGCGTCGCTCTCGGGTGCCAGGTGGAGCAGTCTGCTGTCTGATGGGACGGGCTTTCCTCCCTGTAGACAGTCTAGCTCATCGGGGAACGAGTCTCTCTGGGCTCGTTGTAGTAGAAGAAGTTCTGCTTCTTCGTAGTCAGCTGCTGAAATGTCGGCAGTGGACTGAATCTCTGGGTGGTGCCACAGGAATGTCTTTAGCTGCACACTCTGTAGGGTAATGCAATCATCTATGTTGGGGTCTGTGGAGGCGACTGTGCTCAGTCCACAGAACATAGGTTTCTTGTTCTCAGCCTCCTCTTTACTCGCTTCCCGTGGGGTGGGCGTAGGCCACTCTTCTTCCGGGAGCTTGAGGAACTCTGGTCCGTCACTGTAGATGTTGCGACGGGTGAGGTCATCTAGGGACATTCCCCGGGTGATGACGTCAGCTGGGTTGTGTTTGGTGTCCACATACCGCCAGCTCGCTGCTTCTGTTAACTCTTGAATCTCGGTGACTCTGACTCCCACGAAGACCTTGTATCTGTATGAATCAGACTTGATCCATGTGAGTACTGTCGTGGAATCTGACCACAAGATTGTTCTGTGCACCGGAATGGTGAGTTCACGTTGGATTAACGTGGCTAGATGCGCTCCTGCTAGGGCTGCGCAGAGCTCTAGACGCGGGATAGATTGTTGCTTTCGTGGGGCTATTCTTGAGCGAGCCAGGATGAAAGCAGTGTGTATCTCTCCTCCCCTCTCTTGGGCACGCAAGTAGGCCACTGATCCATAGGCTACTTCGGAGGCGTCGCTGAAGACGTGTAGATCCATCTTGCATGTCTCTGGCCTCACTGTGGGTGGGAAGTAGCTGCGGCGTATATTGACGCCTGGGAGTGAGCGGAGCTCCGTCTCCCACTCTCTCCATGTGGAGGCAAGGTGTGCGGGTATTGGGTCGTCCCAGCCCTGGTCCTTGTCCCATAGTGCTCGTACAATCATCTTTGCCCTGGTGGTGTAAGGTAGAATACATCCCAACGGGTCATATTGTCTGGCGAGTGTTCTGTACACACTCCGTCTGGTGGTCGGTATCGCCGTCGACCTTCCCTGCTCCGTGGTCAGGGGTTTGTGTCTATAGTGGAGCGAGTCTGTTTTGAAGCGCCAGACTAATCCTAGTGTCATTTCTTGGGCTTCTCCTGGGATGGTCGCCATCCAGGTCTCGCTGCTGGCAGCCTTGTCCGCGGGGGAGAGGCTGCGCAATACGTGCGGGTCGCTGCTGGCCCACTGCCTGAGATCAAAGCCGCCTTTGATCAGGGAGGCGCGTAGCTTGAGTAGGAGAACCTCGGCTTCTTCTTGAGTCGAAACGCTTTGTAAACAGTTGTCCACGTAGAAACTGTTCTTCACACTGTGTCGGACCTCTTCATCTGCTGCTGGGTCCTCTGCGACGTGTTTCTGTAGTGCAAATGTAGCACAGCACGGGCTGCATGTGGTTCCGAAGGGGAGGACTTCCCACTGGTAGATGGCTGGGTGCTCATCTCCGATCCTCTCTCTCCATAGGAACCGCAGCAGGGGCTTGTCCTCCTCCACTAGTCTCACCTGCAGGAACATCCCTTTGATATCCCCGCTGATAGCCACCTTGTCCTGGCGGAAGCGTAGTAGCACGCCTAGTAGAGAGGGGCCGAGTGTGGGGCCGGGCAAGAGCTCTTTATTCAGATTTTGGGATCCGATCTGGTAGCTGCAGTTAAACACAATGCGATCCTTGCCGTTGTGGTGGACCTTGTGGTGCGGCACATACCATGATTCGGTCGTCTGATCGGCCTCTTTAATGTCAATCTTTGTCACGTGTCCCGCTGTGATTAGCTTCTCAATCTCAGCGCGGTACACACTCTCTTGAGCGGGGTCTTTGGCTAGGCGCCGCTCGGTGTTCAATAGATACCGCTCCGTGGCGTCTTTCTTTGCGTGAAAGGTGGGCATTCCCTCTCGCCTCAGGAGTGGAGTTGCGTATCTCATCACTCCGCCGACTGTGACTCTCTTTGTCCCTTGCTCGAGGAGGTTTATGGCGTAAATGTCTTCTTTAGAACGAATGTCTTTCTTTTCGTTCTTAAAGGGCATTGTCTCTAGTGTCCATAGCCTCTCGACATGCTGCAGGAGAGTGGTGTCTTCTTCTGTCGCTCTGGAGTGGAGGCAGCTAGTGGCTGCTGTTCGGTTGAGAGATTTAGCGAGGGGGCCTTGTAGTGTCCACCCTAGGCGGGTCTCGACTGCTGCAGGACAGCCTCGGGGTCCTGTATGGACCCGGTCTATCGGGACGATGAGGTCTGCATGGTCGGAGCCTATCAGCAGGGTCGGGGTGGCGCCGTCTATGAGCGGGATAGGTAGTTGACGCAGGTGCACATATTTATCCATCAGCTTGGCGATGGGGTAGGTGTACTGTGATAGTCCTATTTCTTGGCTGGTGAAAGCATTTGTAATCCTATACCGTCGCTCTGGCTGCCCGCTTGCTGCGATAGTGAAGGAGACATTCTCGCCCTTTATCGTCTTTAAATCTCTTCTTATTGTCCGAATCGTCATTTGGTTCTCGCTCCCCCGCAGTCCCAGCTGGGCCGCAGCGGACGCGAGCAGAAGGGTCTTCTCTGACCCGTCATCAAGGACGGCGTAAGTGTCCATGACTTTATCTTGGTAGCTCAATGTTACACGGACTACCTTTAAGAGCACTTGGGCGCCGCTGCTGCTGGCGGGGTCAATGTACATGACACTTGCCTTGGTGCTGCTCGATGGTGCAGGTGCAGGCTTTCTTCTGTTACTGTCGTGTAGTACATCTAGATGGGCTCCGTCACACCGACTGCACCTCTTCTTTAGGCGGCATTCGGCTGCCATGTGACTGCGCGCACATCGGTAACAGCGCCTGTTGGACTTTATCCATTGACTCACTTCTTCTGCATTCATCTTTGTGAACAGGTCACATTGTGACAGCCAGTGTTCCTTCTCGCAGTACGGGCACACCATCTTCCACTTCTCTTTTCTCGAGGGGGTACTGTGGTTCTTACTGCTCGGTACTGATTCTGATTGGTGCATGACAGTCACCGATCTTTTTCCATCGTTTATTCTCCTGGGTCCCTCTCTGGAGCTTGGTGTGCTCCGCACGAACGTATCCAGTCGTAAGCTGCTGACTTCTCTCGCCAGGAAGTCGGCTAGATCGAGGAGGGATGGTTCGGGACCGTTAGGATCACGGTGGTCTCTCTGCCGCCTGAAGCGCTCTTGTCTGGCGGGTGGCAGCTTCTCTAAAATCCTCTCGACGTTAGAGTTGGCGTATAGCTCGTGCATACCCTTTTCCCGTTGCGCTCCCAGCATCCCTACCAGGGACTGCACTTTTATAGACAGGTCGTCTAATGAGCGATTGTCTGTTGCTGGGGGTAGGCGATCAATATGCCTTATCTCTTGGATTACGTAATCCCATATACGTCCATATCTCTGGTCCAGCGCTGCTAGAGCCGCGGTGTATGGGGTCGTAGAGGTGGCATAGGCTAGCGCTATATTGTGCGCTCGCGGTACTTTTAGGTGCTTCAGTAATATTGCATACTTGTGGCGTTCATCAGCGACATCCACCATCATTGTCTCTAAGCACATCCGGAGCTCCGTGTACTGTGCTCGATTCTCATAGGTGAAGTCTGGAAACGTCGGTGTGGCAATGTATGACGCCGTGGATGGCTGATACATCGGCGAGTGTTGGGGGAGAGACCTCCTAGGCGAGTCTCCTCTTGCGCCTCTCTGTGGGCTGGTACCGGCAGGGTACCATGGCCCGCTGGTCCAGGTGCTATTCCTCGGGGCTGGTCGTGCGTCATGCTCACCCGTGAATAGAGTCGGGGGTCTGTAGCGCAGCGCCGCGGGGGTATAGCCTGGGCTGTACTGGACCTCCTGGTCCGGTGGAGTACTGTGCTGTCGTCGGGCTTGGTTCTCCTCCTCTCCCTCTTCTTCTTCTATCAGGTCCTCTAGGTCCTGTAGTCGTTTATTTAGCTTCTCCACAGTGTATGCCGCTCCTTCCTTGTAGCTGGGTCTCGCTTGGACCGGTCTGGGAAGGGGGTCTGCGGGGGGTATAGGCTTGGTCTGTTGGTCAAGTTCAGGGTCGCTTGCTCGGTTAGGAGACGCTGCCCTTGACTGTTGTCTCGACGAGTTCCTTGAACCCCTGGCGGAGGGAGAGGGTGTTGCCTTGAGGATCAGCTGCTCCATTAGCTGCGCTTGTAGTCTGTCGCGCTCGGCTTGTAGTCTGTCGCGCTCGGTTTCGCGCTGGATGAGAGCGAGGTCGCGCTCTGCCTCTCTTTGGGCACCGTCAGCGGCACGCTGGGTGTCTGCTCGGTCTCTTGCCATATTCTCTTCCGTCTGAAGGCGTCTCATCTCCAGGCGTATGCGCTCTTCTTCGCTCCGTTGTTGCGCTTGGAGTTGTTCGCGCTCGCTAAGCGTCTGTGCTTGGAGTCGATCGTGTTCACCCTGAAGTCGATCGCGTTCACCCTGAAGTCGATCGCGTTCACCCTGAAGTCGATCGCGTTCGGTAGAGGCTGTCAGGCTGGCGAGGAACGCCTGTGATAGCATCCTCTCCGCTTCGCTGGGGGAAGACGGTTGTAGAGGTGAGCCGCTCCTGGCTGTACTCGTTGGGGAGTCCTGGAGCTCTATTTTCTCGGTGCTCTCCTCCTCTTCTTCCGTGCAGAGTTCTCTCTCTGTAGGGTTGTCTTCCTCCCGGGGCTGGTCGGGGACTACTTCTTCGGTATTGGCGGGGGGTAAAGGCATGTCAGCTCCCTCCTGGTCCCCACCGTGAGCTTGGTCAGTTACATTAGAACCCACTAGGGCCTCTGTGGTCGGGGTAACCTGGTCGTTAAGGTCAGACATAATTTTACTTTCTACTTTTACCGCGTTTACCGTTTGTCGAAGGCTAGGTAGTTGACTGACAGCGTAATCCTCTAAGTACTGAGGTGTCTGTCGTCTGCGCCGCGGGCGTTCTGCGTTAGGAGGACCGTTTCGTGGAGTGTTCATCATAGGCCATTTCAATATTAATAACACTATATTAATATTACACTAGTTACCCTCCGGCTCGAAGGACCAATTGTAACTGAGGGGTACAATTCCCTGACTGTATTGATAAGTATGGTATCATTAAACCACTACCGATTATGTACTTTAACTACTGGCCACACAGTACATGATATAGATATGATGAACACTTTCCCACCTGATGAAACGAAGTCCACACAAATGTATAAATCGAATATTTTATATAGCAAAGGGTATATACAACGTTCACTTAATGACATTTATGATTTGAATGCACTTGTAAGGCAAATGAGTATTCGTAGGCAAATCAACATTGAATGTCCAATCTCTGGTTACGCAGGGAGCAAGTATACAACCTGGTTCTTTAGGGAACTATAGCAATGGTACTTAAATGATTATAGCTGGATACACTAAAGGGGGGTCCCGCTGGTTGTAAGTCAGTAGGGGGGGGGGGGGGTTAGGAGAGCCGCTGGCGATATCCCATCTGGCCGACGATTTCTTGGGAGAATTCAGAGTGCTGAACACGGTGCCCACAGAACCTCGGTCCACAGATGAATACAGCTGGGCCCTCTTGTAGACGGTAGCTGCCGGTCCACAACGAAGAGACGTGAGGCGACCTCACTCGGGGTAGAGCGCCGTCTCACCTGGACTCCTCTCGGGGGGGTAGTTCCAACACTCAGCAGTGTTGGCTGTTATCCATGGCATAATCAAAGCACCCAAAGCAAGTAGATAATCCAAGCCGTGTAGGGCTCGCCGTCGTCCGGGTAAAGTAATCCAATGTACAGGTCCACTCGTCCTGGCCCAGAACTCCTCGGATGAAAGCACCACACGTGGTCTGCCCAGCCTGGTTAAGACTCTAGATAACGCCAGGAACGATGGGGGTACTGCTCACTTTATAACTCTAACCGAACGATGCACCATACATAATAGACTATTATTAACTTAATAGAAATACGTCCCACTCGACGGTATAGTGCCAAACTATGACAATTCAACTATTAATCCACACGATGTCTCAATGCCTATTCTGAGGCCAAGTAGGCCATACTGCACCACACGTGGGTCGTGGGTGAGGCTTCACGTCTGTTACTAGGTTGGAGGGTAAAGGACTAATGGACTAAAAGAAAGTTCTACTTTACTTGCGCCATATATATATGCGCTGTGAACAAATAGTACCATTCGTATTTCGCCAGACGTATTCCTACGCGGAACCGGGCTTGTAACGACATGTTCGTCGGCATGATTGAACTTGAACCAAGGGGCTTGGCTGCTGGCGCCAGGTTCTTGTCCAATGGTAGAATGAAACTATTATGGGCTGTTAGTAGACTAAAGGGATATTCAGTGTATATGTACAAGGAATATACAAGGGATATCAAACGATATACAAATACTATTAAATATATATCCATAAATAAATATATATATTCGGTTTAATCTGATCCTTCACAACAATCATTGTATAATCATTCAGTTCAATTAGTTACATTACTTTAATACATTCAATTATAATCCCATTCTTGTTATTAATTCAAAAGCATATTCATCATTGCAACACACATTCTACCCTTTTTGGATACCCTGGTTCACTTCAATAGCATTTTCCTTTTAAATGTAGTTATCCAGTATTATATACTGTACATTGTGATTACTTATGTCTTTATACATATTTGGCGTCTTAAGTATAAGCACGTGAGAAGAGAAACATTCTCCTGTTAACCTCTGTCTAGACATGTCTAGGCATGTTGGAAGAGACCATCGTATGTCTTTTAACCAACACTGTCATTCTCATTGTCTGTCAAACAATTCCTTAAATCACCAATAAGTGTTACCTTTATCATCAGTCATTTATCATCAGTCATATCCACTATTCTCTAGTATACAGAAATACCTCAACACCTCAGTGTTACCCATAGTTGTGTTCCGGTTCAAGTTCTATTGAAACTCAAATGTGCAATGCAAGTGCATTTATATATCTATATATGTATCGGGCCGTTCTCAACCCTACTAGGAATTTGCTAAACCGTGACCATGGTATAACTCAAGGGAATAGATTTATATTTACATTTAACGGAGGGCGCAATAGAGAGAGAGAGAGAGAGAGAGAGAGAGAGAGAGAGAGAGAGAGAGAGAGAGAGAGAGAGAGAGAGAGAGAGAGAGAGAGAGAGAGAGAGAGAGAGCGTGTGGTACCGCTCCGGTGTTTAGCCACCTCCCAGGTAGTGTAAGCTAAAGTAATTTCCCTCTAACCGTTTTGTACACAATATACACATTTACTACACAGCAATTCAACCCAAAACAGTATGTATTTCAAAACATAACCCTTAATAATCCCCTTGGAGATACTTAACTCCGACACGTTAGTGATTAAATGGACAATTGTATTCCAACAATCTATTTAAATGTACCCTGAAACATGGCGCCATCAATAGACGGTCTGCTTCTCAACCACGTTACTTGTCGTCTTAAACTTCTTAAACTTGACTCAAACATCGACAATAGTTACTTCATTTGAACCCTCGACATTGCATGTATCCTTGTTAACCTATATGTGTGTTTTGTAGTATATTACCCACCTATGAAACAGGTTGTAGTTAGTCATTTGACAAAGGAAGGTGCAGACACGATGTTACTGACTCTGGGTCCTCCCGGTTGTGAAACTGAGGTCGCCTCGTGCGTCACTAAGCACAAAGTACGGTTCCCTGGAAGGCGAAGCCACTAAACACCAGTCCTATACTGCCACCTATTGACCAAATTATGTTAATGTCTCCCATTACATATAAATTACTCTTCTACCTTGTTTCTGATGGAGGTAATCCTGTACCAATATGTTCACACTGTTTTGACACATAATCTAAAGATATTAACGTGATACCACTTCTAGTGGGCATCACACACTCCCTGACCTTAAAAAAATGGCTCCTGACATTTCCGAAAATCACCAAACACAACCATCCAATATCACCCTCAGGCGTGAACCCCTAACAAACTCCCCATGGGTGGACCGTGGGTGTCGGTTGGACGGTAAGCATACTGGGCATGTTGTGGAAGGCTGTAAAAAATTGGATGCAACCATGGCATTACGAAGGGTATCAATGGATGTGGTAGTGGACTGTGGTGTGGTGCGGGCACCATCGGTGGCCACTGTACTACTGAATTCACGGTCACCTTGTTCTGCACTGACGGTTCACCTAGCATATCATACGTGAGACATTGCCTAGGCCTTCTGTCACAGACAGACCTCCTAACCTCTGACTGGACCTGTTCTACCGGCGAGAGGGGTTCGGAGATTGAGCTGGGCTACGGGGGAGTGAGCTTGGGGTTGGGGTTGGGCTATTGGAGAGTAGCTTGGGAGTGGGGTTGGGGTATTGGAGAGTGAGCTTGGGAGTGGGGTTGGGTTATTGGAGAGTGAGCTCGGGGATGGGGTTGGGGTATTGGAGAGTGAGCTCGGGGGGTCTCCCTTTCTTCTTCTTCCCCTGATTCACTAACATCTCCCTCCGGTCTGGCCAAGACAGGCAAATTTCCATTTGTGTTTCCTCCCCTGTCGTCTTCACTCTCAGGGCACAGGCCTGGCATGACTTCAGGTCATCGTTCACGGTGTCCAAGTGATCTTTCCTCTGTCCTTTCAACAGGTATCCTTAGCCAGTATCCTCTGTCACTGTCTTCATCCGAATCACTGTCAGTGCTGTCCCTTGTTTCTACTTGTCTTTGTGTGTCTGACATTCTTCCTTGCCTTGGTCTGTCATTCGTTTTCTTCGCAGGGACAGTTCTGGCTGGCGGTGGAGTCATTTCCACGGGCAAATCATTTACCAGCAGTAGGAGATTTCGGTGTAGTGTTCTGGTCTTTTTCTGGTCTCCATGTTCAGGGCAGACAATGTATACTGGACTCTCAGCGAGCTGGCTTTTGACCACGTAGATCGCCTTCTCCCAGTACGATCTCAACTTGCCTGGTCCTCCACGCTGACTGAGGTTTCTCACCAGAACTCTGTCTCCTGACTGCAGTACTACTCCTTTTGTTTTCTTGTCATAAGTTACTTTTCCTCTTGCACTGGACTTTTTGCTATGTTCACAAGCAATCCGATAGGCTTCAGACATCTTCTCAGCCCATTGCTCCGCGTATCCTCTGGGTGAGTACGGTTCCTCTTTCTTCGTTAACCCAAACAACAGGTCAACGGGGAGGTGTGGATGATGACCGTAGAGGAGGAAAAAGGGTGAGTAACCCGTTGATTCATGTTTGGTACAGTTGTACGCGTGTAACACATGCGGGAGGTGGTCCTTCCACCGCAATTTCAAATTTTCAGTCAATGTCCTCAACATCTGTAGTATGGTCCGATTGAGCCGCTCCGCTGGGTTGCTCTGTGGATGGTAGGGTGATGTTCTAGAGTGGCCGACCCCAGACAGCCGTTGCAGTGCTTGGAACAGTTTATTCTCAAATTCTTGACCCTGGTCGTGATGTAATTTCGAGGGATAACCGAATTTGGGTATAAAGTCATTAAAGATACGCTCTGCAGCTGTTTTCCCACTCTTGTTCTTGGTGGGGTACGCCTGGGCGAACCTAGTGAAATGGTCGATCACCACTAGGATATATTCATACCCTCCACGATGTAGATAGTCGATACACACAAGTTCTAATGGGAAGTTGGAGGTAATGCTGCCCATGGGAGCTCGGACATGTGTGACCGGCTTCTTAGACTTAATACAAGGACATCTTCGGGTCACATATTCTTCAATCTCTCTGGACATGAAAGGCCAGTAGAATCTTTCTCTTGCGAGGTGGATCACTCTTTCCGTTCCAACATGACCCATCTCATTATGTAGATGTTTCAGGGCAAGTGTTCTATACTTTACAGGGAGGACCAACTGTTGGTATTGATTGGTCTTTCTGTAAAGGAGATCATTTTCAATATGTAATCTGCTCCATTCATGAAGTAGCTTTCGGGTTGCTGCGCTTACGGTTCTTCGTACGTCGTCTGACAATTTCGTGTTCGACTCTTTCAACTCCCTGATCGTGCTGATGGCTTGGTCCTCTTTTTGGGCCTTCACCAGTTCATTGTGACTGATTGTTTGTAGGTGTGGGTGAGACTGCTGGTTTGAGTCTGGGGACGCGATGTTGAGTGCCGCAACCCATGCCACGTCTTTCCTTTCAGCTGCTTGGCTTCCTTCCCACGTTGCTCGTACTGCTTCATTAGAGAGCTCTTCTGTGCAGGTCCTTTCATATCTCTCCATATCCAGGGGAAGGCGGGAAAGAGTGTCTGCATCTATGTTGGACTTTCCGGGTCTGTATTTGACGTCAAACCGGAAGTCTGCCAGTTCTCCAACCCACCGATGACCGACTGCATTGAGCTTGGCAGTACTCATTACATAGGTCAACGGGTTGTTGTCGGTGTAGATAGTAAAGTGTGGGGCATAATACAGGTAGTCACGGAATTTCACACACACAGCCCATTTCAATGCAAGGAACTCCAGTTTCCCACTGTGCATATGGTAATTTCGTTCGGCTGGTGACAATGTTTTTGACCCGTACCCGATGACTCTCAGTTTTCCATCTTGATGTTGATACAGAACAGCTCCCAGGCCTTGGTCGGAGGCATCCGTGTGCAACCTGAAGGGTAGGTTGAAATCAGGATATGCCAAGACAGGGGGGTTTGTGAGAAGGTCATTCAGTTGTTCAAGTGCTCTCTGCTGTTCTGTGGTCCACTCTATGGGCTCTCTGGAGGGCAACTGGGGGCGTCTGATGTTCTTACTCCGCGCTGGGGCTGGGGTCTTTCCTGGCTTGATTTGGAGTAGCTCGTAGATGGGTCTGGCAATTCAGGAAAAATCCTGAATGTATGAATGGAAATATCCCAGGAATCCTGTTATTTTCCTCACTTCGCAGACAGTTCTGGGTGTCTTACTTGACAGGGCTTTCACGGCTTCAATGTCTCGTGGGTCTATCTTGACCCCTTCTGCTGACACAAGGCAACCCACGTATCTGACTTCTTGCTTGAAGAGGTCACACTTCTCAGGTCTCAATTTCACTCCGTGACGTTGAAGAGCTTGGAGAACCTTGCGGAGGGTCTCTACATGTTCTTCAAATGTCTTTGCGTAACAGAGTACGTCGTCAAGATATGGAATACAGCATTCGTCCCTGAGGGGACCTAGCATCTCCTCCATGCTCCGTTGGAACGTTGCAGGGGCATTCGAGAGTCCAAATGGGATGCGCACCCACTCGTAAAGACCCCACAGAGTGATGAAGGCGGTGAAGGGTCGTGAACCCTCGGCGACGAAGCCCTGGTGGTAGGCTTTCCCTTGGTCTAGGATACTAAACCAGGTATAGCCTCCAAGCGTGTCAGTCAGGTCTTGTATTCTAGGTAGTGGATGACGATCGGGCACCGTCTTTTTGTTCAGGAGGCGGTAGTCGATGCATAGCCGTAGGCTGCCGTCCTTCTTTCTGACGCAGACTACTGGGGCAGAATATGGAGACTTTGACTTGACTATCCAACTATTATCAGACTATCCAATCTATTAACAGTTCCTGTATGTACTCTTTTACTTCTTTAAACAGTGGCTTTGGTACTGATGAGTACGTCTTCTGGACCAGGACAGTATCATGGAGAGCGATTGTCATCTGCAGGCTCGGGATGCACCCAATGTCACTACTGTCTTGTGCAAAGGACCCAGCCTCTTCACAAAGCATCCTGTTGACTATTGTCTGTTGTTCGTCGTCGAGGTGACTGAGATCAACGGGGGGTTTAAACAGGATGGAGCTGGGCACAGCTGACGTTGTAGCAGCACGGTTGGGGGGTACCGTGGGCTGGGAGATTTCAGGTGAGTAAGTTGGGATGGGGGTTTGCCGTGGGGAGTCTGTCGTGATGACTTTCCCAACACAATGGATGCTGCCCAGTGCTGTCTTCCTGGAGAGAGTGACGGTATGCCTTGTGTTGTTTCCCACAGGCACGGTGACATACGGCTTCCTGGGGTTTTGCGCTTGCAGCAGGCCTTCTCCAACATCCAGTTCTGCCAGCGCTAAACTGCTGTCATCTGGTTCGAACAGGAAGGTGGGGTCAGACAGTTCCCTGTGGGGGGGGATTTGGCACTTGACCCAGGCCACTTGACCGGCAGGGATGACAGTGGCTTGTTTACCTGTTCGTAGGCGACCAACCTGCACAGGGGGTCTGTCAGTCTGCATATAATTCACCAGGAGTTCTGCCTTCTCGGCTGGTATCACCATGGCGTTACAGAGCAGGCTGGTGAGAGTTGGGATCAGTCTTCCAGGTTGTTCCTGCATCATCACTTCCAGCACATTAAAACCCAGTAGGGGTCTCTCAAGAACAAGGCTGCTTACAAGGAAAGGCACAGTGATTGACAGGTTAGGATCTTCATTCCCCTTTAAGTTCACTGTAAGGGCCACCCAACCATCAAATGGGAGGACCTCACCATTTACCGCGTAGACTTTCAACTTCTCTTCTTCTTCGATGATTTCGCTAAGGGGTCTGACTGGCATGTCAGGTAAGTATCTATTCTTCCAAGTTCTGTCAATCATGCTTACTTGGGCCCCTGTATCAAGCAGGGCTTGGACTGCTAAACCGTTTAGGTTACAATGGGTGAGAGCTCTTCTCCCTACGAGCTTGGCGAGGCATTCACTCTTGGTGTTTGGTAAATCAGGGGGGTCTGTGTGCTTCTGTATCTGGTTTACCGTCTTGGTTCCTGTCCTAGGTGCAGTCTTCTCCTCTCTTACTCTTTCCTTCTCAGGCTCACTAGTACGACGGTTGTCAGTTTGGGACAGTAAAGGGGAACCGGTCAATGGTTGTCCTCTTGCAGTGACCGGCTCCAGTTTCCCTGACGTGGTGGTCTCTTTTGGCAGCCTAACGCTCTATGGCCTTCTTCGCCACAATGGAAACAGTGAGGGCAATTAGGTAAATTCTGTGCTACACATTTGCTACAGCCATATGGCCTGTCCCTCTGCCTATTTATCCTCCCTGTTCTGACCTGGGGATGTTGTTGCAGGAGATCCACTAGATTGGTAAGTTTTTCTACTTTCTCTGTTAACTGCTGGATCGGGTCTAGTTTAAGTTTCTTTCCTGTATTTTCTTCCCTAGTGGGGGGGGGGGGACACTGTGCTCCCTTCACCTCAGCACCTGCACAATGTACATGGGGGGGGTCTATTGCGATTGGTAGGCCCTAACCGTCGCTGTCTTTCACTCTCATCGCTCATGACCTTTTTCATCTGTCTGAGAATGGCCTCATCAGGTACTCTGTCTTCAAGTAAGGGTTTGAGTTCCCTACGAATGTCATCATGTTTGTGTCCTAAACCTTGATATACAGTGTGGAGAAAGACATCCTGAACGGTTCGTTCGTTGTACTTAACGTCAGTAGCAGCATATTTTGATGCTAGTAAAATCTTCTGCTTGAGTCCTATGACTCTATACAAAAACTGCTGTGGTGTTTCACTATCCTTTTGCTTTGTACACATGAGTTCTTGAAACAACTCTGTATTACTTTGTTCACCGAGGTGAGAATGGAGAAAACCCTTCAGCTCATCGATAGTCAAATCGTCTTTTACCATTAACATATCCTTAAAGCTGCCAGCTTTGATCACTCTCAAGACTGCTCTAACAACCTCTGCATCGCTGAATTGCTCCTTCAGACCTTCGTCGATCTGTTTGCAGACACTGTTGTAACTAATGTCTGATCCCTGGTCTCCTATCTGACCTCCCTGGAGCTTAAACTCCCTGTGGTGAAGGTACGACAGTTCTCTTAAAGATATTAGTTTATCTGGCGACACAACAGGGGTTTCCTGTTTACTTTCGGTGTCTGGTACACTCTCATTCAATGGCACAGCCTGCGCTGTGGGTGGTAGTACACTTGGCAGGCACTGTAAAACCTGGTTGCTTACTTTGGAAGTGGACACACCCTCAATGGTTTCACTTACATCATAAAAGACGCTAATGGGGTCGACTGGTACTGCATCACTTTGACTGGTGGACCGTAGGCCCTCGGTTTTACCCTCTGCTGGACCCACCACCTCACTCTGCATAAGCCCATCAGTCACATCTTTTATCTGTAATAAATAAGACAACCCTGTATCCTCTAACTCCAGTAAAACCTTACTGTACAGGTAGTCGTTGATAAAGTTGAAGCACCCCTCCGCGTCATCTACGGTAAGGTGGGTTCGGTCAGACTTCTCCAGTCCTGTTATCAGTTCCAATGCCTCGACAATGCGAAACAGTTCATCCGCAGGTAGAGTGAGCAGGCTCTTCTTGATGTCCCACACCAAGCTTTTCCTCTCGCTGTCTCCCATGGCTGCTTCCCGATTCCTCGCACTTGGCTCTCAGTTCAGGATCACTGTGGCGACTTTCCGTGGTGGGTGGATCTCCTCTACACGACACCGGTCTTCCTTCTCGTCAGGTAGAGTAGTGGACGCAGCTCTCGTTGTCGTCTGGCATCAGATGAGGCACTTCACTGCTGTCGATACTGCGCAGATCAATCCCTCATTCGACGACCTTTACACCGGGCGTTGGTTCCTGGTTCATCGGGTCGCGGTTGGTCCAGGTGTCAAGATCTCTGGATCAGCTCCCATCCAGCAGGTGGTGCTGATCCCGGACGAGCCCCCAATAAACTGTTACAGATACCAGGATATGGCACCTGATAGCAGATATATGTTTAACCTATGAAACAGGTTGTAGTTAGTCATTTGACAAAAGAAGGTGCAGACACGATGTTACTGACTCTGGGTCCTCCCGGTTGTCTTTCAACAACGTTTATTTATTCCACAGAATAATCAACCAATCATTGTATCATCATTGTATCATCATTGTATCATCATTGTATAATCATTCAGTTAAATTAGTTACATTACTTTAATACATTCAATTATAATCCCATTCTTGTTATTAATTCAAAAGCATATTCATCATTGCAACACACATTCTACCCTTTTTGGATACCCTGGTTCACTTCAATAGCATTTTCCTTTTAAATGTAGTTATCCAGTATTATATACTGTACATTGTGATTACTTATGTCTTTATACATATTTGGCGTCTTAAGTATAAGCATGTGAGAAGAGAAACATTCTCCTGTTAACCTCTGTCTAGACATGTCTAGGCATGTTGGAAGAGACCATCGTATGTCTTTTAACCAACACTGTCATTCTCATTGTCTGTCAAACAATTCCTTAAATCACCAATAAGTGTTACCTTTATCATCAGTCATTTATCATCAGTCATATCCACTATTCTCTAGTATACAGAAATACCTCAACACCTCAGTGTTACCCATAGTTGTGTTCCGGTTCAAGTTCTATTGAAACTAAATGTGCAATGCAAGTGCATTTATATATCTATATATGTATCGGGCCGTTCTCAACCCTACTAGGAATTTGCTAAACCGTGACCATGGTATAACTCAAGGGAATAGATTTATATTTACATTTAACGGAGGGCGCAATAGAGAGAGAGAGAGAGAGAGAGAGAGAGAGAGAGAGAGAGAGAGAGAGAGAGAGAGAGAGAGAGAGAGAGAGAGAGAGAGAGAGAGAGAGAGAGAGAGAGAGCATGGGGTACCGCTCCGGTGTTTAGCCACCTCCCAGGTAGTGTAAGCTAAAGTAATTTCCCTCTAACCGTTTTGTACACAATATACACATTTACTACACAGCAATTCAACCCAAAACAGTATTTCAAAACATAAACCTTTATAATCCCCTTGGAGATACTTAACTCCAACACGTTAGTGATTAAATGGACAATTGTATTCCAACACTCTATTTAAATGTACCCCGAAACATGGCGCCATCAATAGACGGTCTGCTTCTCAACCACGTTACTTGTCGTCTTAAACTTCTTAAACTTGACTCAAACATCGACAATAGTTACTTCATTTGAACCCTCGACATTGGATGTATCCTTGTTAACCTTTATGTGTGTTTTGTAGTATATTACCCACCTATGAAACAGGTTGTAGTTAGTCATTTGACAAAGGAAGGTGCAGACATGATGTTACTGACTCTGGGTCCTCCCGGTTGTGAAACTAAGGTCGCCTCGTGCGTCCCTAAGCACAAAGTACGGTTCCCTGGAAGGCGAAGCCACTAAACACCAGTTCTATACTGCCACCTATTGACCAAATTATGTTAATGTCTCCCATTACATATAAATGACTGTTCTACCTTGTTTCTGATGGAGGTAATCCTGTACCAATATGTTCACACTGTTTTGACACATAATCTAAAGATATTAACGTGATACCACTTCTAGTGGGCATCACACACGGCATACCAAACACCCTTCCCGCCGGGATACTGTTCTTGCAGTCAGCCCCTTTAGGTGTGCCTGTGTAGTTTCCAGTCCTCCGGGCGCAGGTCGAGTTTTGCGCTTGTTACCTGTCGGCCTGGATTATGGGATCAACCTCCTTGGAGTGTTGTCTCCCCGGTATGCCAAATCAAATCAAATCAAATCAAATCAAATTTATTTATAAGGCCCGACAACACACGTTAATGTCCCCATGGGCCGTACAGGTCTTCTTTAAACAAGTCAAGAAGAAAACATAACAATAAGTCAAGAACAGAACAAGAACACCATAAGGTCCAAACATTTTTAGATGAATGCAAATAAATGAAAGAATGCCAGCTGACCCCAAGAGATTGTGGGGGGAAGCCTCCTCCGAGAGCCTCCCCGTTATTCTGATGGTTGTAGGGGGACCTCAGCGGGTACATTTGTCGGGCTCTCCGCTCTGCTCCGCTCTTGTGTTCCAATAGAGCAGAGCGTAAAGCCATACGAAATATAACGAAGGTTATCCTATAACCCTAGTTATATGAGTATGGCGAGCGCTCTGCTCTGACTCACTAAGGACCCCTATTACTCTTCCGCTTTTTGCATTGAAAGACTGGGGAAGGAGCAGGAGTACGGCCATGCCCCTCACTTATATCCATGGGCGGATGTGGGCGTGGCCGGACGGATGCAGTGCATGGCTGCTGAAAGCTTTTCAAAATCATATATGATATAGGGGAACATTCCAATTGAGCAGCACGCTCGCCATACTCATATAACTAGGGTTATAGGATAACCTTCGGCATAGCAGTGAAAACCTGTTTGTTAATTGTATTTATGTTGATGGCAGTGAGCGCTGCTCAGGAAGCACTATATTTGATTTTAATTATTTAATTTTAATACTTTATACTAATAAGTATCTTGCACGATGTCATCCTTAACTGAGGATGAGATTGTTAATGATGTTGATAATGATGTAATTGATGATGTAATTCAAGTTCAAGTTCTTTAATAGTTGTCATACAGAAGTACAGAATACTTTCATACAAAATGCTTCTTACTGTTACGCTCCAGAGACTGTGCTAGACAAGATAGTATCAAATAACATAATATAGCATGAATTTAGAAGAAGAAAATGAGGTCACAGTTGTTCGGTATAGACATATGTACAATGTTCTGAGTTACCATATAATATACAATACACAATACTATGCAGTGTACTAATGTACAGTACTATCTAGTGCAAAGCAGAAATGGGATGAGGTACAATTTTAGGTACAATTTACAGTAAGGTGTACGAGTTGTAGTGCAATCCTTCATCCATAAATATAAAGTGTGGGGAGTGGGTGCTACAGTGTGTTTGTTTAAAGTGGGTGTGTGCTATAAAGTGTGTGTAGTGGGTGCTACAGTGTGTTTGTTTAAAGTGAGTGTGTGCGTGTGGATGTGTGTGCTATGTGTGTTTGGTGGTTGTTGTTGTGTAGTGTTCATTCATTGTTCATTTAGCAGCCTGATGGCCTGGGGATAGAAGCTACTTCTGAGTCTTTCTGTGCTCGCCTTGAGACTCCTGTATCGCTTGCCTGACGGCAGCAGTTCAAAGAGGCAGTTGTTCGGGTGGCTCGAGTCCTTAATAATTCTCTTAGCCTTCCCCTTGCAACGCTTGTAGTAAATGTTCTGGAGGGTGGGGAGCCCCCCTCCAATTGTGCGTTCGGCTGAACGTGTCACTCTTTGTAGTCTGCTTTGGTCTTTTGCAGTGCTATTCCCAAACCAGGAGGTGATGTTGCCGGTCAAGATGCTCTCTATTGTACATGAGTAGAAGTTCTTAAGGATCTTCTGGCTGACTTGGAACTTCCTTAGGCGCCTGAGGAAGTAGAGGCGTTGTCGTGCCTTCTTCACTAATTGATGTTGATAATGATGTAATGTCTTGAATATTGTTGTATTGGTGTGCCGGACCCCAGGAAGAATAGCTTTTGTCAAGTGCAAAAGCTAATGGAGATCCTAAATAAACATAAACATAAAAAAATAACTGCTCTACCTCAACCTATTCTGAGTAGTTATCCTGCCCCCCGGGGCAAATGGCCTTGAGCCATCGTCTTGTATCTCATCCTGTATACTAGCGCTTGTAGTAGTTCTTAGTTTTACTACTTTAATTGCATAACTTTGATTCTATTGCTACTATGTATGCATATTTTGACGTGCCACCTGCATAAGTTATCCAATGACTCCTCCATCGTCAGCTACATCGTGGATGACGATGGATTACAACCAAGGGCTCGGACGACCGGCCCTGCTGCCAGAACTATCGCTGTCAGAACTCGGGACGTGAGAACTCATATCCACATGCATGCACTCATTGTACTTTTTAATATTTTTGTATTTTGTACTTTTATATTGTATTTGTATTTGTATTTCATAATGTATCTATATAGTGCAGGGGTGGGCAACTTTGTATATGGTGAGGGCCACAAAATGTCCACAATCAATCTGGGGGGCCGCATTGTTTATCGGCAGTCCCGCCAGTAGTACCCCATCACTCAAATAGCCCATAATAGTCACAGATGTGATAAATAAGGTATATAAACAATTATAATTTGTTGTAACTTTGTTTTTATTCCATTTCAAATGCATTTAGTAATGCAATTTCAACTTTATGAATTTATAAACAGCTGAATTTAAAAGTATTGCTGTAACCCCAAATATATACAAAAATGATCAATTATCTTTGTATATCTTCTAATAAAATAAATGTATGAACTTAAAGCCCACTGCTCAACAAACACAAAGCAGCATTCCTGCTGCATTTCACTACAACAGTAAATCAAAAGTGCAATAATAAATGATTTTGTTAAATGTATAAACTTTTATCCTGCTACTAAACAAAACATTATAACACTGAAATGCATGTTATGGATATGAAGCACTCAGGAATGTTTTGTTTAGTAGCAGGATACAAGTTTATACATTTAACAAAATCATTTATTATTGCACTTTTGATTTACTGTTGTAGTGAAATGCAGCAGGAATGCTGCTTTGTGTTTGTGTTATTAGTGTTATCTGAACACTACAAAAGTAAACAAGTAAAGTGCAAGTAAAGTAAAGTGCAATACTACATGCCTCCCATTGACCCTTAATCAAACTGGCATGACATTCACCCTCGCCCCACAGTGGGTCAATAATGGTTATAATAATAATAATAATGGTCCCCTCTCTACACCTCTCCATCATCCCCCCCCCCCTCTCTACACCTCTTCATCATCTCTCCCCCCCTCTCTACACCTCTTCATCATCTCCTTCCCCCCCTCTACACCTCTTCATCATCTCCTCCCCCCCCTGTCTTTAATGAGACACTTGTGGTCTCTCCATTTGGCGCACAATAGCAGGAATGTCAACTTCAATGTTTGTGCATGCAATCTGTATCAGATGAAATAATGTTTCATCCGACAGCCTGTTTCTCTCCTTTGACTTGATGTGCTTCATGTTTGAGAAATTGCTCTCACGTATGTATGTGCTCCCAAACATACTGGCCATAGAGAGGGCAAAGTCCCTGAGGAGTGGGCAGCGGGGCTCAGGTAGCAGTTTCCAAAACGAAATTGCCCTCTCATTTCTCTTTGCTTGAAAAAAAGGATCTGACTGTAGCTCGCACAGTTCAAGCTGCAACGGTGGGGGCTGCTCTGACACCGTAGCGGTGAGGGGGCCGGCAAACAGCGCTATCCGTGACTGCATGCCGTTGAAATCTTCAAACCGATCATTGAATTGCATTTGCAGTGTTTCAATGTCGCTCCTGTACTTTCCGACGGCTCAGCCATCGGATTTCTGTGTGTAGCTGCAAGTCGCCATAATCAGTGTCCATCTCTTCCAAAAAGGAGACAAACTTTCTATGGTTTAGTGACCTGTTGCCTCCACGAATTAGATTGGTAACCTTGGTAACCAAATCCATAACATGGCTGTATTCAAGCTTCTTGGCACAGAGAGCCTCCTATATCAGATAAAAAAAAAGAAAAACGATTTAACGACTCTCGCATATAATTTTACTACACTCGACTCGCATTGGTCATTATAGTGACGCACAATAGATGGAAATTATGTTAGCGAACTTACCTGATGTATAATGCAGTGCAGCATTGGACACTCAACGCCACTCTGCCTTAGAAGCCCGGCGAATCCATCGGTAACAACAGCCGACAGTTTATCAAAACCCCCATATTGCTGCACGGCACTTTCAACAGCGTTGAATATGTGCACACTAGGGCTGACCCCTATTAGTCAAATAGTCGACTAATCGATCGAAAGGAGTCATAGTTGACTGCCAACTCTTCTTAGTCGAATACAATACAAAAAAATAAAAAAATAAAAAAATAAAAAAATAAAAAAATAAAAAAAATAAAAAAATATTATAATTATTTTTTTATTTTTTTTTATATTGGCCTGGGGCCGCATGGAACGTCGGTGAGGGCCGCATGCGGCCCGCGGGCCGCCAGTTGCCCCTCCCTGATATAGTGTATAGATACTGGACTGTGTGGGCGATAAAGATCTGTCTTCTCATAAGGACATGTGTCGTTGTCCCCTCCCCTGTGTAAACCCCTTGTTTTATGGTGTGTCCCCCCCCCCCCTCCTTGTATATAAGGGCTCGCTCTCTCACTTCCGGGTCTCGATAGCCGGTCACTCAGGGTGAGGGTATAGTAGATAAGAGCTGTCTGTTTATAGCTCATTGTTTAAAGGAGACGTCAGAACACAGGACTCAATTGTAACAGCCGCGGAGGACTTGGTTTAATGCAAGACAAAATCATCAATGACATCAGACAACCAAAACTCCTATATTCCTAAACTAGCAGTGTACTTTTATAGCCCAAACCTACGTCAGACTGACGTGTTTAAGTTGTTTACCAAAATGGGCACCAAATGCGTGCAAATGACTTATGCTGGTGTGAGTGTGTGTGAATTCATGTGTGTGTGTGTGCGTGCGTATATATGTGCGTGCGTGTGAAGGTGTGTGTGCTAGGCTACTGTTATGTAATATATCCTCCTATTGTAGTTATCAAATCCAACTGAGACAAACTGTCTCCTCTAGTGATTTGCACCTTAGTTCACACAGTGGGTCCATTTACTCAAATATAGCATAGTTCATAATTATAGCCCTACAGTATTACAGTATCGTACAGGACTCCCTCCGTTCCCACATATAGCTGATCAGAGGCCTACCGGCATATGGTGCAACCGACCGTATGTCAACGTGTGTGTGTACGTCTATGTGTGTGTGTGTCTATGTGTGTGTCTATGTGTGTGTCTATGTGTGTGTGTCCCCATGTGTGTGTGTGTGTGTGTGTGTCTATGTGTGTGTCTATGTGTGTGTGTGTGTGTGTCTGTGTGTGTGTGTGTGTGTGTGTGTGTGTGTGTGTGTGTGTGTGTGTGTGTGTGTGTGTGTGTGTGTGTGTGTGTGTGTGTGTGTGTGTGTGTGTGTGTGTGTGTGTGTGTGTGTGTGTGTGTGTGTGTGTGTGTGTGGTCTGTGTGTGTGTGTGTGTGTGTGTGTGTGTGTGTATGTATGTGAGTGTACACATGTGTGTAAGGGTCATTATGACCAGTCAGTGTTCTTGGCCGCTTCCTGTCATTTCCAAGGCACTTCCTGCCTTGCTCTCATTGCTTAGTTAGTGAGAGCAACATTTATGAAGACACAGTACACCATCTAAATACAGCAAATATATTACCTATATATATAAGCATTTAAAGTGTATTCTCCACCCCATAATCCTCCCTTTCATGGCAGAATGCCATGACAATGCAAAGTGAGTATACTTAAAAATACACATAACTTGGTACATATACAAATATGCAGGATATACATTAGATATATCTTGGTTATACAAAACATTCTTCTCAATTAGAAACATGCCATTAGCAGGAGTGAAAAAACCATGTTGCGGATATTTTTCATGGAAAAACTCATGCCCAGTGCCGTCCTCTTGGCACCTGAAATGCTATCCTTGTTGTTATTCATGAACCATCAGCATGCACAAGTTTAACCTCCTTCAACACATTTCTATAACTAGTGAATGTATTCCCTATTTGTAATTGATTTTGTTTTAAACAAATACCATATATTATCATTGTATTACAGAACACTATATGAAGCTATTCCCTTATATGTTGAAACATATTGGTAATACTGTTAACTAATAGTACACACACTTCCCTTGTTCGGGAACCTTCCTCGTCCCCGTTTCCTGTGTACTCATAATTCATCCGATTTCCGAACTCCACTCCTCATTCTTTTCAACCTTACTATTGTCCCACATTCGTGTTACCCTGCTCCCATCAATTCCCGTTCTTCCTGCTGCGGTCCTTCGTAGCATCCTGGATCCAGATAAAGGGCTGATGACTGTATGCCTTGTCCATTCATCATCATCATTGCTCCTTGTATGCCAATTTCTATGTCCATTCGTCTGTCCATTGTCTTTCGGCACCATCTCGTCACACAGGGTCCAATGCAACATGCCAACAAGAAGATTACAATTAGTACCACTACCACAGATACTGCTACCTTGGCTAAAATGGCACCCTATTTTCCTAAATTTAGCTCTAGCCAATCCCATGAAAGACCCTCACTGCCAGCGTTCACCTCAAGCTCAGTTTTCAGTTTTTACAGTACAATTTATACTGAGCCTGTTCAGGAAGGCTGGCATGCATCCGGGCCCCAAGTGGGCTGGTGTGGTCATGTCTGCATGTACTTATCTGAGTTAGGAGTATCATCATTATTGGAGAACAGTTGGCCATCTGGTGCATTGTCTCCTGGGTCTCTCAGGTCTTTCTTGAGCCTCACATCTAGCCTCTGACAGTCTGCAGCGAAGTCCTCCTTCTCCACCTCTGGGCTGCTCGTAGACCCACAGTCTGTCCCATCATCCGCCAAACACCATCTCGCCAGGCCAATGCAACATGTAAAATTACAATTAGAAATTCCCATATATAACTGCTTGTTTACCCCACTATTCCCCTTCTAAATTTGATCTAGCCAAGCTCCATTGTATAGTCTCGTGCCAACATTTTCCCTGCATATTTAATACACATAATAGTATTATTAAAACTCAACTTCCACCTTAAACCTCTCTCCTAGCCATATCGGCTTTAACATACAACTTCTAACAGTCAGGTGATGTGTCGTAGCATCAGTCACTGCCCTTAGCTCTGGTTTGCGTCCTCACACCCTAAATGGAAATATAATATGCTATATTATGTTATTATGTTATTTGATACTATCTTGTCTAGCACAGTCTCTGGAGCGTAACAGTAAGAAGCATTTTGTATGAAAGTATTCTGTACTTCTGTATGACAACTATTAAAGAACTTGAACTTAATAAATGCACAACCAATTTCCACACATTTGACACAATTAGTTGCTAAACCAGACTTGTGCAGTAACTGCTTACTGGAAATATCCAATTCTATAATACATTGAAAGAAATGATGAATAAGACCCTTTAATTTGTTTGGTTCACTTTGACCACCACTTTGACCACCACAGGTTCTTTGTCCCTTAGATCCTCCCTTTGGTAGAGTACACCTCTTTGTCCTTTAGTTGCTAATGTTTTGTGACTATGCAACTGCTTACTTGTGGCACTGAGCCCACTGAAATAGAGAAGAGGAATGTATAGTGGATGTACATAATAATCACAATATGTTCCACAGCATAATTACATTTATTCACTCAGTGATACAGGGCTCCCAAATTATCTTGGCTTATTAATGATAATGGAAGTTACTCTGGCATACTTTGTAGGTGACGCACTCTTTGTTCGTGCATATATCACTTTCTACAATGCTTTGAAACACTGAAGAGCGGAAACAGGAATAGCGAAAAAAGCTAGTTGAAATATATAGCTTCTTTAATACCTGAACTTCACAATTCTGAGGAAACAATGTATGTGCAGACTTAACAATAGGCACTGTCGTTAGCACTTTGACACTTTTCTCATGCTTTGCACAACATCACAGTAGTACATCTGCTACATCTGCATATTCCCCACATTGACTTCATCACATTCCGTGGTAAATTCATCACAGCCGTCATGACTATCCTTATCGTTTGGCCCTCAAATTGGGGCACCTTAATGAATGAAAACCTTTATTTAAAATGGACACCACAGCTACATTGGACCAGTCACAATGAATAGACCAGATGTATTGTTTTGCGTGTTTATAGCATAAGTGCGAGTTTTCAACACTATTCCCTTGGTGTGTCATTACACATCTGCTACTCCTTGTTTTCATTACTGACTTTATTAGTCACCCGGACTATTAACCTATAATCAAATTTGTGGACAATGTTCTGCCCGTCCCTTCTCCTGACGATGAGACCAGTTATAGAGCTATGATTCTATGTGTCTAGTCCTCTTCTCATAGACATGTTTTTTTTCCTCTGGTCTCTTTTTTTTCATAGTGTCGTTGAGGGTCATGTCATTGTCATATCATATTTTTCATGATATTCAGATTTATTCTGCTCATATCTTGTTTAGCCGTGCTATATTGTCACCGGCGTTGCTAATTGTTATGCCTATGGAGGCTTCCTGTTGCTCTCTTGTACAAAGCACTGTGACCTTAAGGGCAACAAGGTGTCACCTCATTTTTTATACACTTCCTTCATATGTCCTTATAGATTATTATATGTTCATACAGTGAGATTGCTGGCAAGATGACCCTCTCAATGGCCTAGCACAGGTGTAGTTGCATTGTACTTAGCTTTGGGTTCATGGTTTTGGTGTTTCGATGAGGACTTGACCTTCTGTCCCATGCATCTTCCCCCTGTCACCCCAGGGCCTTCAGTCTCTGCTGGTCCAGCCTCTGCTGTCCCTTCTGCTTGTCCCACTCGATTTTCCTGATTGTAGAACAAAACACTTATACCATCTGGCTGGCTTGCACATGGTAATTTTGTTGATCATTATCTTATTACAACACTGTCCTTGTTTCCGTGCAGAACTCCGTGTCGCTTCCAGGTGATGCCAGAGTCGTGCTTCTTTGTCTCGGACTGTTGTTGGATTGGCTCGCCCCACTTTGGTCTCTCTCTCCTTCACAGGATCTTGACAGACTGCCTTTTCTGCACTGTTTGCAACAGGCTGCTCATGCAAAAGTCCTATGCAGGACCTTTTAAGCTGCATTGCATGGCTTGCAGTGGCCTGTTCGCCGTTTGCAACGGGCTGCTCATGCAAAAGTCCTATGCAGGACCTTTTAAGCTGCATTGGCCTGTTATGTTATCTTAGCGCTTTATTAGTTTCCATGCGATTACCTCATAACAAGTAGTAAGCATTGGCACAGGTTAGTTCTTCTAAACAGTTCTCCTAATAGTTACCCCCTTTTCACTATAGGCCTGTGAACTAAACCATAGTTAACAGGATTTCCTCCGTACTCTCCGCAACCTATTAGAGAAAAAACAAAAACAATTTCCCCCGTACTCTCCACAACCTATTTAGAGAAAAACACTGGGTTAGAGATGTTCAGAAAACCTTATTAACATTCATTGCGCCCATACTTACACATTCACTCGGTCTCCTATCTGTTTATCATCAATCAATTCACTTCTTTTACCCACTTTGTCATTTGTCACACCACTATTGTCTTTATAACGTCTAGTTGTTCTCTCTCCTCTCATCCTCCCCCGTTTTCACATTTCACATCGTGAAAATGAAACCTGCTCCATTCTTGTCCCTGCCTCCTACATCCACATTGCCTTTTCCACGTCTCTGGTAATTGATCTTAAAATACAAATTTAGAAATCAACAAAGGTGTTTCCCCAGAGTCTATTTTTGGCTCCGGTTTTATTCTATGTTTCTTTTATAAATGACATGGACACTAAAAGCCATACAGCCAAGCTGCATATTTTATACGGACGACACCGTCCTGTATACAAGTGCTCCCTCCTTTTTCCAAAACAAATTAATTGTTTTGTATTTCTAATCAAGCACTCAAAAACAGCCTTTGTCTACCTCAAGATCTTAAGCCGTTTTGAGGCTGGGCTCCAACCACTGTGTGGCCTGGTGCCAACTGCCACACCAACTGCCACATTATTATGCAGCTGAGAAATCTGAAAATGTTAGATATATATATCCTATTAATATAAGTCCACATAGCCAGGAAACTGCTAAACACTGAAAAAAGGCCATTTATAAGATAGTTCCCCTTTAAACTAGTTTTAAATGTAAAGAAAACTAAATTCATGGTGTTCACAAGGGCTCGCTCACAGCCAGTGAATCATGTTCATATTATTACGCTAAACGAAGCATAGAAAATGTTTCACCCTACACATTACCTACCAAGCCCTTCGCCCCTGGTACCTAGCGTACCTCCTCTATTCCTACAGACCGCCCCGGAGGCTGCAGTCCTCTGACTCCGGTCTCCTCTCCATCTCCACCACCAACATGCGGACTGTTGGTCTCAGAGCCTTCTCTGTGGCTGCTCACCATCTGGAACTCACTCCCTCCAAACATCCGTAGTGCTACATCCCTGCACTCCTTCAAATCCCCACTCAAAAACCCCTACCATGTCCCTGTGTGATGTATCGCAAATCTTACTGCTATCTGATATATTGCAAATGCTACTGCTGTCATATTGGCCAGGTCTTTCTTGCAAAAATCTTGTATCTCAATGGGCCTTCCTGGTTAACTAAAGGTTTTAAATGAAAATACAAACAAAAATAATTGCTTAGTCTTGTAGGGAGATCCAAAATCACATCGTACAACATGGATATATGTTGATTTTACTAATGCCTGTTCACCCTCCTTTGATCATTTGTATGATATGAAGTGCTGTCTATCTATATGTAACAGCTAACCTAATGCTGACAGCTCTCTGCTAATAATTCTGAAGAGCTCCATCTCCATCTTTTTATAAATATTTAGGCAAAAGATGGTTTCCAAAAATCATAAACTCTTCGTAGCTCCTCCCCTGTGTGATAGCCATAACTACTGTGGACTCTCGTCTCTTCTACCTCATCAAACTTCCTCAAACTTTCTACTTACTCTTATCCCCTCTTCTGTTCTACTTAACTTTACTTTCACGTTAAACTCCCCTGTATAAAGCAACTAACCGCTCATGTGTTGTCACTGTATGCAGTGATTACTGTTTGCTGGTTCATACCCTCTAGTACTTTAATTGTCACAGTCCTCTTCCCATTTTGTTTACTTTTAACCATCTATCCCTGCTCTCTCACTACTCGTTCTGCTGTTGGTTTTTTAGAAAATCCTTATTTAAGCTAAAATAAGGTATTTTCATATTCATTGGTAGGATTTCTCATTCCGTGCTTATCTCCGTCATTCACATGAAAGGAGAGAAAACTTCATATTATTTCATATTCAGTCCTTAAATAATTTCATCCATGTCCTGCCCACAGTTTTAGCTGCGAAAGAGTGGCTCGGATTTACACAGGCAGAGAACTTGGCCTGTAGCCCAGACTTCCTGTGGGGAAATTACCCTGCTTCCTGCTTAGGTGATTGTTTTATTGAAACTCTGTCATACTCACAGCAAAACCTTCTTCACTCCTCCTCATCCTCCCTTATATAAATGTATGTCCCTTCACTGGTTTAAGTTATTGACATGATTCTATAGGCTTATCAGTTCTTCAACTCTAATGTCGGGTGGGTCCTGTGGGATCCCTTGTTTGACTATTCACAGTCCTCCTCCTCTGGGGCAGACAAAATGCAACCACAATATCAAAAGTGTCAAATGTTCCTGTGTCAGGGGAAGGGGACGCCCTGTCTCTCGTGACTGTACAACCGTGGTTTCGCCCTGCCCATGGGTTCGCAGGTTCTCTCTGTCTATTGGACTGACCTCCATAACCCTTTCCACCCCCATTGCGGTTCCCCTGCTGTTTTGGACAGGTGTTTGCCAGGTGACCTGGATCTCCGCACAGCCAACAAACCTGTGGGTGTGGCCCATCGTTAGTAGCTCTGCAGTTTCTGGACATGTGCCCTATCTTGGCACATCGCCAACATTCAACCTCATCAATGCCTCCCCGACCGTTTGTGTTCGTGGAGTGACCAATTTGTCTCACTCCACTGTACTGTGGTGTTGATTGTTGTTGCGGGTATTCGTATGTTGTTGCGCGTTGTTGTTGCCGGTACACCCCTGGTTGTTGTTGTTTCCGGTATACACCTGGTTGCTGTGCAGTTGTATTTTTATTACTGTCCATCATAACAGTTGTTTGAATTACTTATCGCTTAGACTCTTTACTCTGAGAGAACCCCAATAACTAATTCTACTGGTGTTGAGCCTTGAGTACTGCCTGTCTCTCCTTTGTGTCTCCTGTCTATTATTAGAATACTCACAGAACCTTGCACAAAGCTCCGCCCCTAGATCCTTCCTGTCTGTTTCTGAGAATCTCACTCACTTAAGATTTGCTTCCGTCTGTCTCACTCCAAAAATCTGTACAGGTCCACTCTAATCAGTTCCCCCAGATCTGTACAGGGACACTTTCTAATAGTTCCTACAGACTATGTCTTTTCCAGGGCCACTCCCTAAACTAGGTTTTACAGTCTAAAAATTACAACAACAATCAGGCTACCATGATTAGCCTTAATTATTGCAACACGTGATCAGCCTGTTATACGCCTTATGCTCAGAGCCATGCCCAAAAGATCACAGAATGACTAATGCGCTTTGACCCTTCAACCTCCCTCCAGTTAAGAGTACCCTTCTCCCGTTCGGATGCACTCCTTCCCCTCTTAGATGCACCTCTCCCCAAATGAGTTTAGGAGGTGCAAAGCATGGGACAACTGGCTTTTCAGGGCCGCCTTGTCTCCTACACCGGCCCCCCTCTCCCCCAACAGGGATACAGGCCTCCACTTCCGGCGGTAAGGTCTCCTCTCATGAACGGAAGAAGTGCCCTTATTTTACCTTCGGGTGCAGTATTAGGCTGGGTCCCGTTCCAATCTTAGGAGTGACAATCCAGATTCCTCTGAATTGACACCCCTCATCCCTCTGCTTCCCAGCATTTTCTTTTCAAAAACACTGATCACAGAAGCACAACTCGCCTACTAACCCTGTATCGGCTAGTAAGGTTACTGTGGCCTGACTGTACATTGAGCCAGGTGCATTTATGGCCTCCCTGCCATAACGCTCTCCTGACCGGCTGGCGACCCAGTCGATAGCGACCTCATAGTCCGTCATCAAGTCAGGACCCCAAGCGGCTGACTGTCCGTAGTACCTATCAGCCACTAGAAACCGACGGTCTTGTCCCCATCCTGCTTGCTCTGGGCATGGAAATATTGACCGTTTTCGCCAGCCTAGCCTGTTCACAAAGGTGGATTGCCCCTCTGGCACATCTCCCCCTCTGCTACCACCCCGTGCCAACATTTACCTTACATGCGACATCAGGGCCGACTAGACGGTACCACAGTGGTATGTTAATTCATACCTCGTTACGCACGGAGGCCATTCAGTAACTCCTCAGCACTATATGTTGTTTTTAACGTGCGCCCAGACTCTTGCGAGCCCACTGCCGCCTGTTGACAGCTAGAGGTTCGGAGTGCCTACCTCCTCCCTAACTGTCTCAACATCTACACTCTCTCTCCTAGTGACTCTCAACTAGGGTTGCAATTAGTTCTTCTCTGTTTCACAAATATGACCCTCAGACATCCCACCGCCGGCTATAGATCCGCCATAGATAGATGCCTCGACTTATACAGTGAATACAGTTTTTTTGTGGGAAAAACACAACTTCCTTAATAAGGAATTTATTTATTTATTTATAATTGACAAGACACACAGTGTCATGTCACATGATAGTCTAATTATCTCAATCTGCCCACTTATTTCATGTGTTGGGTACAATGATTATACAAACAATTAATCAAATGACCATAATATAAATCAACTATTTGCATGTAATGAGATTAGAGGACACTTCGGGAGGGTAGCTGATCCGTACGTTTGACCAATTTATACAACCTGCTATTTGAAATCTCCTTCTGTGTCATCACCTCTCATTGCATGGTTGATGGTTGTTTTGGTTCGTTGTTTTCGTTTGTTGGAAAGGAAAGAAAGAGAAAAAGGAAAAAACAACGATTAATTCATTTCACTTTGAATCACAAATATATATTCTTAACCTGTACCAGAACTAGAAAACATGTATTGTATTGTCTGTATTTTTGGTGCATTCGAGAAGAGTCACAGACCTCGTTGCCCCCACTTTTGTGAGTCGTGAGGCTCCGCCCTCTAGATATTGTCTCTTTGTTTTTAGAAACTCAGCTCACTTGAGATCCGCCTCTGTCCCTCACACCCCTACCACCTCGCGCTCTCTTACATCCGCGCGCACAGCATTATGGCTTAAAAAAGAAGAAAAAAAAAGAGAAAAAAAAGAGAATTCCAAAAATAAAACAAAACCAAGCAAACCAACTGTCTCTTCCTCAAAACAGCCCTTGTAGCACAAACAAAGTTTTGTCTGACAAGCCGCTCTGTCCAGGAGATAAAACCATACAGTTCCAAGCAAATCAACTGTCTCTTTGAACCAAACAGCCCATGTAGCACAAACAATAACACATTTTGTCTAACAAGCAACTTTGTTCAAAAGATTAAACCATGTAGTTTCAAGAAAATCAACTGTCTCTTTGAACAGCGTGACTCCTGTTTCACAAATAAAGCAACAAACTGTCTCTTCCAACAGCGTGACTCCTGTTTCACAAATAAAGCAACAAACTGTCTCTTCCAACAGCGTGACTCCTGTTTCACAAATAAAGCAACAAACTGTCTCTTCCAACAGCTCTTCTAAACCACAAATAAACAACGAACTGTATCTTCCAACAGCACACTCAGCCTCCTCAAAGAGACAACTCCTATAAACAACTCAGTCTTATCACAAGACACTCAGCCTCCTCAAAGAGACAACTCATATAAACAACTCAGTCTTATCACAAGACACTCAGCCTCCTCAAAGAGACAACTCATATAAACAAAGAGACAACTCATATAAACAACTCAGTCTTATCACAAGACACTCAGCCTCCTCAAAGAGACAACTTATATAAACAACTCAGTCTTATCACAAGACACTCAGCTTTTTCCTTAAAAAAAATAAAACACAACTATAACACTTGTCTGTGTCTCTTTGAACCAACCAGCCCCTGTAGCACAAACAACAACACATTTTGTCTGACAAGCAACTTTTGTTCAAAAGATAAAACCATGATTTCATGCTCTTTTTACAACCATAATACTCGTCTGTGTCTGCATGCAGTTTTTTGGAGAGTCACAGACTCTCTTCCTGCTCTCCCACACAATTGAAAAACAGCTGTTGGCCCTATGCCCAGTCACCTCACAGTCCCACTTCCTGCATTTCTGTAACTATAATAGGGTCATGATGCTTGGTATATTTCATATCACTGATTCCACAGATAATTACTGTCCAACAACAAAAAAAACAGAAAAAGAAAACATTTCTAGCCTTTTAGAAAGAAAGAAAAAGAAAAAAGCACAGCATTTAATTATTCACAATTGAATCCAGTCTCCCATCTAAATTTTTCTTAGGTTATTTTGAAAAAACATCTTTCCAGTATCGGTCCGTCAGACAAAAACACAGCATTTTAAAGTAAATTTAGAGAAATCTCACCTTCTGTTTGTTTATTTTTTCTAGCCGCTGTCTTTTTGGCTCACGGTCCCGAGTCCTTCAAGTGCTAATTCAACCTTTGTGGTCGCCAATATATAGTAGATAAGAGCTGTCTGTTTATAGCTCATTGTTTAAAGGAGACGTCAGAACACAGGACTCAATTGTAACAGCCGCGGAGGACTTGGTTTAATGCAAGACAAAATCATCAATGACATCAGACAACCAAAAATCCTATATTCCTAAACTAGCAGTGTACTTTTATAGCCCAAACCTATGTCAGACATGCGTCAGACTGACGTGTTTAAGTTGTTTACCAAAATGGGCACCAAATGCGTGCAAATGACTTATGCTGGTGTGAGTGTGTGTGAATTCATGTGTGTGTGTGTGCATGCGTATATATGTGCGTGCGTGTGAAGGTGTGTGTGCTAGGCTACTGTTATGTAATATATCCTCCTATTGTAGTTATCAAATCCAACTGAGACAAACTGTCTCCTCTAGTGATTTGCACCTTAGTTCACACAGTGGGTCCATTTACTCAAATATAGCATAGTTCATAATTATAGCCCTACAGTATTACAGTATCGTACAGGACTCCCTCCGTTCCCACATATAGCTGATCAGAGGCCTACCGGCATATGGTGCAACCGACCGTATGTCAACGTGTGTGTGTACGTCTATGTGTGTGTGTGTCTATGTGTGTGTCTATGTGTGTGTCTATGTGTGTGTGTGTCCATGTGTGTGTGTGTGTGTGTCTATGTGTGTGTCTATGTGTGTGTGTGTGTGTGTGTCTGTGTGTGTGTGTGTGTGTGTCTACTGGCGTCTTAATGTCTCTCCGAATTCCTGTCAATTAAAAGCCCCCTTACATAACTGATGTGTGTGTGTGTGTGTGTGTGTGTGTGTGTGTGGTCTGTGTGTGTGTGTGTGTGTATGTGAGTGTACACATGTGTGTAAGGGTCATTATGACCAGTCAGTGTTCTTGGCCGCTTCCTGTCATTTCCAAGGCACTTCCTGCCTTGCTCTCATTGCTTAGTTAGTGAGAGCAACATTTATGAAGACACAGTACACCATCTAAATACAGCAAATATATTACCTATATATATAAGCATTTAAAGTGTATTCTCCACCACAAGGGCCATCCAGCCATTCTCTCTACTATTTTGTATGTATTGATCTCTCTGAGTTAATAAATCGTATTAACCGGATCCATTTGACTGAGTAAGTTATTACATGAGTCTCCACAATTTGGCGTCACGACTTGTAGGCTTGTGTGGTGTGCGTGCACCTGATTTGAGAGAGGGGGTGTAATTAGGCCGGTTGTATTGGAATACATTGCTACCCTTCTCTCTGCCCAGGTGGCCGTGTACGGTACGTTGTTAAAATTGAGATTATGGCTGGATGATGAGGTTAACCTGTATCACTGTACATATTAATACTACAACTCTGTACACACATCTGATTAGAACTATACTCAGTAGTACAAATGTATGTATTTTATGCCCAGTTTAATCACCTGTATAGGCTACGTTCTATATTACTAGTGCACTTTACTGTTACATTTGCACTCTGGTTGGATGCCATTATACTTGTGCTGTATAATACACAGGGGTGTAAAGTACTTGAGTAATTGTACTTCGTTACAATACTTAAGTACTGTTTTTGGGGATTTGTACTTTACTCAAGTATTATTAGGTTTGTATACTTGTACTTTTACTCAATTACATTTCAGAGAAAAAAACATACTTTTTACTCCTTACATTTAAAATGCAGACGTACAAAGTACAAATCTCGCAGGTCCAACCATTTTAATTAGTATATTTGTTTCTCTGGCCGAACTAACGTTAACGTTATTAATCCTGCGGCCGCACTTTATAAACAGTCAATCAAATCCCCATCAATGGAAAATTAACCCGCCCATACCCATGTTGATTGGTCCGCGTGAATACTTTACGCGTTCGGTTCGCGCGCCCTGATTGGCCTCTCAGCGCCCAATCGCCTATCGCCTAACTACTCTGTGCTTTTTCGAGCTAACGTAACGTCATTAGTTTCCAACGGAGAGGAGAGAAAGACCTCAGCTCACAAGCAGCTCAAACTACCTGTTGGAATAAATTAATTGATTGATGTTTAACTTGTCCCTGTGTGTGTCCAGTCATTTCGACTAGCAAACGTTATATTTAACGTTACCTCAGGATACCACTGTATTGTATTTAGTTGGTTAGCTATGTAGCTAATGTGGATAGCATTTTGAATAGCATCAATGCTAGCTGGCTGGCTACAGCTTTATTTACTAAATTATGGAGGCTTTTTAATCGTCAAGGTAAGAGAGGATGTCATGATCAACTGAAGGCATATGCTATGGAACAATATGTGCTTGGGTTTTCAGAAAAAAACAGCTATGTGACGCTAATCTCTCTAGTTAGTATCGTGTATTGCATCAAGTGTAAGCACAGCAGAGCCCCGCTCCGCTTCAGACAGAGAGCACAGCGCATAGTAGTATATTGAGCGAGTAGTGTGGCGATAGTAGGGCTAACGCGATTGGGCGCTGAGAGGCCAATCAGGGCGCGCAAACCGAACGTGGAAGGACAATTGCCTTGGGTAAAGTATTCACGCGATTGGTCCTTGTGCAAGACTAGAAAGCGGGGATCTTTGATTAAACACCTGCTATCGGAAGAATAGACTGTCAGAAAAAAGGTTTTTACTTTTACTTTTTATTACTTAATTAGATTTAAAAGTAGAAACCTTTTGACTTTTACTCAAGTGTGTCTTTAGCCAGATTTTTACTTGAGTACGATTTTGAGACGGTACCCACACTTTCACTTAAGTCTAATCTAAGAAGAGACATACGCATGAGGAAGTAGGTAAGAAATATGAGACAAGAAGCAAAGGAGGACAAATCAACCAGGAAGCATGAAGCTGCAAGGTTTTTGGCAATGTTGATTAACTGTGTTGACCTGACCCGCCAAATGGTCTCTTACACAGAACTGTACGGGAAGTGGTCCTTTGAGACTGTTTGGGTATGGCCGGCACTTTAAAAACATCAAGTGACTGGATCTAAAACAACACCCACAGTTCATCAGAGCACGCTGATTGGAACCACTGTAGTTTGGGCACAAGTGCAAAATTTGAAGCCTGACAAGATTAATTCTCGTGTGATCTTGCAAATGCAGCTGTCGCAAGGTAAGGCATACCTGTCAAGCCTCCATTTTTTCCCGGGATTCTCCCGTATTTGACACTTCTTTCCTGCCGTCCTCCCGTTTCAATATTTCCCCGTAAATTTCCTGTATTTTCATTTTGCCCTTCAATTCTTATTAAAAAGGCTACATTACCCGCTGTGAATACGACAGGCAGCAGCCTGGAGCCCCCCGCCAGTAGGGACCCCCCCCCCCCCCCCCTTAGGGGCGCCATGGCACTGCACTTGTGTTTGGGGAAAAAGAAAAAATATTCACGTGTAAATGAAACTTTGAGCCAGCTATACCTACGTATAATAAACAAGCAAAATTAAGAGGATTTATCCATCTGGAGCAGAAAAAAGATGAGGAGGATAAAATAAAGAAATACAGTGGTAAGTAGAGCATAAAAGCTACTGTTTAGTAATGGTATAGCCTTAATTAATGGGTGAGATAGTTAAAACTCTCCAGCTAACATTAGCTATCTAGCTAGGTCTCACGTTGTTTTCAGACATCCTAGCTAGCTTACTGTAAAGCAGTGTTTCTCAACTGGTGGGTCGCGACCCAAAAGTGGGTCGCGGGGCCATTTTGAGTGGGTCGCGGAAGTGTGTGTAAAAAAAAAAAAAAAAAAAATTTTTTTTTTTTTTTGCTTTTTTTTTCTCACTACCTATCTTTGTGAAAGTGGCTTCTCAGCTCTGGTCCAGCTGAAGACAAAGCGGAGGAACAGATTGAACATTGAGCATGACCTCAGAGTTGCTTTGTCTACCATCACCCCAGACTTTGAGACTCTTGTCAGGAGCAAACATCATCCCCAGTTATCCCATTAGTTCCCTGCATGTTAAGCTAAGAAGTCTGCTAAGAAGGATATATTATTTATTATTATTTTATTTCATTGTGTTTTTAGCCCTTAGTTGCACTTTTGTTGCAACCCCAGTTATCCCATTAGTTCCCCCAAACGTAGGTCTGTTATGTTAATAAGCTAAGAAATCTGCTAAGAAGCATATTATTTATTATTATTTTATTTCATTGGGTTTTAGCCCTAGTTGCACTTTTGTTGCAACCTCAGTTATCCCATTAGTTCCCCCAAATTTAGGTATGTTATGTTAAGCTAAGAAATCTGCTAAGAAGCATATATTATTTATTATTCTTTTATTTCATTGGGTTTTTAGCAATAGTTGCACTTTTGTTGCACTTTTTTGTGTTTATTTCATGTTTTGAAAGATTTGCGTATTACTGCAAATTTTCTTTTTTACATAAATCATAGTGGTTCAAAATTTTGGGTCGTGACTTAATGACTAAGGAAAATGTTGGGTCCCGAGGCTAGACCAGTTGAGAACCACTGCTGTAAAGGACAGGGACACTACATTATCATGTTAGCATGTCTGATTATAACCTGAACTTTGTTAATAAACTATGTTTCTATATTTTTATAACAACTGACTCGATCTCAATTTCTACAGCTTACTGTCATGGCTCATTTTAAATATTCCACAACAGAACTATTCGGTACAGCCCTAGCATGTTTTGATATAGTCAATTATCTCACTTTTACTAGGTGACTATCTCAAATATGCCATACAAAAAAAGGTAATGGACATAGGGAAGTTTTTTAGTCAAAGGGCAGTGATACAGGGACAAGGTATTACAATGGCTTAGTGATTATAACAGTGCAGTTCAGCATTCAGTAACCCATGAACGTGTTTTTGATACTGCATTCTGTTGAACACACACCTCAGAACCATACCTAATGAAAAATATTAGACAGTTATGATATTACATTCTGCTCAGCATAATTTGTATGCAAAATATTGTGGTTCCCTGCTTTAGTCTGTTGACACATTTCTATACTAAATGCGTTTGTAGTCCTCCTGTGTCATACATAAATGTCATATAAGTGAATTGTATAGAAACAACTCACCAAAAGTGACTATTGCATAACTGATTTGACAAAAATAAATCCACCTAGGGGGGGAACCCCCCCCTTAACCCTCCCCACCCGCTCTCGCTGGCAAATCTCCCTTATTTTTAAATCCCAATGTTGACAGCTATGAAGTAAGGAGTTTCTGAAGAAGATGTGCAACAGCTGTTGAGAGAGGCTTTTTAGTCCCTCAAGTTTGAGAAATATAGCAAAGTTATAGTCAGTGGAGTTAAGAATATATTTAGTCTGAAAGCATTGTATGTTTTTATATTCTAAACTAATAAACCCTGATATCTATGGAGAGATGTTGTACCCAATCTTTCACTTAAGCTAAAAAATAAGTAAGCAGTATCGTCTGAAATGAGATATCTACAGTATATACTGTAGGTGGCAATCATGTCATACTAGCTTCCAAAAGGGGCTAAATGTTGCTCCAAAGTTCTGCATAATTTTGGCATGGACATTTTCAACAAGGTCTCTTTCACTTATCAGTTATCAGAATAAAAATGTTGTCATACGAGTCTCACCAGAGGTGTTTCTGAGGGGAGACCCCCCCCCAAAACCCCCTTGGAGGGAAGCGACAGTTGAGTTTGGAGGCTCAAGAAAAGAGGGGTTTGAGATCAAGGTCAACTGTCATGTTGGTTATGCAGGGTGGGCTTACTGTTATGGCTACTTTGTGGTGTTTGTCTCCCTCTATAGTCATGTCCATGTGTGCATTTATGACCCACTACAGGCTTTGTTTACATTAGATGTATTGGCCTGAACAAAGGAATTGTTTCAGTCTCAAATGTATTGTCTGATACAAGGACTGACTGTATACTAAGACCTAAGCGTGACTTTTAACATGACTTCTGAGGCTGTAAAAGGTTTGTTTACATTTGTGGTATTTTATTATTTATTATTTATTCTTATTTTTATTCGTATTCGTGACTTTTGTTTCTGACTACCTACATGTTTACTGTGAGCGATCTGTAGTGCTGAATTTCCTTCAGGATATTTCTATTCTATTCTATTCTATTCTATTCTATTCTATTCATTAACACTAAAACAAGCTGCGTTATGATGGGTTAAGGAAGATCTAAAAAAAAACTAAAAACTAAAACATAAAAATGAATCCTATAATATATAATCATTGTTTAGATATCCAGTGTTTGAAGCTTTAACCAGGTATTGCATATTGGATAACATTTGGAAAAATAGCCTTCCCAGCCTTGCACAGTAATGGAAAGCAATAAGCATCACAGATAGAATGCCAGCCTCCTCTCTCTCTCTCTTGTCATTACAGTAAACCGCCACTGGGTGGCAATACAAGAGAGCGGTTGAAGTTGGATAATGGCAACAATTCTCCTGCTGATGCCCACATGTAGAATCATACAGTGTGCTCGTCTGTCGCTTGTTATCGTGGTTTGTGTTTTGTACGAGGGAGCGGACGTGTCTCTGGCGTATGTGTGGGCGAACAGGAGCAAGGAAAAGCGTGGGGGGGAGGGGGAGATCAAACAGAAAAACAGGCTGTAAGATAGATAGATGGACAGCCAGACATTCAGCCACAGATATAAGAGAGAGAAATAGAGAGAGACATTTCTCAAGCTAAATCCCCTGTCCACTTGTGTTATTTTAAGTCTATGCCAACCATAATGTTGCCTCTCTTCTGTACATTATTCATGCCATGGTGGTTGCACACTGTTTAGTCAATGGATAGAAATGTCACTAATCAGATGCCCTCGTCCATATCAATGGGATGGAGGTTGAGCCTGTCTCCAGCTTCAAATTCCATGGTGTCCTCCCATCTCCGAAGACCTCTCTTGGACCCTCACCACCTCATCACTGGTCAAGAAGGCTCACCAGGGTCTCTCCTTTCCAAGCTTCTTCCCCTCAGCTGTCATCTCCCTGAACTCTGTACCATGATGACAGCCCCACCCCATACCGCATAAACTCGGAACCACATTGCCTATACTCTAGGTCAGGGGTCAGGAACCTTTTTGACTGGGAGAGCCATAAAAGCCAAATATTTCTAAATATATTTCATTGAGAGCCATATAGTATTTTTAACGTATAATAAATTAAATATGTCTTACTTTTAATGCGACTTCTGGTGCTGCATGGTTTTGCTGATGGCCTTGTAATCTGGTTCATATGTGGTGAGGTTGAGCTTCATGCAGGCGTTGAGGCTTCCATCAGTTAAACGTGAGCGTAGGTTGGTCTTAATGTTCCTCATATGCGAGAATGACTGCCCACATGCATACAGTATGTAGAGCCAAACATGGTCAATACGGCAATACTCACGCTGCATTGTGTGGTATGTCACAGGAAGCTCGTTTCAAGTTTTAAGAATCAGCTGGTCTTCAGGTTGAAGATTTTTAATTTCTGTCCACTTGTGTTCCCTCGCCAGCTCTGCTCGCTATATCGTTTTCTCGTTATTTAATCGCTATTTCTTTTATTAGCGATATCCATAAATTTTTCATCCATCCAGCCTCACGTTATCATTGGGACTGTCTCTCAGCTCGAAAAGGGCAAATACTGCCCCCTATCGTCTCCCGGATGGTATTGCACCCATTGGAATGGACTCAATGGAAATGCATGAGAGAAGAAAACTCCGGATTCCACATTTTAATTCTGGGGATGTAACCTGAGACTATTGCATTCATTGAGGCAACCGAAAGCAGCGTGGATTATCTGTTTCGAGGTCTAACGTTGGATCAATAAACGCGATCGATATTTGGAATGAAGATCAGGAATTGGAATAATCTTTTTGCAGAACATCTGATCTGAGGTAAGGAATCTATTTGACCAGTTTGGGGGTAATCAGATGTTTTTTTTCACATATTTCACAACGTGTGTGTGTGTGTGGCTGTGTGTATGACGTTAGCACTGACCAGGTCATGGATAATCGATTTTTCAGCCCGCTTCTCTAGCGTGCATAAGTACACATATACTATCGATAATCTAGCATTTATTTGAAAACGATTCATAAATCAGGAAAATGACAACGTGTTGTGTGTATTCCAGTAAATGGCTATTCCTGCGTATTTTTTTACTTTTTTTTTTAGAAATCTTCAAAACTATACTCATATTCAAAACGGTATAAAACGGAAATGTACAGATGAAAAAACAATCCGTTTCGTACATGTTGACTGCAAGCAAGTCATTGATAAGCGACGGGCGTATTAGACACATAGCCATAATTTAAGATATAGTTTATGCGTTCGCAAATGTGCTCGCCCTCTCATTGACTAGAGTGGTGGCATACAAGCGATAAATAGCGCACCCCCTGCTGGCTTGTGACCATGCATGAACAAACTTGAACTTGAAACTTGAATGTCACCAGAATTTTCAGTGGGGAAGTGAATGAATAACCGCTCCTTCAATACCCATCGTTGAAGTGCCCTTGAGCAAAGCATTAACACTCAACTGCTCCAGAGCCTCCAGTGGAGGTGCTCAGTGGCCAATGGCTGAGGACTGTGGTTGTAGTGTGGATGTGTTTGACTGTGTGAGTGTGAAGCAGGGTGTTGATGAAAAAGAGCATCCAGGCTCACTCATCAGATGGGGATAGAACAGTAGGTGTTGAAAAGGTCCAGGTTAACCTGTGGATAGAACAGTAGGATTTGAAAAGGTCCAGGTTAACCTGGGGATAGAACAGTAGGGGCTAGATACACAAATAATGGATTGCACGATGCTAATTGCACCCTTACTTACAATTCATTATGAATTGAAAATCATGGACCCTGATGTAAACAAGACGAAAGTCTTTCACTGGTCTGCATCCCCTTAACAATTTTGTGTATTGAGCCGTACTGTATTGTACCCATTCTGCAATCTGTTAATAACATTTTCATTCAATGAATCACCACGCAGGTGATTGATTGAATGAAAGTCCTTACATTGATCTTGTTTTCCAAAATGCTATATGTAATATAATTATGTTTATTATTATAGGTGGAGGTTTCTTATAAGCCTTCTGGGCTTTTCTGCCTGGGAATTATGTAGCTCTAACCAAAGAAAGGAAAAAGGGGTCAACTCTAAAAATAAAACTTGATAGGAGACGAGTCTGATTCTTAATTACATTTCCATTTCCATTTAGCTGATTTAGTTGACTCTTTTAGTTTCAAGTTCAAGTTTGTTTTTATTTGTCACATAAACGTACACAATGAAATGCTTTGTTCTGTATCGTATGGCTCCGCTCGGCGTCACTACTGCACTGTACCTCGCTCGTGCACGCGCACTGAATAAAAAATTCCACAATGCACCTTTACATCCCAACATCCGTCTGGCCACACCCCCATCAGCTTACCTACATAAGCAGGGGTGGGGCCACACACTCGCCTCCTTCTTCGCTTTCACCACAAGGAAGTGCCTTCGGTAGATCCCCACTTGACGAGGTTGCTAGTTGAAGAAAGTTGGAAAACAAGAGATACGTTGACATCATATCTTTATTTTCTCTCTCACAATTTTTCGAGAAAATACGGCGATATTGTCTTCGTTACTGGAGTGTCTGGAAGATGTTGATCATTCTACACCTCCACCGGTTTTTTCGTATTAGGAGTTCACGCCGCTGACATGCCTCCCAACTACAATCCTCCTTTCTGCGGCTGGATGGGGTAAGACCCTCCAGCAACACAGCTGGACTGTAGGATGCACCGACTGTTGTGAGAAGCGGGGGGTTCCAGGTTTGGTGAGTAATGTTTGCTTGCGAGCACCACTTGTCTGTTAGTGCTATGGGGGCTAGCTGACAATGTTTACGAAAACCGGCCCCAGATTAGGGTCCTTCTGTTCAGCCTTTTAGGCGACGGCGGAGGATCTTGGTTTGAAGCTCATTATAGTCAACTAGTGGGCCACGACCAGTAACTGGTGATCCCAGGATTCTCTGGACGAGTGGATGCTTCTCTGTCACCGTGTAGGCCCCATCTTTCATATACAAATGAGAGTATACCCTCACGAGGAAATGTGGGCATGGATGTTCGTTATCGGGAGATCCATGTTCAAGTCGGCTACAGCCCGGATGGGACTTGTGCTGGCTCCGCCGGATGTCTGGTAAAATCACCGTTGTGAACTGTGTTGACATCTCTTTTTCTCTTCTCTCTTAAAAGGTGAGGAGGGTTTCAGAACGGCGGCCTGTCTGAAGTGTGGCTTGTTATATCGTTTGTGTACAAGTTCAGGTGGTAGCTGGTTAGCAGATAGCTGCTTAGCTTGCATGCTAGTTGTGGCCTACTGTGTTAGCCAGTCAGCTCTTAGCTGCGCAGCTGTTAGCTGCGGTATTAGCTCGCTGTGTTTACCAGGCTAGTACACGTTAGCTTGCTGCTATCAGCCGAACGGCTGTTAGCTTAATGCTACACTGTTGAACATTTTCTGTGACTATAACATGCCTTAAACACTCTGACTACGACGTCATCTTTGACAGAGGATGTTAGTCGAACCTACCCGGAGCCGGCCGGCGAGGACTGCGTCAACAAGGAGAACCGTAGCGGCGGGGAGCAGCGACGCTGCCCGTGTCGTCAAACACAGGATGCTGTGTTTACTATCGGTGCCCTGTTAGAGACTGCAGTTCGCTTGATCTGCACTCTCGGTAGGAAGGTCCTGACCAGACCTTAAAACGCGTCTTCTTCCTTCCCTTCTAAATGTTTTGTAAATAACGATGTTTTCCAAAACGAGTGTTGCTGCACTAAATTTAGGATACGCCGCGAGTTGTGTGTGAATTGTCTTGTCACTCGTATTAGCTTCTCCATGCAAATCGGGTTGTTTGTTACAGATGTAAAAATGATCTGGTTTGTTGTGTTGAGAAACATCATGTGTGTTCATGTATCGTGTACTCACAACTAAGGGGGTTAAACTAACCTATAAAGCTATGCTTAGTGACATATGAGTGAAGAATGAATTCTTTTCTCAGCCTCAAGTTTCAAGTTTCAAGTTTCTTTAATAGTTGTCATACAGAAGTACAGAATACTTTCATACAAAATACTTCTTACTGTTACGCTCCAGAGACTGTGCTAGACAAGATAGTATCAAATAACATAGTATAGCATGTAATTTAGAAGAAGAAAATGAGGTCACAGTGTTCGGTATAGACATATGTACAATGTTCTGAGTTACCATATAATATACAATACTATGCAGTGTACTAATGTACAGTACTATCTAGTGCAAAGCAGAAATGGGATGAGGTACAATTTAGGTACAATTTACAGTAAGGTACAGTAATATGTGAATATGTGTGTTCACATATTAACAGGTTTACCTGTTCAACTGGCCGTATTAAGGGTAAGGCAGGAGGGGTGTTTCCCCCCGGTTCCCTGGGGACTTCCTCACCCTCCTCTCAGACATGTTGTTTACAATATATTGTGTCACTGCGTGGTGGGATACGGTGTAACCCTTGGCTTGATTGCTGGGGTTGTGCTAAAACTGCTTGAGGAACTGTATTTTCCTAAAAGAAAAGATTGTTTGGTCACTTTTCGTGTGTGCTTAGCAAGGCCTGTGGCCGATACTAATCGAGAATTGTGTATTCTCTCATTATGAAAAACGGCGTTCCTCTGTAGAGTGTATTGCCATTTTTTGTGGTGGTAAAGGGTTTTGTGTATCTTGTGATCTACAACTGGGTTGGGTTGGCCACAGAAGCACATGTGTAAGTCTGGTACCGGGGCTCTTAAGGGGGCCCTCTCTATTCTGTGTTTTTTCCTTAGTAAAAATCAGATAGCAGGTTAGCACATGAGCTGTGTGAAGCTGTTAGACGCTTCATGTAGCTGACTATGACTGTGTCATACTCTTTTTTGTCGTTACATCGTATCATGGGTGTGGGGTCGTAAAGGGGTGAACTGGTAATCCTTTCCTCCCCTTCTTTGATGGGGGGGGGGGAGTTTCCTGGTCCCACGCCCTGGAATATTGGGCGTGTGCACCGCAGAAATCCCCCCGCCACAGAGTACGTCACTGTGCGCGTCTCTGTTGGTAAGACTTCCGTGAGCTGTTCAGGTCCATATGATGGATCTGTTTCAGGGAGGGGTCAGGGCTCCTCCTCACGAAGCTCCTACTCGGGCCTTCTGTGAGTTAGGACTCTCTTTCCATGTGAGGGAGCCTCATCAGAGTGCAGAGCCTCCTCCTCAGATTGTCAAGGTGAGTAGAACTCCAAAAAGGAGTCCTGCTCTATTGTGTGTGTATTCGATTCAATTCGATTATTGAGTGTGTATGGGTTCAGTGCCTCCTCCTCGGAGAGCCCTAAACCAAAATGTTACATGGCTCAATGTTGCAATATATTCTTTTCAATCTATACAGCTCGCGTGGGAAGTCTCTCTGGGGATTTCCGTCTCCTCCCTATGGGAGGGTGGTGGGATGTAAAAATGTACAAAATGTTTACCCTCAGCCTGCGTCACGAGGGATTCATGTCAGTCTGTGTTCTTTCTTTTTTGAATAAAAAGAGGAAGGTACATGAAGCACGACGGCTCCGTGTCGTTCTCTCAGGCGACTTGGAGGAACAATGTTTGGTGTCTTGCTAGACTATCCATTAACCCTTAGAAGTCTAACCTAAATAGCTCCTCCTCCTGAGAATTTCCCCCTTTTTTTTTGTTACATAATATAAAATTACAGATTCATACCTTCAAAATAAGCCATCAATTGTCAAATTTGAGACGATAGTTTTCAATCAATGTCCTATCAAACATTCTGGTAAAATCCTAACACCTTTTCAGTATAGGACTTTGAACTAGATCCAAGTTCATTCAGCTATCTGATGAGAGAACTACACTCCCAGAATTCAATGTGATCATTGTCACTAGCACCATTTCACACCTGAGCAAAGGCCCAGTCATTCCTTTGTTATTCCAGTGAATGGACCCAGCAGGAGGCCTAGCCTGTGTGTGTTTCTGTGTGTGTGTGTGTCTGTGTCTGTATCTACAGTACTGTACCATATCAAAAAAAAATAAGCAAACTAGACTAGATGTAAATGTAATGTGTAAATGTGTAAATGTAAATGTGTGTGTGTTTGGGTCTCGACGCATACATAGTGCTGGCTCGGTGTGTTTCTGTTACAGGATCACACAGGGGCTAAGTGCGCCTTGGTTGCTTGTTAAAACAGCGTTTTTATAGGGCAACTGGGATGGGGTTTTGTCTCTTCTCTTCAGTTTACTAGGTTGTCTCGATGAATTCTCGTTCATATCTGGGGGATGTTAACGGAATAGATCTGAACATAGGTAGAGGGGTCTCACGCCCTTGGGGTGGGCCACTGAGCACGGTCTAAATGAGGACCATCTGGGTGGCGCCCTTTTTTCATGTTTTAGATCGACACGCATACATACCCCCTCTCCTGGAGTGGGCATGTCGGCGTGGTTAGGACACGGGACTGGTCAAGTTTTGAACTCTTGGGCAGAAGCTCCTTCTGAGTCTCTCTGTACTGTCCATTTTATCCAAAGCGACTTACACGTTCTGTACAACAAGTCAGCAGGAAGGGTACAACTCTGGCAGCTAAGGCCGGGTGATAAATGTACCTTATAGAGAGGGATAAGTCTGCTTAGCAGGCTGTTTCTGTGCACTGCCATACTGTTGAACTTTAGACGTTGTTGATCTGTGTTTTGCGCCACTGCATGTCGCCGAAAATAAATGCATGATGTACATTGTTGGTATTTGGTGAGAGAGAAGAGAAGTGTTTCACACACACACACAGACACACACAGACACACGCGCGCGCCTCTCAACACCGCAGATGTGCTGTTAGGTTCACAGTGCCTTTAGCGGACTAATAAAGGGTGTTTGCTTCCTGCTTTCTGTTCAGCTGGTGGCAGCTGTGCATCCATTCATGTCAAACCGCCAGGGTCTTCTATCCCCAGATCCCAGCAGCGATGTTAAGGATTGTATGCTCCCGTGGAACAATAGAGAGCGATGAAGCGGTCTCACCCCGGGAACGAGGTCCATGAAGAGGGAGTAGGGAAGTAGCTGGCACGACATCTGGAGTGGGAACATTGGGATCCTCCCGTGGAAGTCTAGAGAGCGAAGACGGTGTCCTACTCCAGGAAACGGCGATAGGTGGTAATGTACAGAGACGACCTGGCAAGGAGTGGAAGGCAACCAGCAGTACTAATACTCTCCCGAGGAGCTGATTGCCAACCACTCACAGGTGCGCAAGGAAGAAAGTTCGGCACGCCCCCTCGTTGGGCAGCATGCAGTCCTACCCAGCCCTCACAAGCGCACTCCCACCATAAGCCAGTGGCAACTCTCGACGTCGCTGCTCACTTCCCAGTCCGAGCCTTACAGCGCAGACACACCAGCCGCGCTCGCGTGAGAACAGCCCGAGTCTGACTTCAGAGTGGGCGAAAGTGCACGGAGGAAGGCACATTTACATTCTCGAAGACACGCTGACGTCACGAGACCGCCGCCATCTTGGTATTGGGGAAAACAAACTGATTTCGACGATCAAATGTATGCGTTGAGCTCCGTTTTTATTACATGTTTTATCACATGCTTGTTCATTTCATAACCTTTTCATATAATTCGTTTTGAAAATATTGAGGCCAACATGGCATTTCACTATTTCGAAAGCCTTTCTGGTGATTCTAAGGCGAGATATGAGTCAAAGCTCGCCCTGATTGACTTGACATCATGTCCATACAAGACACCTGCAGACCTGCAGGTCTGGATTCTTACATATCTCGATGTGATTTATCAAGAAATATCTACAGCAAGAATTTTGGGTCTCAATGAATCCAAAATGACAATGTGGTTAGAAGTGGTGGAGAGAATAAAAGCTAGCATATAATGGTAGTGTATGGTTAGGAACAAGTTATAATGGTTGGATTATCCAATGGGGGGTCCTGGAGGGGGGGGTACGAGCTAGATCATATGTGTATAGGTTTTTAGATAACAGGTATTAGGGGTATATCCTGTATAAGACAATTAACTAAATGGTGATTTCATTGGATGTGCACTGTCAACTAATGCTTGTATATCTTATCGTGTGTTGTCATGTTTGTTTATGTGTTTGTTTAAAAAATAATAAAAAATATATATAAAAAGTATATAAAATACAAAAATAAAAAAGACACCTGCAGACCATTGGGAGAACAACCCAAAGACATGGCCATCTCTCGAATACCCATAGGAGCTTATCTTATCTAATTTTACGTGGATGTTTGTACCATGTGTGCCACTACCTGATCAAACATCCACATAAGATTAGATAAGATAAGCTCCTATCGGTTCGATATGATATAATTAACGTTAGCTTAGCATGTAGATACTATTTATCTGGTTTAACGTAGCAAATGTTAGCCGCCAGCCACTTTTTCCTCTGTAATGCCTCGGCTGGTATTATATAAATATATGTTTTTGTTATTAGTACAAAACGTAACACAGCAGGTCTTTGGCATTGTGATGCACTGAAGAAAATTACCCTTGATTGTGTTTAATTTTCCGCTTTTCCAATCCGTATCTGCACTAAAGAAAATGACCCTTGATTGTGTTTAATTTGCCGCTTTTCCTATCCGTATCTGCACTAAATGAAGCATTCACAATGTACCCGGGGGGCATGTGTCCCCCACGCGGTAGTTGCATAGCAACAACAGACAGGAAGTTGACTTCGAGAATTGGAACAGCTGTAAATGCCTAGTCTATTGCGAAGTCAGTCCCCGTTTTTGAAGATTTCCAGTTCCAGTGTTCTATTGTCCATTGTGCATGTATAACCAGTTATTATATAATTAATTCGAATGTTAGAATTCATTTTAGAATGATGATCAGTGTGACTGTAGGCCTACTCCTGAAAAAGTATAGTAATATGGTTTATTTGTATTGGGAAAGATAGACACATTAGCTGGTTGAACAACATCTATGTGTGGTAATAATGCAGATATTGCATGTATTGCTGTGAAAATGCACGTAGTGCACGCCTCTGAATCCAACCAAAGCGGAAACGATTGCTTCCAGCCCGCGAGTCCGTTAACATGGGAGCGAAAGTGAAGTGCTGGTCGCCCGCCCGCCTTCGAGCGTGGCTGGTGTGTCTGCGCTGTTAGTGGGGCAGCTGAAGTCGACAAGCAGGTGTGTGCCGCTCCACACCTCACGTTCCTTCTGTCACTCATGTTTCTCTCTTCCTTTGTCAGCTTTGTCAGGTGCACTCATTCTCTCTCTCTCTCTCTCTCTCTCTCTCTCTCTCTCTCTCTCTCTCTCTCTCTCTCTCTCTCTCTCTCTCTCTCTCTCTCTCTCTCTCTCTCTCTCTCTCTCTCTCTCTCACACTCACAGTGACTCACACGCTCTCACTCTCTCTCTCTCTCGCTCCTTATTTCCCTAACATACTGTTGCCGTCTCTCTTTTTCTCACTCTTTCTCAGGGAGTGTAGTTGAGTTGACTAATTAGTTGTTTGTTGTGTGCCTTAATAAATATATAGTCATGAAAGCAAACATCTCTGGCATCACAATAATATTCACAAAAAGGCTTTGGTCTTCAATAATCACTAGATTTGCAGAGGGGCAATACGAAACACGGTTGGAGTCATCAAACATCCTTTGACTATGCACGCTGTAGTCAAGGACAGCCCTGAGCACAGGTAGCCGTCACTGGTTGCCTCACTCTTTCCTGCTCCCTCGAGGTGGCTGCATAACGTGGGTAGCAGAGGAAGGATAGTCACAGTTCCCCCACAATCCAACTTCCTCCCCACACGAAGATGGCGACCCTGCTCTACTTTGCACTCTGACCACAAACCAGCCCAATGTCACCCACCGGCGGTTGCAGTGACACCAGGTCTTCCTCACCAGGTCTTCCTCACCAGCTCTCTCCGCTTTACTTGCACAGGGTGTCAAGAGGTGTCCTCCAAAAAACACCAGACAGTCAGCTTGTCCGTCCAAAAAAAAAAGGTGTATAAATGAGTGTATTTCACTAATATGAGAATTAATTTGTGATTAACTTGTTTTACTTATTCCTTATCAATCATATGATGAGATCTTTGCCTCCCTGCGAAAAGCATGGTCCAGGAATAGACCTTGTGGAAATGTTGTCTTTGTTAGAGTAATTAATTGGCATACATGCTAGATGTAACAGAATAGTCTGAAGCCTAGTCAGTTTAAATGTGTCGTGGCGAAGGCAGATTTCAATGGGTAGCCTTCCCATGAATTAGGGATTTGATTACTGAAGGAGCCATCCATAAAAAAACAATTATTCATTCACATTATTGTAAAGCGCTGTGCATAAAAGCATCTACTAATTGGCATATATATATTTCATCATGCCTATCCATGATGCAGTATATCAACGAAAGACGCCATGGGAAGTTGGCCTTGGCATGTGTTGAAAGCCATGTGTCAAACACCTCCAACAAACTGAGGGCGGGATCCACAAAGAATGGATTGCACAGTGTTAATTGCACCCTTACTTACAAATTTATGAATTGAAAATGGGGGACCCTGCGCAGGTGATTGATTGATTGAAAATTGTATTAACAGATTGCAGAATGGGTACAATACAGTATGGCTCAATAAATACACACAATTGTTAGGGGATGCAGACCAGAGAAAGACTTTCATCTTGTTTACATCAGGGTCCCCCATTTTCAATTCATAATGAATTGTAAGTAAGGGTGCAATTAGCACCGTGCAATCCATTCTTTGTGGATCCCGCCCTCTATGTTCTAGTCAGCCATGGTAGGGAGGCCAACCACCAAGCCAAGTAACACCATACTGTATAACAACTACTCTTCACAGAGGAACTTGTGATTACAACATCTTAAATGACAGTACAGTATATGACCAACACTATAACTGACGCAGGTTTTGAATGGCCTGCTTTGAGTCAAGCTGGAGTTTCTTATGTGCCATGGTCCCAACTGGAAGAAGCCTAGATGTGCTGTGCAATGTAAAAAGAGAACGTATATGCGTGGGTGTGTAGGCTCATGAATAGAGACTGGGTGTCCTGTGTGTGTGTGTGTGTGTGTGTGTGTGTGTGTGTGTGTGTGTGTGTGTGTGTGTGTGTGTGTGTGTGTGTGTGTGTGTGTGTGTGTGTGTGTGTGTGTGTGTGTGTGTGTGTGTGTGTGTGTGTGTGTGTGTGTGTGTGTGTGTGTGTGTGTGTGTGTGTGTGTGTGTGTGTGTGTGTGTGTGTGTGCGTGTGCGTGTATGTGAGAGATAGAGAGAGAGAGAAAGAGATGGTTTAAAAGGCCAGCCCGAACATCCCCCATCACCTAGCAGGAAAAACTGGAATGCGAGTCATCGCCGGGGTGATTGCACAAGCACCTCGTGGATATGTCCTGAGCTTAAAATACCTGGAGCACCTCCCTGTACTGGAAGTTCACATATAGAAACCTGGCTCCACTAAAGAGTGGCTATGCCATGGCATATAATTTCATCAATCGTCATCTTCAACATCATCTTCAACATCATCATCATCATCACCATCACCATCACCATCACCATCACCATCACCATCACCATCACCATCACCATCACCATCACCATCACCATCACCATCCCCATCACCATCATCATCACCATCAATCAATATCAGAGGCAGCATCAGCATCATCAGCAGCAGTAGTAGTCAGAGGGCCTGTCTGTACAGTATGTACATACTGTGTTTTAGCCAGGAGGCCTGGCTCTATGTGTTCCACCTAAGAGGCCTGCCTCTTAAACATACATTGGCTAGTAAGCATGAGTAAGCTAATGTCTCATCTGCTGATTTAGAGCTTTTTTGATGACCCAGCTAAGTGGGTATAAAAACACTATAATGAAATATAATACGTCACCAGTGTAAGTCGTCAAAGGTGCATAATGTTCAGCTACAATATGTTGCAGTCTGCCTGCCTGGCTCCATTGGGTGTACAGTATAAGCCACACATTGCCTGGCCTGCTGGTGTAAGTGTGTGTGTGTGATTGTGTCAGTAGTTCCCAAGCCTCTCCACTGACTCCCCAGCTCTTATCGTGTCACAGGATCTGCAGAGAGAGACACGTGCTGCCCAGCAGAGACACCAGAGGAGCCTGACAGAGGAAGTCTCTCTAACCGGCGCGTGGGTGACTGCTCTCTCTCTCCTGAGGAGAAAACCCCTAACCAGCTGTCACGTGAGAGCCCCGATTACATCTGCATGCCCGCGGGGGGGGGGGCGGGGGGTTTATTGGCCTCGTCAAGAGAATCAATTCAGGAAGTGGAGTTTATGCTTAGAAGGTTTTCCTGTCCATTCAGTGATGCAGCGGTGAATTCAAGTGGTAAAATCAACGATCACAATAATGATAATCACTCATGTCCAAAGAAAAAAGAAAAAAGAAAAAGTATAAAAATGTGTGTAGCCACCCATTGAAGATCAAAACTGCATTATAGCCAAACCATATTGTGTAGGTTCATACTCTTCTATGGAGGTATAGATTATTTCATTTGTATACTTTTTACAACCAATAAAGGGAAATGTTTCAATTGAATCTTTGTATTGTAATTCTTTCTCATTTGGTAACTACTACAAAACCCATTAGCAGAGATAATCTTTGACCAATCACAACAGCACAGCTACTCTGACATGGCATCCCTTAACTCATTCATAACTCATTATCCCCATCCCTGTAGTCAATGGGCCACACTTTAAAAGATAGACATTTTCACTGTGCGTCACGATGTTTGCAGAGCTATATCTATATTCTATAGCTTTGGAGACAATACTATGGCTCATTTGACAGTCACTATCTTTCGTCCAACATGTAAAAAAGAGTAAATTTGATCATGTATACGTTTGTGTGTTATCCCGTGGTGAATATTGTATAGTTTCAGTGTGATCCGGGCTAATTCCTGGAAGCTGAGTCATGGAGCGCTATGTGCATTTTGCGAAAGTCGTTCGTGTTGCTCGCCTGGACACGTTACTATTTCCAAATCAAAGGAATATAATAGGTATTATGTTTCATCATGAAGGCATCAAAGGGGCGGGGTCGTTTTGTGATGCTCTGATCGTCAGCAATGGCATACGTTTTGAATACTACATACGTTGATCGTTGCGATCGATGTGAAATCCTTGTAGGATCAAAGTAGGATTGATGTCATATAGACCTTTGCTAGGAGTTATTCCAAAATGAATATTCCAATTGTCTGATTGTGATTTCCAGTATTGATGCCCATCGGGTCCCTGACATGAAATGGCACAAAATATGCATCAAGTGTGCTGGACGCGTTCCAAGTTGCTCAAATGAAGCATTTCACTTGCCCGGGTCCAAATTATCTGCCCGGACCATATAAAATGTAACACACAGTGTGAAATAAGGTTTCAAATGGTAGGCGCTACTGCCACCTAGCAGGATTTGGCTGGCATTGCACTCTCAAGGTCTCAGAATGAGTTTCAATGATAACACGAGGTCCGTGAGAGTGTATATAATATTAAAATCGAAAAAAAGAAGAAAATATGAAAACCCTGGCAAGATAACCCGAGAAATGTCGGGTATGGCACATAAAGTGTTAACATTCACCACCATCTTTGTTTTCCTTTTTCCTTTTTCCTTTTCCTTTTTTGTTTTTGGGTAAACACGCAGATCTCATTACTTATGTTGAATTCTGTTTGCCTTAAATGTCAGACCAATTGAATAAGTGGAACCATATAAACCTGCTACATTGAGCAACTCCTATCATAAAAGGCAAATAATTTGTCCGGAACCAGGCAGGTCTTAAAACTTTACTTTACTTCACTTGACTTCGCAGGTCTATAGTTATATATCGCATTTGCTTTCGCGTCCCGCTCTGCGCCTTACGAGATACCTCCCATCTCCTGGGATACCTAATGTATCTCCCACGAATAAAAACACATGCACCCCACCTGTATGGGGCCCCGCCCCTTATGGTGGCACAGCCCATATAACCATGACTCTGGTCATGACACACCCTTCCTCTATTTTCGTCCCAGCGTATTGGATGCGTGCACCATACGAGACTAGCGGATTGAAAAGATTAAGGAAGATTCGTAATGTTGAGGGCTTACCGGAGAGTTGTTTTTCCCTGGATTCTCCGGAGCTTGTTTCGGCGACACACGAGACCTGTGCTGGTGGTTCCTCGGCTGACGGCGACGGACCGAGGGGCAGCGTACAAGGTTTGGCTAACGGGTCGGCTTGTACAAAGGTGAGGTCTGTGTCAGTAGGCATCAATGTCGGTGTTGGTCGTGCTGTGGAGTATGTTTCGGCACCAGGGCTGGGGCGGCTTGGCGATCGTTCCACTGTAGTGGGCGATGTCCTGGCGATCCTGGAACATGCTGTTAACGCTAATGCTACTACTGCTTCTTCTGCTAACACTGATGTTGACGCTGGAATGTCTAATAATCCCCGCCGCAGGATTCCGCTTTTCCCTCCTCTTGCCAGCTTCATTGATGAAGGTCAGTCGGTGGTGGGTGTGGGGGGGTTCGCTGAGCTCTATTTACCTTTTTTGCAGGTGAAGTGGCTGACGACGGGGTGCAGCCCGGGGGTACCTTGGCTAAGTAGCCAGGTAGCTTCTTTTTTGTGCCCAGGCGGGGATGAACGACGTTCCGCCCGGCCGTTGCTTGATAGCATGTCGGCTCGGAGGGTGGCAGTATGGACGAATGAGTGGTATACTGCTGCAGGATGGCATTTAGCGGCGGCCAGTGTTTTGGCTCAGCTGGCTACTTTCCTATCCAAGATGGCGTCGGGTTGTAGGTCTTTGGGTCCAACCGACACTATGAACGTGATTCATGTTTGTGGTGTTATAGAGATCTTGACTCAGTCGCAAGCTATAACTGTGGGGAGGATTCGGATGCTATCGACTTTGGTTGTTAGGCATGTTTGGTTGGAGCAGTCTCCTCTTGGGGAAGAGGATAGGTTTTCTCTCCTCACGACTCCTTTTTCCACATATAGTCTTTTTGGGCGTTCTGTGGAGGCGCAGGCGGTTATTGATTCGGGTCCTACACCGCCTCACGCTGTGCAGCCAGGGGTGGGAGCACGGTCTCGTCAACGACTGTGGCGAGATCCTCGACAGGCGGCCATGTTTCCCCCGCCAGTGGTGCCCTGGTTGGAGAATCGACAGGGTATCGCAAGGCCGACAGTCTTGGCGGCCGAGGGATCGGCCATTTTGGGTGATTTCGGGTTTGGTAAACCAACCCGTCGTCATTTTGCCGCGAGCAGCCCGCTCCCCGTTCAGTCCTCTCTCTGGTATCCCCAGAAGCGGGGCTCTGAGTGTTCTCCTTTGGCTGCGGGCCGCGAACCTTCATTGAAGCGTATGCGGCCCCATTCTTCACTTCTCATGGAGACAGGGGCTGACACCCAGTTGATGGCTGAGCCTGGGTCTGTCCGTGAGAATGTTCCGTCGTCGCGTGGTTCCTACACCGCAGGTTGTGGATGGGTGGAACCTGGTGTTACAGCTGCCACTAGCTCCAGTGGTCAGCAGGGGGACTCGGTGCCTCTTCTGTTGAATGCTCAGCAGGGGTTACCCCGGCTTCGCCCTCGCCAGGCGGGGTATCGCGCTGTTGCCTCCCACTCCCGTCAAACCGGCAGTGGTCTGCGAAGGAGAGGCGGGCGTGATTTGAGTGGTAGCAATATCACTGCAGGGCTTCGGCGTGTAGGAGCCCATGGGGTCCTCAGGCCTTGCGTGTCTGGCTGCGGAACGACTCCTCAGCGTGTGCTGGAGGGGTGTTCAGGGGGTGAGTGTGTGTCCACAAGTTTGATGACCGCTCCTCCCTTATCAAACCGGCCCTTTCTGTCGGGGTCCCCCCTTGGGTGCTTTGCACGACGGGGGGGACCGGGCCAATTATCTGCTGTTCCTTGCGGCCCAGCGTCAGTTGACGGCGGGGGCGCTGTGGGATTATATTCACATATGGCGACGGGAATGCCCTTTGAATCGGTGGATGAGGAGAACGTTAGAGGCAGGGCTGGTTTTGCAGTTTGCGCGGCCCCATCCTCCGTTCTCAGGTTTGGTGCCGACCCTATTGTTAGGGTCGGGCGCAGTGACAGCCCTGGCCGACGAGATCCAATCTCTGTTGGCAAAGCAGGCCGTCGTTGTGGTCCCGAGAGAGGACGCAATGTCAGGCGTCTACTCCCGTTATTTTCTGGTGCCCAAGAAAACTGGGGGGGTCAGACCTATACTGAATCTGTCCATGTTCAATCGGTTGATTGTAGTGAGACCGTTCAGGATGTTGACCATCCGACTCCTTCTGCTTGCTGTCAGGAGGGGGGACTGGTTCACCTCCATAGACCTGAAGGATGCGTATTTTCACATACCCATTTTCCCTCCTCACAGGAAGTTCCTACGGTTCCTGTTTCAGGGCGTAGCGTACGAGTACCACAGAATGCCGTTCGGTTATTCTCTGGCTCCCCGCACATTCACCAAGTGCGTGGCGGCTGCTCTGGGGCCTTTACGTCGTCGGGGGATACGAGTCCTGTTCTATCTCGACAACATTCTGCTCCTCAGCCGTTCAGAGGAGGTTGCCAGGTCTCATACTCGACTGGTGGTGGAATTCCTCACCAGCCTGGGTTTTGCTGTGAATTGGAAGAAGAGTACCCCTCTTCCCAGTCAACAGGTGGAGTACTTGGGCTTGACATTGAGGTCGAAGCCCATGCTTGCGACCCTCTCGGAGCAGCGTCGGGGGGATCTCCGTCACGCGCTCTGGGGTTTCCGTCTGGGAGGGACGGTTACGGCGCTGCAGGTGATGCGTCTGCTGGGCCTTATGTCGGCGGCCCACACGGTGGTTCCTCTTGGCCTCCTCTTTATGAGGCGGATACAGAGGTGGTTTCTCTCTTTGAGAATAGATCCGGTGTGGGGCAAAGGGAGACGGTTGACGGTTCCTTTGTCGATATGGGGGGATCTCGCCCACTGGGGGAGGCTGGGTATCCTCTCCGCTGGGGTCCCCATGGGCAGCAGTGGCTCCCACGTCACGGTTTTCACCGACGCCTCTCTCACAGGTTGGGGAGGGGCGTTTCGGACCCATGCAGTGGGGGGCAGCTGGACGGGTCATGCCGACCCAGCTGTCCTGCATATCAATGTGTTGGAGTTGAAGGCGGTCCTCCTGGTCCTCAAACGGCTCGGCCACCTGGTGGTAGGCAAACACGTTTTGGTCAGGACGGACAATGTGACGGCGGCGGCGTATATCAACAGGCAGGGTGGGACTCGCGAACTGTTGCTATGGGCATCCCGCAGGCTGCGCAGTCTGCGGGCGCTCCACGTTCCTGGTACGGAAAATGTGGCGGCGGATATAATGTCTCGGGGCGGTCCTCGTCGCGACGAGTGGGAACTCCGCCCCGACATAGTCAGACAGATCTGGGATCGGTTCGGGGAGGCCTCGGTAGATCTGTTTGCGTGCCGACGTTCTCACAAGTGCCCCTTGTGGTTCTCGCTCAGTCGAGCGGATCATCCCCCCTTGGGGGTGGATGCCTTCTCGACCTTTCCGTGGCCGCCCGGTCTTCTGTACGCCTTCCCTCCTGTACAGCTGTTGAGTCAGCTGTTGGAGCGGATACGGAGGGAGCGCAGGCCGGTGATCCTGGTCGCGCCGGACCGGGGCACGTCAGTGTGGTTCCCGGTCTTAATCCAGCTTCTGGTCGCTCCTCCTTGGGTCATTCCGTGGTCAGCGACGGCCCTCTCGCAGCACAATGGAGTGCTTGTCCAGCCTCCGGTGTTGGGTCAACGCCTGGTGGTTTGGCTGGTGGGAGGGTGAGTCTGGAGAGGATGGATCCCGCGGTGGTTGATACCATCCGGTGTGCGCATGCTCCCTCCACTGTCGCGGTTTACGCGGGCAGGTGGCGTGCGTTCCAAGAGTGGTGTAAGGGGGGGGGCTGGGACCCAGTCTCCTGCCCCCTGGATGCTGTTCTGGGTTATCTCCAGTCTCTTCTTGGTAGGCTGTCGGCTTCGACAGTGAGGGTATATGCGGCAGCTATATCCTCCTATCATGAGGGTTTTGAGGGGACTGTTTTGTTCAGCCACCCTCTTGTGAAGCGTTTCCTGCTTGGCGCTCGACGCGTTAAGCCGGTGCAACGCTCCTTGGCTCCGACTTGGGATCTTCAATTGGTCCTCGGTCGGTTGTCCTTGGCCCCGTTTGAGCCGCTCGAGCGGGCGCCGTTGGGACAGCTGTCTTTCAAGACCGCGTTCCTACTGGCTGTCACTTCCGCTAAACGCGTGGGTGAGCTCTGTGCTCTCTCGGTACGTCCAGAGTGCCTGTCTTTTCGGACCGATTGCGGTGCCACTCTGCGACCTAATCCTGCTTTCGTGCCTAAGAATATCCGGAGTTCCTTCCGCTCCCGGGATATTGTGGTTCAGGCTTTTCGTCCTCCTCCTCACACTAGTGAGTTAGATGCGGGCCTTCACCTGTCATGTCCAGTCCGTGCTTTGGGGATTTACCTCAGCCGTACTCAGGACTTCAGGGTTACCGACCAGCTTTTTGTCTGTTACGGTGGGGCTCGTGCTGGTAAGGCACTGTCGAAGCAGCGCCTGTCCCATTGGTTGTGTGAGGGTATTGCCCTCTGCTACACGTTGGCTGGGCAGGATCCCCCTGGGGGCGTCAGGGCGCACTCCACTCATGGGGTGGCTGCCTCTGCCGCTCTCCTGGGTGGGGCCTCGGTGGAGGACATCTGTGCTGCGGCTTCATGGTCCTCACCGGGCCCCTTTGTAAGGTTTTACCTCATGGACATGACCGGGGGTTCTGTCTCCCAGGCGGTTCTGGGGTCTGTGGCCTTTCCTGCTTCCCGTCCTTTGGTCGGGTAGCAGGTGTGTATGGGTATGGGCCACAGTGTGTTGAGTCACACGTGGTTCCGCCTGTACGGTGTGTTCAAGGGGTTCTAGTTCCCTCTTGTTCGCATTCAGGTGGAGTTGACTGCGCCCCCCCTTCGTTAGGGATGGGGTGACAGGGTTCCCCGCACCCCTTGATGTGGGCTTACGGGTCCTCAGGGGGTACATCTGTCGGGTCTCGCGCCCGCTCTTCCCCATTATCTCGTAAGGCTCAGAGTGGGACGCGAAAGCAAATGCGATATATAACGATAGGTTATGTAGATAACCTAGTTATATTAGCATTGGCTGAGCGTCCCGCTCTGCGCGGCCCTGAGTTCCCTCTTGAGGGATCTTTTCCTGGGACGGGTTTTGGCGAGGAAGGGTGTGTCATGACCAGAGTCATGGTTATATGGGCTGTGCCACCATAAGGGGCGGGGCCCCATACAGGTGGGGTGCATGTGTTTTTATTCGTGGGAGATACATTAGGTATCCCAGGAGATGGGAGGTATCTCGTAAGGCGCAGAGCGGGACGCTGAGCCAATGCTAATATAACTAGGTTATCTACATAACCTATCGTTTTATTTCCTCAAGAAAAGGCCCCGATTTGATGTACTGTAACTTTAATCCAATAGATATGACTTAATATAATCTATACTATGAAATAGGTGAGTTTACCCTCTGTGCCTCTCTGCGTCCCTGTGTCTAGTTTATCAAGAAATTACAGAATGATTGATCTTCGTAATGTTTCCATCCTCATTTAATCTGCAGAGCAGTTTTCATTCAAAAAAGAAAATAAATTTATTTACGTACCAATATATTTTCTCTATTAATCCTCCAATGGATATATATTTGTAATTTTTTAACGTGTTCATATTTCCCTATGACATATTTAGATGCATGTTTTTTTTTTTATTTATTATAGAGGGGTCAGAGCCATTTACAGCACCCCTTGTTTGTTTGTTTGTTTGTTTGTTTGTTTGTTTGTTTGTTTGTTTGTTTATTTACACATATTAAAAACAATTACATATATAATACAATATAATCCACAAGGGATGTGTAGGAGAATTGCCTAAAAACCCTCAAGGGGCTTGCATGTGGCATTCACCAGGAAGCAAAATTACATTATATCAAGATAAAATATAAAATCCCCCCCCCCCCCCCCAAACAAACAAACACACACAAGCAGGCCTACATAGACACCGAAGCAGGCACCCATGCCATACGATTTCTGGTAGAGAAAACAATTAATGACAGGAAGAATATATAATAAAACGAAAATGCAATAACAAAATACAACAAGCCATCAGACCATTTGTTTGAGCCATGAGATATGATCCCAAAAATAATGAAAAAAAAAAACGTTCACCGTGGAAGTCAGATGATTGACAGGGGATGGCGTGAGCTAGGAAGTGTACTTTTATGAAATTCGAAAGCCCATCGAAAGCCCTGGGTCTCCTCTCCTCATAGGACTACAAACAAAATGGCGGCATAATTTCCTTGCGTCTAAACAATCAGGTTTCTGTCGGGATGCGCCGAAATGTATATACACTCATATTTCACTAATAACACTTTATATCATTGTTAAACCAACGTAGTGCTGAACATATACACTTTGACTGCTGTTACTCTTGGCTACATTTGAAAAAGAAAGACCACATTAATTAATACGTTCTGCATTGATCGATTTATGGCATGATATGAATCTCAGACCTGTTCCGGGCCCGTCGGGGGTTAAAAAGTAATACAAAAAATTACATTACTGATTACTTTGTATCAAAGTAATTAGTTACATTATTTACGCTTTTCCCCCCTCCTAAAAAGTTGTACAACCTGTTTAGCTTCTGTTGTTAGCTGTCCAGATGTAGCTGTGGTGGAAACAAACAAAGTGTGGCCTTCAAATTAGCTTCCATCGCCGCATATTATTATCTCTCTCTCGGTAGCCAGCAAACGTCTTCCTCTGTTGGCAGCTTGACATTGTTCTTTGCAGGTATTTTCTCTATGATGCGTCGAAATGAGGGCGAGTCAATCGTGGAAATAGGTAACATCTCCTTGACGATATACCCAGCAACAAGCTTCTTCAGACCTTCTCCACTCACGGGTGGTGTTTGCCCTGATCTTAGATCCAGTTTCTGTTGTTTTGCCGGAGTACATCCATCACTGGCACTGGTAGAGGCTTCCCTGTCAGCGTCAGGGTTTTTATGTGCCAAGTTTCACGTTGTCGTGCTGCCGTGTCAGCTCTTTCATCAAATTTAACTTTTTGCGCCCCCTCCCCCACAAAGTGTTCAACGGACAGCTAATGAATGCGCAACGTTACCTCTCTTCACTCCATGCTGCTTTTTGGCTAGTAGCTGACGTGACCTCGTATAACAGAAATCTAACGTTAAGGTGGCTGAGTGGTGCAGTGGGAAAGGCACTCGCCACTAACGCAGGAGATGCTGGTGTCGAGCCCAGCTCTCTGCGTTGCTACCGGCTTGGCTGGCCGTCATACTAACACAATTGGCAGTGTTAGAGGGTGGGAAAGCCGGTGGGTGGGGATTGGACGTTGTGGACAGCGACTCCTACAGGTCGGTTGGGTGACGCCGGTGCCGCGTAAACAGGAAGTATCGGGGGCAGCGTGAGCCTCCCACGCGTTACTCCGCGCCACTGAGAGTTCGAGCTGCTGCGGTGAGAAGATGCAACAGGCTGCCTCCTCGTGTTCCGGAGGGGACACTTGATGCAAGGCTTCTATCCTCACTACAGCCGACCAGTGGGAGGCATAGTCTAGCAACGTTCAAGACAGGGGATAGTAGGGAAGAATTGGAAATACGAAATTGGGATGGGAGAAAAATAGAAAATGGGGAAAAAAAGTGGATAAAAAAAAAAAAAAATTAGAAACATGTAAACAATAGGTTTGATGCCTGCAGATGAATAGATACAGTTTGGGAACTGTAGCTCTGTGTAGGTAGCACCCTCATTGAGCTTTGATTTAATGTGTGAGTGTTTACGTGTGTGTGCGTGTGTGTGTGTGTGTGTGTGTGTGTGTGTGTGTGTGTGTGTGTGTGTGTGTGTGTGTGTGTGTGTGTGTGTGTGTGTGTGTGTGTGTGTGTGTGTGTGTGTGTACTCAGAGTACAGTAGGTGTACATGAGATGGTTTTATGTGACGTGAAAATACTGTAACCTCTCTTGGCCTTCTTTCACAGACTAGTCCTAGATTAATTTAGTTTTTCAATAGAGATAGTATATTTATTTCTCTCAGATTCAGATTATAATACATTGCTATTAAAGCAGCTGCTATGAACACTGACATCATCATAAATTAAATGTCCACACCTTGGCAGGATTACTGCAGTGCAGAAACATGTTGAGACCCATGAGACTAAAATACAATTAACGTGAATGCCACAAGTCAATCAATATCCTCTATTTTCTATTGATATTATGTGTGTCCGGGCTGGATCCATAGGAGTTTTGCTGAAGGCATTATGGCACAAAACTTGCTTCATCAACAAAAATAACTTCATGTTCACTGTTAGCAAGGCTTCTCAGCTTCTCCAACAGTTTCCCATGCTGTGGACCACAGGCCTAACTCTGGACTTAGTGACTAGAAGATGTCCTTCCCTTAGTCCCGACTCTTTCACATTTTATTCCACAAGCAGAGTTCTTTTGAAACATCAAACTTGACAGCCAAAGCAGTGAAACCAATGCTTTAATAGAGAAAAAGCCCATGCCTTTAAACATACATCATAATTCTTCACAGCACAGTATCTTAATCCGGTCATCGGGATCGAATAGCCTCTATCTTTCATCCATCACCATATTCAAAGATTAACCCATTTAAAAGCAATTATAAATTACCAAAGTAATTCAATTACTTTGTCATTTTGTTGATAAATACATTTCATGTCTCAAGACTTAAAAATACATAGTCAACGCAAATACCTGAGAGCCCTCCCACAATGAGATTATCATCTGTATCCCTGGTGATGCATCAGCACAAATTGACGACCAATGTCAAAATTCAGTGCCAAAATATACAACATTCATGTTATATAAAAATACAATATACTTGGACCCACCCTTTTACAACTTTGTTGGTTAGCACTTCTCTTAGACTTAATATTTTTTGTATAAGATCACATAATTTTCACAAAACTATTCATATTTACATTTGAGCAGAAAAATAGACATCCAGCACACTATTTTCTATTTTCACAGAAATTGTAAAAAAAAATTAAATAAAACAATTATAATAAAAACATACCCCAGATCCAGAGCATTAGTTATGATTGTTACTTCAAGTAAACACCTCATTCCCCTGTGAGGACTGAACTATTTGTGTCTTTGTGTATGTTTTTGTTCACACGGCTGCATTAGATACAGTTATTATACAGGACAGTAGGACACTTATACTATAAGACAGCTCCTGCATGAAAACAAAAACACTTGATGCACCCCAGAAAGCCACCATCTTTAAATATAATATGAGCTGCAGAAGAAAATCTGGAGGGGATTACAGAATCCTGGGGGGGGGGGGGGGTGAAGTGGGATTTTAAAAAGGACACATTTGGTTGGAGCGGATAAGGCTTCCAGATAGGCCAATAATAATAATAATAAGTACAAGTATTTACAGGGAAAGCAAATTGAAGGAATGTAAAGCAAGAGTATCATAGAGTTGTAAACAATTTACAGTGCCAATACTTTACAGTGACAGTAAGCATTTGCGTGAGGTGTTGTGCCAATCAACATAGCACCATGTAAACAGAAGAAGCTGTCACTGTGCTCACATACTGTATAGACATCATATAAACCAAACAGCTGCCACGCCTAGCCAGGGGAAACATTCATATAAACCAAACAGCTGCCAGGCCTATCCAGCTAGGGGAAACACTCAGGATCACTTAAGACACCCATAACATATTATGATAATGTTCAGTAATGATTTGCACTAATTGGATGTTGATAATGCATTCATTACTCATGTATGAATGTATTACGCTGGAGAAATAACAGTGTCATAACAAAATTATGACAATGCTGTTGAGAGAGGATGGTGACCTCACCTTCCTATGTATTTCAGTGGAAATGATGATGATGGGTGGCGCTAGAGAAACACCTGGTTAGACGCTATGCCTATGTTTACCCTACTACACTACACTACTACACTACAGTATAATGCATTCATTTAACAATAAATACGTTATGAGCATCCAGGTAATGTAAATCATCACTGAGAATGAATTATTAATTATTATGCCGAATAAGTGAGGCTATTAACAGATAGCTCATAATGCCATGATGTGTCGGTCTCTGCACTGTAGAGACATGACGTGTTTAGAAATCTGTTCATAAGTGCTTCAAACGGCTCATGCACTAGTATAACATATACTATTGTACAGCTGCATGCCTTCATTAAAATGATGCAGAATAGAATACATTTATCCATCGATGTTCTAAGCTACATACGAGGTTCTGCAGTGTGTGGGAAGTTAGAACAAAATGTGCACTTTTCTCCCCAATAGTATCAACTGAAAGACAGTTAAGCAATTGACCTCGTCTCAAACCCCGCTCTATTTTCTGCCCGGAAAGCAATGCTCGGACCAAGAAATTATAGGATTGAGATTTGTGTTCCGTTGAGCTCTCGCCACCGTCCTTCCTAGCCTGCCTTGGGCTTCGAAGTTCTAGCCAGGATGCAGACCTGTTGTTAGCTGTTAGTACTCAGAGGCATAACATGCATGTTTGCATCCTTTTATGTTGGGAAACAAGCTGTATCTGATATTAGAATGGTCTGTTCCTATAGCGATGCAGAAAAAGTGAGAAAGAGAGGATTCTGACTCCTACGCAGAGAGTTGGATGACATTCCACTGTCAAACATCTCTGCCCGAAGACAAAGTAAACAAACCCGTGCTATATTATTATTTTTTGTCTCTGAAAATGAGTAAAACAAATGATAAAGAAAAAAGTTAAATAATTCACACCATTTATTCACTGTGTCCATGGAAACCATGATGAACGCAGCCATAAATGTATAGTCTGTTTACTTTTCTGATGACTACTGCATAACTCATAAATGTTCAGACAAGCTTAATTTGTTGTTATTTGTGATACTCTGTATAAACCCAATTCAACCTTATATCGATTTTGTCTTTCTCTTCGGCATAGGTGTTTAGCAGGCTGTGACGTACAGGCGTACTGACAGGTCTGTGTGTGCCTCCTTCTAAAAGGTTATACTTTAAAGGAACACTCCAACATTTTGGGAAATACACTTATTTGCCACCCTCCCCAGTGTCAGTTTTGAGAGTTGTTGGAAGTTGTATTTCTTCACGTTTGACTGTGCTATACTGTAGCTAGCTGCTCCTTACTGCTTCCAGTCCTTGTGCTAAGCTAGGCTAGCATGCACCTGGACCCTCTCTCCGGGGCTACTAGACACACCTAGAGAGGAAACTGAGTGTTGACTTTATGGCAGTACAACAAGCTTCTCAAAGAGAGAGAGAGAGGGAGAGAGAGAGAGAGAGAGAGAGAGAGAGAGAGAGAGAGAGAGAGAGAGAGAGAGAGAGAGAGAGAGAGAGAGAGAGAGAGATAGTGAGTTGGGTTTATGAGCTAGGCTGTGTGCAGTCTATGTATATCAAAGGCCTCCTGTCTATTAATAAAACAGTAGGAAACCAACTGGTAAAAAAAGAAAATGCTGGCCACATACACACAAAACACTTTCCATGATCCTGTGCATTTTGACACTTCATATCGTAGCAGTGTCGGGGTCAATTCACTTTCACTTCACTCCATTCAAAATGTAATTTGAAACTGCAATTTATGTTATTAATGACAGATAATACATTTTCAATCATTTCTTTATAGTCTGGGTATAAGTAGCAGCTTAACTACACTGGTAAAATGGACAACTGGACTATACTGTATGCCAAGCTGCTAATACTGAAATACACAGTAGCTTACTGAAAGCGATATGTATAGTCTACTGTCTATTGCTTGATGCACACAGTACTAAATGCAGGCCTACAAATATATTGTATATTGTTTGACGAGTGAGATTATTAGTTTGATGTTTGAACCTATCGTTTGTCCCTGTGCACTGTATGGCATTGCCGTTGTACTACTGTATATTTCTGTTGTACTGTGAAACTTTGTGAAGTTGTTGATATATCTTTGCACCGTTGTCACCAACAACACATTTCTGTACATTCATTGCATTTGGTGAACAAAAAAGTGCTTCTGATTTTGATAAGAATGTCTCATGGCATTTACATTTTTTACATTTTGAAGATATTCCATTTTGTGACTGATTAGTGAACTGACCCTAATCCTGAAGCCAAGGTAACTCAACTTCCACTAAACAAACTGTGATGATACCAATGGCTTAACATTTGTCAAAACTAATGGTGCCCAAATTATAAGGTCTCAGTGGTATTTTATTTGATCATTAAATCCATATAAATTACAGACTGAAATCTGCATTTGTGAAAGTGTTAAAGGCAGAGACGCAACTGTGACCAGGACAAAATTACCTCAATAGCCATTGCCCAGTTCCAGGTACTGTAGGTGGACTGTGTTATTATGAATAATTTTCTAGCTAAATAGTTCAATACATGAGACATCAAACGTACATTGTCAAAACTGCCTCATAAGATTGGAAAGGAGAAAATTGACTGATTACTAAAAGCATGCTAGGTTAAATGTAGGCTAATCAGAGAATGCTTGAAGGCATTAATACATACTCCACAGTAGTGTGCTTTTAAGTGGTATATATAGATCTAGTCTAAATAGAACATATTCCATTTGATTGTATGCAGCAAGCCTACTTAAGACAATGATTTGACAGCTGAATTGAGTAGTCAGCAAATTGTTCACCATCAGTGGTGAATAGTATTTTGATGACTATTATGCCCTTCAATCGAATATAACACCACTTAAGACGTGGTAGTCCTTCAAAAGCTCTCAGCATTGTAGTCAAGGGACAAGTGCGGTGATAGAGAAGAGACAGTTTCATAGATGACCAGAATTAAGAACTTCTCACAGTAGCCTAATAGCTGCTCAGTTATAATGACACAATGAGACCATTGTGAGAAAAATATATTTCAACGTATACTTTTCTTCCTCCTTCAAAACGTAGAAAATGTGTCTTTGGCCCATACTGTACCTTCATATATTTGTTCAGAATCATAACAAGTAGCTTAAGAAGAAGTCATCGATTGTGCTACAGTTGTCCTTTTTGTGTTTGACATTCAACCTCGCTCTCCTTGAGGTTTGGGAGATCAGGACGGATTTGAGAGTATGGCTCCTTTCCTCTCTTTGTTTATCTTCTGTCTCTTCCGTTCCTCTCTCACTGGACTGTGTGCTCGCCACGGACAATGTGAGAGGAGAACTCGTAGCGGTCTTTGCTGCGGTGGCCACAAATGTTGCACTCCAGCGGGTCTCTGTAACCATGGCAACCCATGTGGATAGTGTACATAACGTGGTCTAGGAAAAGGACCCGACAGTGCTCGCACTGGAACACCCTCACCTCCCTGCCCTCCCGCCCGAACACACGCACCCCGTCCCGGCTCACCGACCTCTCCGCGACACCCCGGATCAGCTCTGCCGCCGTTCCCAACCCACCCCCGGGCCCCAGCATGGCCTCGAACCCCCGTTCACCCGGGTAGACCACTGCCGGACTGGCCTGGGACCTGGGGCGGGGAGGGGGGTTGTTGTGGCCGTGGTAGGCCAGCCTCTCCTGGGGGCTGCTTCCGGCTGAGTCGGCCGAGTCCAGCCCGCTGTTGGTGGGAGACTCTTCTTGGCCGGCCTGGGGATGTGGCTTACTGTGCCTAACCAGGGCCGCGGGCCCGTTGGAGATGGGGTGGCCGGGGAACTCGGGGCGCGGCGGGGGCAGATGCAGCTGAGATGGGAGCGGAGGCACGGGGGCATTGCGGCTCACTGGCCGCTCCATGCGGTGGCCCAGGGGGAAGACGTGGTGGAAGAGGGGGTTTACCATGGGCACCACTTCAGCCATAGAGAGAGGCGGGCCGGGGTGGTGGACCAGGGGCCGGAGGGTGTCCGACCCCAGGTAGCTGATGGCGTTGTTAATGGCCTGGTCCATCATGTGGGCCTGCATCAGCTCGGCCTCCTTCTCATACTTCAGGCCCATCTCGTAGCCCATCTCAGGGTAGCTGTAGCGTACCATCTTCTCACCTGCACACAGAGAAGTAACACCATCATCACATATCACTGGCAACCTGACAGTGAAATCAAACATTCTGGTGCAACCTTTTTGGAATCATGAAACATCCAAACTGCACATTGAGAATAGATACATTAACAATTTGTCAGGAACCACTGCCTTTTAGATGCAAGCAAGACACAGAATTAATACGGACTGGCGTAAAAATGTCAGAGCCTTCGCAACATAACTCCACCTCTCTGGATGGAAGTCGCGGTGTCGTTAACAGTCCGGGTGTTTGTTTTGTCACATTTTAGTATTTCGTCTGCTGTGTCTAATGGGGTGGAAAGCCCCATCCATCCGAGTGCTCTGTTTAACCCCTCCAAAGCAGGGATGCGGTGAGTTGTTTTTTCTCGATAAAGAGCAATGACAAAGCTACAGGTGTGCCTCACCACAGAGAGAAAAACATTTCCTCGCCTCTCTCTCATCCGCTCGCTGTACTCACTCGATCAGTCTCTTCCTCTCTGTCTAATCGTCCGGTGAGTAAACAGCTAATAAGACACAGCATTTCCACAGAGATGTCTCTTGGATGTGCTTGTGAGAGGGGCTATTAAGTCAAAGTCAAAATAAAAGTATACAAAGTGCGGCACACTACAAAATAAATAAAAACTAAAATTTACATTTTATCGTAGGAAATTATTCAAACGAATAAGATATTAGTTGTGTGAGTGTGCACATGCGCACGCACACACACACACGCACACACGTGCCCGCACACACACACACACACACACACACAGTGGTGGAAGAAGTACACAACTTGGAAAATGGTCAAAGAAAAAAGGTAATTTTTAAATTCGAGTGGATTTGAAAGCAGAACAAATCAAAAGTACTGTACTGGGAGCGTTTATTGGGCCTCATTAATCATATTATAAGTAAAGTACACGTGTACACTAAGTAAAGAACATTTGTAGCAAGAGCTTTTTTTTATATACTACACTATACTAATGTCCCCTTAAATTATATTTTAAACAATCCTTGGAAATGGATTGCATTTGTGTTTTGTGTTTTATGTAAACTATGGCACAGTGTATGATCAAATGTCTACCTTAAGCACATACAGACATGTTGATAAATGCAGTGTGGGCTATGACTGCCAGGGAACCAGATGGAAAGGTTGAGCATTGATGGTAAAACCTGTAGCCTAGCTTTTAAAGTAAAAATGATGATGCTCTCATCAATAGCTACATTTTTTAAAACTGCATGCGAGACAGAGTGGTCAGCGGCAGGGAGACAAGCAAGCTTCCCTTGCAGTTTAAGCTCAGTCCAGTGTTGACGTTGGCGTTGTTGTTGTGCCGACATGAGATGGCCACGGGCATTGGTAAGTGGCAGTTCATGCCACGTTCCACAGATGTCAATGGTGGCCTTCACAGAGACACACACAAACACTCTCACACACACACACATACACACGCACACACACACACACACACACACACACACACACACACACACACACACACACACACACACACACACACACACACACACACACACACACACACACACACACACACACACACACACACACACACACACACACACACACACACACACACACACAGACACTCACACACACACACACACACACACACACACAAACACTCTCACACACACACACACACACACACACACACACACACAAACACTCTCTCACACACACACACACACACACACACACACACACACACACACACACACACACACACACACACACACACACACACACACACACACACACACAAACACTCTCTCACAGACACACACACAAACGCGCGCACACACACACACACACACACACACACACACACACAATATGGAGATGAGATGTACAACAATATAAGGTGTGTTTGTTTATTTTATTTCAAAGCTGTGAATTGTGAGCTGTGAGTTGCTCACAGTATCAGCTTCTCCTGTTTCTACCCAGACATGCGCTTACAGAGAGATCGGCTAAACTGCTGAAAGAAATCAACCCTGCAGAACAAGTATGAACACAGGTTCAAAGGGGAGTAGATAACATGCTGTAATAACATACTTACAGTACCAGGTTATCACAGGTTATTACAGGTTATATACAGTACACACTCTGTGTATATATACCCAACTAAATGAATGGTGTATTAACAAACAAACAAAAAAAGAACGCACATCCTCTGTTCCTTGGTGCTGAGCCAAACTGTAAAAACAGTAGTACATGAACAAAGTGGGGCTCGCAACTCACTTTCAATGTTCCAAGGGTGTTTTATTGGAATGGTCGAAACTTTGTACTATTGATTGATTGATTGAAATTTGTATTAACAGATTTCAGAATGGGTACAATACAGTACAGCTCAATACACACAATTGTTAAGGGGATGCAGACCAGAGAAAGACTTTCGTCTTGTTTACATCAGGGTCCCCCATTTTCAATTCATCATAATATATGCCATAAATGACATACAGATAGACAGTAGGCCTACAGCTACATCTATACATTTATGACATACCAGATTTACAAATACAGTACTGTTTTTGATACAAGAAGAGTCTAAAAAAGAGAGTATATACATTTGACGAAGAAACTGTACATCTGCTATTGGACACCAATAAAACACCTTTGGATCATTGAAAGTGAGTTGCGAGCCACGCTTTTGTTCATGGTTTATTAACAAAAACATCTGATGAAACTTGTGATTTGACACAGACAGACAGACAGACAGACTCTAGATTATCAGCGGTTAAACAATTAGCAGTCCATTTGAAGCAATTAAAAATGCAGTCCATTTACAATTGAATAGCAATTGTCTATCCATGTCTCTAATGAGCCTTTCAAATATAAAGGAGGGTTGGTGGGTTCTCTGAGTTCTAGCTTTAGGAGAGAGGTTATTGGAGCCTTTACACTTTTCATAGACAATGCTAATTAAATTTGCACCAGTGGTTTAATTAAAGAGACGTGGGCTGGAATATTTTCTCCTTAAAGGTATCATCTGTAATGCCGCCAAACAGCAACCTCTAAGGAAGAGAGCCCCGCTGGGTATTGCATTTTGTTCAAATGTTTGACATATTTTCCAGATTGTACCTTTAAGAACTATTAGGCCTAAATTATCTTTTCCCCATCGTGAACAGGATGGCAACATGTGGTCACTCACTCGGTAAATGGTGCAATTTTATATAGCGCTTTTATCCCAAACCATGCAAGGGGCCAACCTGCTCATCGGGAGCAATTAGGGGTTAAGTGTCTTGCTCAAGGACACTTCGACACGCTGCCCGGGAATCGAACCGGGAACCATCCGATTACCAGACGACTGTTCTACCTGTTGAGCCACTGTCGCCCATCACTCACTCACTCACTAATTTTGTCATGGACGCTTTGGACGTTTTGCAGGATGCATGCGCAGGTCATGAGTCTGGACCTGGAAATTCATGGAAAGGTCTTGTGGCGTCCTCTCAGCTAATTAATTACTTACAACAAATGGTGGTGATGGCTCAATACTGGTCCTTTTACATTTAAGTTCAACCTTCACTGTTGGAAACAGGTTGGACAAGTGGTTCTTCAACACATTTGTACTGATTGCATTTGTTGTCCAGATAAATTATTTTGTATAATTTCCCCTCTGTCTCACTTGATTCGGCAGGCACAATATACTGTACACCAGGGGTCAGCAACCTTTTTGATATGAAGTGCTATTTTTAAATGTTCTCGTTAATCAGTGTGCCATATCAACATTAAGGTTGACATTAAGTTCAATTATGACACCACATCAAAATGTAAATCTCCAACAGATCTGTAATTCTATTTCATCCATATAAGCAACGTACATAGGAATAGTTTTATTAACAATTTTCCTCATTATATAAGAATGCTATACAATAATGCTGCCGTCTTTATGAGATGCTTGCTTGCTGTACCTGGACACATTCAGCCTTGTCTGCATCATCTTTTAAAGTTTTCTCATGTTTGGTGTCAAAATGGCGTTTAACACTCAATGTTCGGCAAACAACAGACTGACCCTTCTGATTGGCTCTGACCCTGAAATATCCCTGATGTCGGTCAACCTACCATAAATAACAGACTGTGCAACTGCCAGTGGCTGTGAAAGGATGAGAGGACACTTCAACATTTCCAAAATGGTTCCTCTCTTCCACACTTGCTAGTGTGCCATTGGTTTAGATACCGCGTGCCAATGGTGGCACTCGTGCCTGAGGTTGCTGCCCACTGCTGTACACCAATGTTCCCTCAAAAAAGATTTTCGGTCTGAGCAAACACTCAAACCTCCTGAGCAGACATCAGCAACTACTGAGCAACATACGTCACCTGCCGGTTAGTTGATAAGCGGCGGTTTATCAACTAACCAAAGTTACTCAACATGCTGTATTATGCCTAAAGTAATCTATCTGACAAATCTCAAGAAAATAACTAAATCAACCTATGACAAAATAATATATATTTTCAAGTCTTACTGGACAAAATAAATAACAAGAAAATAAGAAAAGAAAATAAGAAAAGTAATGTTCTAAATAATACCTCTTCTGTATTAGAAAATCCAGCTTTAAAAAATATATCTTTCTATCTTTTCAATGTAATGTAAATTATAAAACAGTAAACTCACAAAGATACTAATTTAAAAGTGCACTATGCAGTTTCGGATTTGTTCACATTTGCATAACTTGCAATTAGTTTACAAAACTAATTTATTACACACATAATCCTTAGAATGATTGTATCATAAGCATCAACCGCTTAACCTGCAATGAGTCTGCCTGGCCATTTTAGTTTTAGTTTTTGAGGACTGCATACTTTTTTTGCAAACCAAAACTACATACTTTATACTTATAGCACATGCCTGGTCTCTTTTGAAAGATGACATTCTGAAGTTGCTGATTCCAGAAAGAAAATTCACTTTTAGTGCTAATGCAATAGAGTAACATAGGTCTGAACTTGAGTTGTAGAAAAACTTTTTTTTCAAGTTTTTCTGTAGTAGTTAGTAGTCCAGAGGTAGTATTTCCCCAGAAGGTGGTATGGCTTACAAATCCATACGGACCCATAGCCTGAAGCCTTATGTAGTAGATGTCCAAATTTCATAAAGATCCATTCAGAAATTAGTGATTAGGAGTGATTTTGGTAAACTGTGTACAAAAGAAAAACTCAGTTTTCTCATAGACTTCAATTCATTCTGCTGTTTTTCTCTTCCTGTTTTTTGCTTGTTAGTTTTTCACCTAGATCCTAGATCATACATCCCCAGATGGGGTATCATTGGAAAGCCACACTCATTGGCTACAACCCTCGACAATAATTTTTGAGATTGCCAAATGACACGTGGGCCCCTGCAGGTTAAGAGGTACCAAAACATCATTTTGAGGCATCAAAATAGTTTCAAATTATTTTCTTTCTCTCTCTGTATAGCTGCATACTTCAATCAATTCTGTCAACTTTGCCATCAAACTCTCGCCTCGCACAGCTTTATTTGTAATGTTTTTCTGTGTCCATGTGAGCTTTGAGATTGCCAGCACCTTTATTAGACACAGAAACATATGGTCAAGCTTTGCACGCGTTGCACTCCGATTCCAATTAGTCTCGACTGCGACTGTAAATTGGGAATTTTCTCTGCAGTTCATCTGTAATGTACATTTTCACTTTGGCATTGTGAGCAGAATCAATGCTGGTCGGATCTGTCCGCTTCCTCCTCTGTTGTGTGTGTGAGCGCAGTACTGACGCCCACAAAGCACTGAAAGCGGGCTTCTCTGGGTAACGTCACACACAACAGGGTACCGTAGTATTCGGTGCAACGCGCCAGTCTATTCAGCTACATGCATATTTTACACAAACGTTTCTGTGCGCGACAGATTTCAGATGTGCGCGGGAGCGTTTTGCCATGTGCGAGCGCACGTTAGAGGGAACATTGCTGTACACTGTTAATTTTGCCCAACATGTTGCTGGTGTTTCTGATAGAGCGATAGAGAGAGAGAGAGAGAGAGAGAGAGAGAGAGAGAGAGAGAGAGAGAGAGAGAGAGAGAGAGAGAGAGAGAGAGAGAGAGAGAGAGAGAGAGAGAGAGAGAGAGAGAGAGAGAGAGAGAGAGAGAGAGAGAGAGAGAGAGAGAGAGAGAGAGAGAGAGAGAGAGAGAGAGAGAGAGAGAGAGAGAGAGAGAGAGAGAGTGCTGAAGGCACTGTCAAACTGTCGTTGTTTGCAGCTCTCGCGCCTGCGCGTGTGTCGCTATAAAAGTGAAGAAAGTGCAGGCGAAAAAGTGCAATTGGTATTTTTATCACGAGTATTGAAACTGTGTCAAATATTCAGAATGCATAGGGAGAATCTATGCTTTTGACAACAATAGTCCGATACTGTGGAGTGAATGTATGTGCTATATCAGAAATCGACTATACCTCTGTGATGAGTTAACGTGCATATCGCTGCATTTAGACACAACTGAAGTTGGCATTTTATTCATCAGATCCGCTATTATAGACCTTTTCAGAATAATTCTGTTGTTGGGGAACATATTTGGCCTCTGTTTATGTCACGTCAGCTATTGTATTAACATAAATTGCTACAGGAAATACAAAGGGGCCCATTTAGAATGTTTATGTCAAGTTAGAAAAGGAGTTTGTGCAGCTCAGTATAGGCTACAACCAGTGTTGTAGTACTTGACTGATTTTCAGGACTCGTGCCTCGACTTGGACTTGAGCACTTATGACCCGGACTCGGACTTGGACTCGAGCATTGACTGCATTCGGACTCTGAAGGTGCAGACAAGGACTCAGACTTGTTAATTGATAAATACAGTTATTTATTTTATATATTCTTTTGTAATATGCCCTAATCATTTGGCATAAGATATTGATGGCTAGTGCATTTATTTGGCTATTGTGTCACAAAGTAAATTAACTCCCTTTGAAATGGTGACCACTGTGTCATTTATGCTTAATGTAGACCTTTTTTTATGTGTATGTCAGCTCTTTGACTGCCAGAGTGGAGTGGACTCAACCTTGATGACTTGGACTCAGACTCGGACTCGGACTAGGGTAATGGGGACTCGACTCGGACTCGACTCAGGCTCTTCTTTGGTGACTCAGACTTGGACTCGGACTCAAACAATGGAGACTCGACTCGGACTCGAGATTTAGTGACTCGACTACAACACTGGCTACAACACTTGCATGTTTCATCAATGAGGAGTCAGTCAGTCAGTAAGTGACATTGGCCTGTATAGGGCCACACCCCTCCGGGTCCGGCCAAAAAGACACACGTGTTTTACTCTAAGGCAGGGGTCAGCAACCTTTTTGACATGGAGTGCCTGTTTGAAATATAGTTGTAACTAGTGTGCCTCAACAATATTCTATGCATCGTAATTTTTTTTTCTCATAATCAGGTATTTTTAATGATCATTTTTACATTATTACATCATTATTGTTATTGTTATTATTAACAATATTATTATGATGGTTGTATCAACCCTAAATCTGAGTTGGGGGGGGGATGCAATGCAGACAAACAGCTGCATACAGTGCGACCATTTCACTCACATTTGCCCATTCATTTTTGGACACATCACACACCATCGGTGTGTGTACTGTACGTGTGCTGTCATAGCTCCAACTACAGGCCTAATGGAGAACACCAGGAGAACACCAGGATGTGAATGGAGGGTGAATGTGAGGTATATCGTGTAAATACATTTTGATTGATCCTACACTGTAAAAAAATTACTAATAATAAGTTACCAGAACTTAAAAATATTGAGTTCAGTTACTGTGCATTAAGGTTTTCAGTTTCAATCATAATAAGTTAACAGAAAAATAAGTAGACAACCACATTATTTCAACCTAATAAAACTATGTTTATTGTCATTGTTTTAAGAACACAAGTTGACTTGGTCACATTTTGAGTAAAAAAAATTGCTTTTAACATGTGCAATGTTCAATGAAATTGAAAAATAAATAATACAATTTGTTGATTAATCCCACTGGTCACAATGGTGACCGTAATAATGTTTTTGTTATAAGGCTCTGCAAATGTTACTGAATGATGTAGCAATGTATTTTCAGCTAAATTGAAATAATAAACAAATAAAGGGTCTCAATTAAATATGTGGTAGTAAAAAGAACCTGTGGGAGGATTTCAACAAGATAAATGCGACAACAGTGCAAAATAGTTCACTATAATAAAAATATATATATATTATTTAAATTTTTTATATATATTTTTTTAATGCTGCCCCCTGTGCCTATGAAAATGCCCCTGCGTGCCTATGCAGGCACGCGTGCCTAGGGTTGCCTACCCCTGCTCTAAGGCAACAGAGTTACTCACAAACTAATAATATTAACATATGCTTTGTTATCTTGTAACTCAATCTGTGTTAGTTCTTTATTTGTTCCAAAGTGCTGTACAGTAACTATAGACCTGTTCGCCGACAACGACATAACAAATATGCGCATGCAGACCCCGAAGCAGAAAGGAACGTAATCCTGGTCAGAACAACGGGGCAGATTACAATATGATTATTGCATTTGTTAGCCATGCTAGTGATCTAAACAATCAATCCATGCCAAAGCTAGATACGTAAAAGGTGAATGACTCACAGCCATGCTGATTTGGCTAAATTACATCCAGCCGTTTTCGTTTGAAACTACTTTTAGTAGGGGAGTGCCATGGTTTCTCCATAGAGCCCTGTTGTACTTATTTTGGCGCAGCAGTTTGTGCAGGTCCGGGGTAACTTAGTCACGTGACTCAGTTGGTATTGCTGATTGGCTCGAACACGGTATGTTTGTAAACAGCGAACAGGTCTATATGTCTGTTAACACTTTAAGTGCCGAAAACGTGTTTAGGCGTCTTTCCTAGCCATGCTAAAGTTGCCGAGGACGCCCTTAACTCGTCTTTAATATCAATATTAAAAAATCTGTGATCGAAATCATATTTTTCCTCCGCAGCCCTGAGACACAGTGCTGGCCTCCTCTCAACCCTCTAGCGGTTCAAGCGCCATCTGGTGGCCGATCGGCAGAAGCGCCAAATAGGAAGTCATATGGATGAAGTGCTGATCGTCCATATTACTTCCGGGCACTCTCTATAGGTCCCGGGACTCGATCTCGACACAATACATAGCGATCCGTTGCCAATAACTCGATAAACAACATGATTTGGACGTATATACTATTATACAACCTGGAAATAGATCGCGTATTTCTACATCCCATAATAGGAATATTCAGTTCCACGCTCATCGTCCGACGGCGCGAGGAAGATACGGTAAGATTCAGCGTTATTTTTGAACGTGTTCGATATAAACTGCTCTGATGATCATATCACCCACACTAGATGAATGATATAACGCTGCCCACGGAATTATAAACGATCCCCCGCCCATCCGGTCATCATCAGATGATACGTAGAAACTTCTAGAAGTACGTCCAATTGAAATTTTTGATCTCGCACAGATTCCTACCAAACTGTATTTCATCATCAATATAATGCATTTGGGGCTATAAATCACGTCTGGAGAAAGCTGCAGAAAGAGATGAATACATACTTATACTTTAGACCATATTTTACTATGAATATGTGAATGAAAAAGTTTAACGTTGCTACACAATGAACAATACATATAGGACCTTGAATGGGCCCTAATAATGGCAATCTAGCAATAGAATTTAAAAAGTTATAGCCCTGCAAAGAAGGGGAACTTCTCCATAGACAAATAGAGATGGCAACGGATGGTATATCATGAATTTAGCCTTAGGCAATCAAAGTCCTAGATACTTATTCGCCTGAATATACTGTGAGATTACCCCACCCCACTTTTCAAGAGAGCATCTTGTTTTTATGTATTCATATTGCAACATAATTAAAGTTATTTATATTTGTGTGGCTGATAAAGCTAACTATTAATGGTGCTACCACAGCCCACAGCACCACTAAAAGTAACATGATGGCTGACCAAAGCAAACTATTTGGGAGTCTGTAGTGGGCTCGGTTTTTGAGCTACTGCGAAAATCATGGTATCAACTAGAATAAAAAAATTCAAGAATTCCATAGATACCATAATGTCATACTAACTTAGGAGCTAAATATCACTCAAAAGATAAACTTTCTTTCCCAACACCTCTCAATCACTAGTCCGCAAATATAAGACAACTTTTAAGATTCAGATTCAGATTCCTTTTATTGTGACATCATTTGGTACCTTTTACAGCAAATACATTTGAAATACGCTTGTTGTGGTTCCTCACCGTAGCAGCATCCAATATAATATAAAAAAAAAATAAAAAAAATGGCATAGAATAAAATAAATGTGCAGTATGCAGATAATACACTATATAAAAGTTAAATTACAAAATGGCTATATACAGTTCCAACAAGAAAATACGCAAGTATCTAATTTGCAAAGGAGCAAGGTGTAAGGTGTAATGTTTCTCAAAAAGCCCCCTAAAATGAACATGGATTTGGAAGAAGCTACATATTTCCAGGTTGATTGATTTAAAAATAAATGGAGCCCATCCTTTTGAACTACCGTCGTAGGTTAGTCAAGTTACTATGGCGACTCCTGGAGCAGTAACTCACCCACAAACTTCTGGGGGTGGTGCTCTTCCTCTTGCCAACGTTTTGCAACCGCTCTATGACGGCGGGCCGCTCGAAGCTGCCCATGGTGATGGCTTCCGCTAGGGGTCTCGGCTCTTTGTGGACTTCACCTGAGGGGGGGGGTCTGAATTACAGAAGTTCTTGCAATGCAGTAGTGACTAGTGATGACTAGGTGATGGGTAATTTTTTTTTAAATGTCTGCAGTGAACAGTGAGCAATTAATTAAGCAGGACATTATTTAATTATCATTTCAGTAGTACGAAGTCAAAACACTGGATTTTTGTGTGTGATGTCATTCAATCAATCAATCAATCATTCCAGGAAGTATAAAACATCTTGATATTTTTTTCATTTTCATAATTTCACTGAAATGTATTTATTACTTCCTGGATTATAATGAAATCACACATTATCTACTGTATCTACTATCCCAAAAATGAATGCATTTGTACAAGACAGTTTACAGTATTGGGATATGTCTGAGATTTTTAGCATGATTAATCAGCATTATTTTTAAACGTAAACTACGATTTGGTTTCAGAGCGTTTGGCGTGTGACACAGCCAGTAGTCAGGCTGCCTGTATGAATCCTTGATTAAAGGTCATTGGGCAAAGCCCCAGCGAGTTTTTAGACACGGTTTTAGAAATATACATAATACATTTACATTTAGTCATTTAGCTGATGCTTTTATCCAAAGCGACTTACAAGTCTCTGTACACGTCATCAGAAGGGCACACTTCTATCAGCTGAATAACAATGTTCAACAAAGTGTTGAGTGCTACAGTGTAGGTTAGCATAGGACAAGTGCATGACAGTAAGGTTAGTTAGGGTTAGATTTTTTTTTAATCTATTTCAGATAATGGTTGAAGTGCGTATTTAGTCGACGGCGAAAGTTTGACGGTTTCGGGTTGTCCTAACTGTGGTGGGCAGTTCGGGTGGGCAGTTCGTTCCACCATTGTGGGGCAAGGACTGGAGCTCTGATAGGAGTGGGTCTGAGAAGGCCAGAAGATGCAGAGGGGGTCTTGAGGGTGTGTAGTTAGAGAGCATTGACCGGAGGTAATTAAATGTACTTCAGCAAATGTGTTATGTACTTCCTCCACCACTAATGTGTTGTTCAATTGAGATGGTGTTCCCCCTTTTAACTCTTTCAGTGCCACTCACGATATTTCTCGGGTTTTTTTATAGGTGGTTGCGTGCCACTCACGAGATTTCTCGGAATAATTTTTTTTTTTTTTTTTTGCGATCTGAAAAATTATTGCATCACCCGAGCCTACCCGAGTATAGCCGAGCTGCGCCGGTGATCACTGTGGAAAAAAGCGCCCCCTGTCGTCTCCCAGATGACATAAGTGATTTTGGAATGGACTCAATGAAAATGAATGGGGGAAAAAATTCGGTACTCCACATTTTCCAGTTCACTGATCCAGCCGGGGTTACCACAGTTCATTCTGGAGCCTCAGATCCCCGCGGATCATGGAGATCTACAGTGTCGCGTTGGATCCATACACGTATCGATTTTTTCAAATGGTGATCAGGAATTGGAATATACCAGTTGGATACCATCTGATGTCAGGTAAGGACTCTATGTTATCAGTGGTAGGATAATCGGAGTAAGTTTGATGAAGTTATAAGCTGTTTTGTGAAATGTCTTCTTTCGGTTTCACTGTAAAAGTCTGTGAGGAAATCAACGGAGCGATTATCAGTGCGCGGCCGTAATGTGCTTGCGTGTACGTATAATATTGATCATCTAGCGTTTATTTGAAAACGATTCATAAAAAGGCCGACGAATATCAACGTTGTGGAATATTCCACTAAAAGACGATTTTCATAGAATGCTCCAGAATGAGCTGTTTTTTATATCAAAACGGGGGCTTTTCTAACTGCTCTGAAACGGAAACGACGCGATAAAAAAACAATCTGCCTTCACAGCACTGACTGGAAAATAGTCTTTGATAATGCGATGGGCAGATTAGACACATAGCCATAATTTAAAACATAGATTAGGCGATATTAACGTTAACATTGGCGCCGATGGTGGCATTCAAGCGGTAAAACGGAAAACCAGGCGTGGCACTGAAAGAGTTAAGTGTCCTGGTGCTGTCATTCATAGCAGAACTACTCACCTGAGTAAGGGATGCTGTTGGCGCCTGGGTCCATGCCCACACTTTGCAGGTAGCTATGGCAGCGCTCTTTATGCTCCTCCAGTGATGTCCGCTGCTTATAGCTCCTGCCGCAGTAGTTGCACTTGTGCGGTTTGCCAACTAAAGGTACAAGTGAGATGACACCAAAAGGGCACACTATTAATTTCAGAGAGACAGAGAGAGAGAGAGATAGAGAGAGAGAGAGAGAGAGAGAGAGAGAGAGAGAGAGAGAGAGAGAGAGAGAGAGAGAGAGAGAGAGAGAGAGAGAGAGAGAGAGAGAGAGAGAGAGAGAGAGAGAGAGAGAGAGAGAGAGAGAGAGAGAGGAGAGAGAGAGAGAGAGAGAGAGAGAGAGAGAGAGAGAGAGAGAGACTACAAAGAAACAAGATCAAATCTCTGAGATGCCCTGGTATGTATGTGACAAATAAAACTCTTGAATCTTGTTCCACTACTAGTATGAAGGATCCCACACAAACTAACACTAGAAGGAGTGGGCGGCTTATAACACACACGCACACACACGCACACACACACACACTCGCGCGCCAGACACCTTGATCTTTGGAGACATACACATAACTCCCACGACCATAGCATGCAACCACTACAGCATTCTTAGGGACCTGCACTGGCTCCCCATTGCTGCACGAATCCGCTTCAAGGCCCTCGACCTAGCATACCGTGCGGCAAAGGGAACCGCTCCCGCCTACCTCCGGTCAATGGTCTCTAACTACACACCCTCCAGACCCCTACGCTCTGCATCTTCTGGCCGCCTCAGACCTACTCCTATCCAAGCTCCGGGAGGGTCATCAAAGAGAAGTCGCCTATTCTCAGTCCTTGCCCCACAATGGTGGAATGAACTACCCACCCCAGTTAGGACAGCCGAATCACGTCCAATCTTTCGCCGTCGACTAAAGACGCACTTCTTCAACCATTATCTGAATATAAAAAAAAATAAAAAATAATAATAAAAAAATCTAACCCTAACTAACCGTACTGTCATGCACTTGTCCTAATAAACTAACCTACACTGTAGCACTCAACACTTTGATGAACATTGTTGCTCAGCTGATAGAGTTGTGCCCTTCCTGATGGCTTGTCGTACAGAACTTGTAAGTCGCTTTGGATAAAAGCGTCAGCTAAATTACTAAATGTAAATGATGGTCTGCCTCAGTGGTGAAGAAAGAAGGAAGCGCCTGACGCTGCATCCTAGGGTGTGGTGGTAGGAAACTAAGTCCAATGTCAAGCCGGGGTGATGGAGAGGTGGTGCGAATGATTCATGAAACCGTTTCCGTTCCAATCGGCACAGTGGTGTAGTGGTTAACACTGTCGCCTCACAGCTAGAAGGTCCATGGTTGGATTCCCGCTTGGGGACCAGGTTTCCGCATTGCCAGGTACCCAGGTGGGCTATCTCCCAGGCCTTTCTGTGTGGAGTTTGCATGTTCTCCCCATGCTCGCAAGGGTTTCCCCTCCCGATAAGATAAACCCAGGAGCACTTGGATTGGTCCCCGGGGCGCGGCCCCATGCCGAAGCCCCTATCTGCTCCCGGCTGCCCTTGGGGGGAAGGACGACGGGATGGGTCAAGACTCGATTTCATTGGCGACCCAAAGAAAAATGGCATGTGTGTGTTCCTGTGTGTGCCGTCCATCGCATGTGTGTGTCACTGCATGATGATTAAAGACTTCTTCTTCAAAAAGTCCAGTTATTATTATTAATATTATTATTAGTATTATTATTATTATTATTATTATTATTATTATTATTATTATTATTATTTTATTATTATTATTATTATTATTATTATTATTATTATTATTATTATTATTATTATTATTATTATATATTATTATTATTATTATTATTATTATTATTATTATTATTATTATTATTATTATTACTATTATTATTATTATTATTATTATTATTATTATTATTATTATTATTATTATTATTATTATTATTATTATTATTATTATTATTATTATTATTATTATTATTATTATTATTATTATTATTATTATTATTATTATTATTATTATTATTATTATTATTATTATTATTATTATTATTATTATTATTATTATTATTATTATTATTATTATTATTATTATTATTATTATTATTATTATTATTATTATTATTATTATTATTATTATTATTATTATTATTAATCTGGGCAGGTAGGAAGAATGCAAGTGGGAGGAGGTGGTGGAGATGACCTACTGCATCTCGGTCTATAACCACTGTCAATTATTACTACTGGCTAACTAATTAAGGGGTGTGAAATTATATTGTCTATAATCTCATAATTTAAATACAGCTAGTAATCATTATTTCCAATTGTATGTATCTGAAATGTAAACAGCACACCAAATGTGACGTGATTGTGTCTTTAAAAAGGTGCTGTTCACTGTTAGTGGTGAGAAAATGGTGACAGCTATCATTAGAATAGGCTACACGGCAACCTATGCTCCGCTCACTGTGAGAAGAGAGAAACTTTTCAGTCAGACCCAAATGCACACACACACGCACACGCACACACACTCGCACGCACGCACACACACACACACACACACACACACACACACACACGCACGCACATTCACATATACAGAGGTAATAGTTTGCATGTGGGAACAAAACAAGAGTGATCTTTCTCACATGACGGTGGGGGGGGGGGGGGGGGGGGGGGTTGGAATAAAAACGAAGTACATTTTTCATATTGTTTCTGTATTTTTTTGAACATTTAAAAAATACCTCTTGGCTTTTATTTTCTACAACTTGGACAAATTATAATATACTGAAATATTGTTTTTCTTTTGGGTTATGTGGGCCAAACCATCCATTTAATTCAAGGTAGATCGCTGTTGTCGTTTGAACAACTTCAGATTTCATGGGAACTACCAATCCCCCAAATCAAGAATGTTTAAGATGAATGAGGTAAGATTTTGATTATTTGAAATATGGCCTGTGTAGACTAAACTATGCACAGAATTATGTCAGTCTACAAGGTCCGGATTCTACATGGTCCGGCAATGTAGACCTTGTAGACTCCACTACAGACCAATTATCAGTGAATGTTCATGCATTTTTAAGAAGGGCTACTTCCACAAAAAAACAAAGAACTCACCAAAACATCTCAGTAGCACCTTATCTAAATGTTCTATTTCATATATGGAGATTCATATTTATTTATGTATTGCATGCATTTCTACATTTTATTTCCTATTTTGTTTATTCATCCCAGTATCTTTCTTTCTTATGTGTGGAATTCCACAAGGCATGTAGGTGTATATGTGTTTGAGGATGATATCCTTCAAACAGGCAATAGTGATGATATAATTTGGGCAGTGCTGAGCTGGGTTACTTTCCTCCAGTGTATTTGTCCCCCGGCCCCACCCAATGGCCCCATGCACACACACACACACACACACACACACACACACACACACACACACACACACACACGCACGCACGCACGCACGCACGCACGCACACACACACACACACACACACACACACACACACACACACACACACACACACACACACACACACACACACACACACACACACACACACACACACATACACACACACACAAATCGAAGTAAAAAAAAACAAAAAACGAAAATAATAATTATTATTTTTTTTTTTTTAACTTCGATTATTTTTTTAATATTCGAAGCTTGTGCCATCAAACAAAGCTTCGAAGCGTCGAAGTATTTTAGACAGCCCTAATAGATTGTGCCTACTAGTACTGATTTCGCCCTATCGAATAAGATTGCAATCCAAACTCATCATTTTCAATTTCATCATGGTTAAGGTCAGTACGGTTGATGAATTTGGTATCTTTGTGAATATACTGTACACACAGACGCCACCTCCATATTGATTCCTATCCCTCCTGACTATTGAATAGTTTTCGATTTCAATCTCTGGATCCTGTACAGATGAGTCTAGCTTTGTTTATGTTTGCCTTACCGTTTAAAAAAACAATTGTCTGATTTCAGCCAGTTTAGGTCTCAGGCTGTTAGTGTTGAGGTGGAATATGTGGAGTCCATTTGTGTTCGTTATTTGGTTTATGTCGTCGAGTTCAAGGTGTTGATTGTCTGTGGTGTCTGGTTGACCGGGTGGCGGTAGGTGGGGAGGGGGGGATGGGGTCCTATGTCCATTGTTGTTAGCCCTGTTAGCTTTCTGGGCTTTCTGGCGTCATTGTCTCCGCGTTGTCCCCATGTTGTGCCCGTGTTCCCTGGTATTTCTTCAAGTGAGTTCATGTCTGTCTACTCCTATTGTTTTCTTGTTTTCACTCATTGTTTGATAGTACCAGTGCCAGTGCATTTAGTTTGTTTTGTATTTTGGTTTTGATTCAGTAAAGATCCCTTCATTCAAGTATCACCCTTCGTCTCTGTCTCGGTTCTCTCATCCTTGTCTGCAAACTGTGTTCTCCTCACCTTCATCGTCACTCCCGATCGTAACAGAATGACGCCACCAATCAAGAGCACAGCAGACAAGGTGGTAGACACTATGACCATCAAATTCAAGTTCCTTTTATTGCCACACGGCCAGGCCGGTGGAATTCGAGCACGGTGCAGGTGGTAGCTGTGACAATACACCACAGTCCACAAAGACATAAGAAGACACATGGAACATAACATAACATAAACATAACATAACATAACATAACAGCAGGGGGTAAAATTAGGAGGAGTTGGAGTTAAGTAGTTGTATGGCCTTGGGGAAGAAACTGTTGTTGAACCTAACCGTGCAACTACCCAGTGACCTGAACTTCCTACCAGAGGGGAGGTGTTGGAAGAGGTGATGAGCTGGGTGCAGGGGTCATCAGAGTCACTGATGATTTTGTGTGCACGTGTGATGGTGTGATGTTTGTGTATGAGTCCAGGGTGGGGAGTTTGCAGTTAATGATTTTGGATGCCCTTATGATGATCCTGTCTAGTCTGTGTAGTGTGTGTTTGGGTGTGTTGCCGTACCATACAGTGATGGAGAGTGAAATGATGTTTTGTATTATGGCTGTGTAGAATTGTATCATTAAAGTCTTCCTAACCTTGTACTTCTTGAGTTGTCTCAAGTGAAATAATCTTTGATTGGCTGTTTTAAGTAGATGAGTGGTGTGATGATCCCAGTTGAGTTTATTGCTGATGTGTGTTCCTAAGTATTTGAGTATTCATAGTATGATAGATGTTAAGACAATGTCTACATTTATGTTTGTTTCATATTATATATTATTTATATTATATATATACAATGTGGGAATGGTTCATTTTTCCTAAATACATTCTAGGGGTATGATTTGTGACAAGATGGCCGCCAACCCTGAGTTGCTGTGATGAGAGTTGATTGCTGCAGGGGGTAATGAGCAGCAATGCAATTCAGGTGTGAATGCCATCTTGGGGTGGAATAGGCAGAGGGAAAAAAATATTTGCAGTGGAAGGACTAGTTTTCTTTAGTGGGAGAATAATTCCCATTTAGAATTAGAAAAGAGGGTTCAGTGAAAGAAAGAATCACTCCAGAGACGCCATTGGTATGTATGTTTGTAGTTGTGTAATTGTCAATTTAGATCACTATAAATTGTACCTGTTGGAGGGCTGGGTTGGTGGCAATTTTGTGGGAATCATTCCAATTAATGAATGTTTGGGTGTACTGTGTAATTAGATAGGAGGGGATGCCTTTTGGCAAGTTGTTTTGTTTACTTTGGGTTGGATCTGGTCCCTTGTGATCAAGTAACAATTGTTTGGTTAAATGTAATTCAAACATAATTGATTTGGTCTGGTTAAATTTAAAGTAAAATTTATTTGGAAGGTTGGTAGACTAATTTGGCTAAATTGAAATTCAAACTAATTGATTTGGCCTGTAAAATAGCCAAATGATGTATAAAATGTAATTTGGTTAAATTGAAATTCAAGCTAATTGATTTGGTCTGTAAGATAGCCAAAGAATGTATAAAATATAGTTTGGTTAAATTGAAATTCAAACTAATTGATTTGGTCTGTAAAATAGCCAAAGAATGTATAAAATGTAGTTTGGTTAAATTGAAATTCAAACTAATTGATTTGGTCTGTAAAATAGCCAAATACTATATACAATGTAATTTGGTTAAATTGAAATTCAAACTAAATTGATTTGGTCTGTAAAATAGCCAAATTATGTATAAAATGTAATTTGGTTCAATTGAAATTCAAACTAATTGATTTGGTCTGTAAAATAGCCAAAGAATATATAAATGTGTTTGGAGGGAAGAAATAATCATATACTGAAAATACTACAATTGAAATGTATTTGATTATTTGGCATGCACTTATTTGTGGAGTGGCTAATTTTTGTGTTTTTCTTTAAAGGTTTTCAACCTACTTCTGATGATGCAACAAATGATGATGTGTTGGAGCAAAAAGTCATTAAAATCTGCAATATGAAGTCGAGTTGTCCCCCAGCGTCCTCTGTTGAGGTTCAAGCCGTTTTCAAGTTTGGGCAGCACTGGTACCAAAGGGGGAAAAAAACCCACATAACTTGACAGTTGAAAACCACGCGGAGCAGCCTGGATCTGAGGATAAAAGGCTTCAGACGTCCAGAGAAAAGCTGTTGATGCAGAGGGAGAAGCTGTGCATGTCCCATAGGTCAAGATGGCAGAAGAGGTTCTGGGGAAGAAGGTTCAGCAGCTCAAAAGAGAGAGAACCACTGCAAGAAGCAGCTTCACCAGACAAGCCAACTTCATCATCAGAGGGGCAAGCAGCATGGTTGAAGCAGAGTTAAAGGGGGAGTTCACCAAACTCTCTGACTGCTTAAAAGAGGTTTTTGCAACCAATGATGACTACAGAATTGGACTGCTGGCTGACATGAAGGAAGATGAAGGAGGAGTTCTCACAGAGCCACAAGAGGGCGACATTGAGAGGGCTGCCAAAGGAACTCAAGCTACATTTAAAGAAATAAGAGACATTGTCCAAGATAACCTGTGGTCCAGGTATGGCCAAAGTGAGCTCACAGATGCAGTCCTGGAAGCAGAAAAGACATGTGATAGAGCGGAAAGCTTACCTGTTCAAAGTGCCAACCTGGAGGGCTACGAGGTGCACCTGGCTCTCTTGGACAAGCGGATAGGGGAGGCCCTCAGAGTCCTGTCAACGTGGGAGATATGGGTCCGCTCGACAGAAAAGGGGGACCTAGATGGCAGAGTCAAGGCCCTGAAAGCAATCAACAACCGGCTGGAGCTAAGGAAAGCTGAGTTTGTCACTGTACGGCGGATTGAGACGCAGGCGGTATCCGCAGCCACAGGAGCTCCAAGGGAAGGAGCACTGCCCACACCAGCAGCACCGATTGTGAGGATTAAGCCAACCACCCTACCTATCTTCAAGGGCTGTAAAAGAGAGTATCACAGATGGAGGAAAGACTGGGAGAGCCTGCAAAGGCAAGGGGAGCCATCTGGATCAGCTGAAGTCAAGAAGATTCAGCTCCTGGACAGTGTGGATGACAAGATTTCAAGGGAGCTCAGGCTATCAACCTACAACACTGCTGAAGAGATATTCAGAGTCATGGAGAATAGGTGTGGAAACAAGTCAACCATCGCCATAGAAATACTGGAGAAGCTGGAGAAAATACCACCTGTGAGGGGAAACCAGCCAAGGAGAGTAATCAACCTCATACAGTGTGTGGAAAAGGCCCTGGCAGATCTCACAGATCTGGGAAACTCGGGTGCCATAAACAACCCACTGGTAATTAAATCTATAGAGAGCAAGCTACCTGACTTTGTTCAAAAAGACTGGCTAATCCTCATGGTTGATCCAAAAACAATGTAACTCCAGACAACCACTTTAAGATGCTCTTGAAGTTCCTGAAAAATCAAGAAGAAATCCTCGAGCGGCTTGAGCAGCTAAGGATTGTGGAACGGACGGACAGACCAGACCATCCTGAGAAAAGGTATGAGAGAAAATATGCTGCTACAAGAAGCACAAAGAAAGGAGAGCTGGAAGATGGGTGTGTTGTATGTGGTGATGAAAGGCACATCAACAAGATATTCTTCTGTCGGAAATTTAAAGAGCTGAAGCTACCTGAAAAGAGAGCTGCTTTGAAAAAGCTGGGAGCATGCAGCAAATGTCTTGGATGTCATGACGGGAATGGATATTGCAGAGACACTTTCCTTTGCAGAAATATAGACTGTAAAAAAGGAGGCTGCATCCCAGATCACCATTACTGGCTCTGCCCAAGAGGAGAATTTAAGAAGGGCGATGAGAAGAGTGGAAAAGGCAGCAGAGAAAAGAGCAAGCTGACAGATGAACAGGAGCATTTTCGGTCAGAGCTTTCCCCAGTTCTTGCAGAACGGTGCATAAAGGCTTTCGCCAACAAAACAATGACGGGCAGCACCAGGAAAGACCAGTCAAAGCTTTTGGAGAGGAATGGCCTGTGTGAACTCCCTGTCATCATGATGCTGATGGAGGTCACTGCCAATGCAGGGCAGAAAATTGGAACTCTGGTGGAGCTTGCTTCAGACACTAACTACATTACCCATAAGGCTGCGGACAGACTAAGGTTACAGAGTGGGAAGATAACCGTAGTTGTGCATGGGGTTGGTGGAATGACCGTGAAGGTGGACACTGAAAGATATATCCTCAGAGTCAGAGTCAAGACTCCTAAAGGAACAGAGAGAGCTCATCAGCTTGTCTGCTATGGCCTGGATGAGATTGCTAAAATCCACAAAGTGATTGAACCTGAGAAGCTGCAGAAATTATTCCCAGATGTCAAGCTTGAAGAATTGAAGAGGCCAGAGGAAGTTGAACTTCTCATCAGTCACAGAGAGGGAAGACTCGCTCCACAGAGGGTGAGAGTTGTTGGAGACCTCGTTTTGTGGGAGAGCCCCTTGGGCAAGACAGTGGGAGGAGCACACCCAGACTTGTTTGTGTAAGTGGAGGTGGGAGCTCATGAGTCCAAAACACACTTTGCCCGCTCCATGAGAACGGCTGCTGTCAAGTATGAGGAGATCATCAGAAGCCCCACAACTGAGATAGCCCAGCAGCATGTGACTCAGGGAAAATTTACAGCGGACATTTTGAAGGCTGGGGGATTCTTTCTCAAACCTTGGGTTCCATCAGGGCAAAGTGGGAGGCAAGACACTGCAGCAAAAGTCATCCCAAGCAAAGAAGGACCAAAAACATTGGTTCTCCCGTGTAGTGAAGCTCTTGGTGGTTAGGAAATGTAGTCAACAACACGGGGTGTCTAGTCAGGACACGGGAGGCAGGAACGTTCTTTGATGAGTTTTATTATCAATGGTCAGACAGATCCACAGGCAATATCTACTTCTATTTCCCATTAACACGGTGGGAGTATGTGAGAGTGTGTGTGGTTCTAAATGGGGAGGAAACAAAGACATCAGCGTTACTAGTACTCATTAATCAGTCTGTTATATACTATACAATATACTGTTGCTGCAGGTAACATAAACCTCACGAGTGGAACTACCAATGGGGATAAGCAGTGCTTTACCTATACTAGTTACAGGGATAAACTGTGCTAAACAGATACTAGATACTATACTCAACAACATAGATTATACCCAATAGGCTAGATTATCACTATAAACATACTGGTAAATTGCTTCCTAAACAGCTGGTAGAATTATAACATTAGTATAGGCCTTAACCATATAAGTCACCAACAATAACTAAGCATCCTCATCATGCACATATTTAACACTTACTTGTGATCAGGGACGCACACATGAACTGAAGGAATCACTAAGCCCACTAGTATATATGGATGCTGGCTATCGACAGACATGTCTAGACATGTCTGAGGCATCCTGCTGCAGAACGGCAGAGCAGCCCCCCACAGCCTTTCTGTCTGACTGAGAGGCGTCCCGCTGCAGAACAGCAGAACAGCAGCACAGCACCCCACAGTCCTTATGTCTGCCCAGTCCTTGGGCCTTTTGTACAGCCGCCCCCTAATCCACGGTGTGGATTAGTTCATGGAAAGGCTCAACTGTCTTCCGGAGTCGTTGTCGGGTCGTCCTCTGGGATGGCTGGTAACTCAATAAGCTTGGCCACTGGTCTGGTGTAGGTCCTATTGTCCACCAGCACCTCTGCAGACCGCACCTTCCCGTCGGCACTCCTGATGGTCTTCGTGACCCGTCCTACAGGCCACAGCGCTCTAGGTAGCCTCTGGTCAATCACCACCGTGCCGACAGTGAGGTTCTCTGTGTCCTTCACCCATTTCTGCCTGGACTGCAAGGAGGGTAAGTAGTTATGCAGGAAGTGGGTCCAGAACTGGTCGGCTAACACCTGACTGTGTCGCCATCTTCTCCGGCTGAGGATTTCGGATTCAGGGTACACCACTGGAGGGAGTGAGGAGTCGGGCCGCACCATGAGGAAGTAGCACCGTGAGGGGCTGACTGTTGGGGGCTGTGGGAGCTCTTCTTCCCGTGTGGTCCAGGGTTGCAGGAGATCGGCAGGTAAGTGTGGGTCATCCCAGTCGCGGTCTGTGTCCCACAGTTTCTGGACCAGAACTTTGGCCCTTGTGGTGAAGGGCAGGATGCGATCTAGGGGGTCGTACTGGCTTGCTAGTATCTTGTAGATATTTCTCATAGTCGCCTGGCTTGGGGCAACTGGGCGATGTCTGTAGTGGAGCGTGTCCTCCATGAAGTGCCAACTGAGTCCTAGTGTCATTTCTTGAGCTCCCCCGTGGGTCTGGGAGACCCATCTCTCACTGCTATCTGCCTTGGCCTCTTTGGGCAGGTTGCCGATCACCTCTGGCTGGTTGCTGGCCCACTGGCGGGTCTCGAAGCCGCCTGTGGCTAGGAGGGCTCTCAGCTTGTTCACGAGGCTGCTTGCCTCTTCTTTGGTGGGCAGACTCTGCAGACAGTTATCCACATAGAAACACTGTTCTACACTGTGGCGAACATCCTCTGCTGGTTGGCTAGACTCGATGACATGTTTCTGGAGGGCAAAGGTTGCACAGCAGGGGCTGCATGTTGTCCCGAAGGGCAGGACCTCCCACTGGTACACTGATGGTGGTTCGTCTGTCTTCTCTGTGTTCCGCAGGTTCTTCATTACAACTTCCCTTGAAACTTGCAGCTTGGGCATGGTTTGGACTCGCAGGAGGGGGGTGGCATACCGCTGCACTCCGTTGACCTCTACACGGGTGGTCTCGGCCTCCAACAGCTCCACTGAGTACTTGTCCTGTTTGGATCTGTTCACTAACCTCTCGCTCTTGAAAGGCAGTGTATCCAGCTGCCACAGCCGTTCGACTTGGCTGAATAGCTCGGCAGACGGGGAGGAAGCAGCAGTGAAGAAGCACTGTGTGGTCTGAAGCTGTTGCTGCATGTACTTTGCTGGACCTTGGAGTGTCCAGCCGAGGTTAGTCTTGACTGCCGCAGGGCCACCGTGGGGGCCCAGATGCACCGGCTCGATCAGTACGATCAGGTTGGCATGATCAGATCCAATCAGGAGGGTTGGCTGAGCTCCGTCGATTGGTGGAATCGCCAAGCCTCGCAGATGGCGATACTTCTCCTGGAGCTGGGTGACTGGGTAGCTGTACTGAGACAGACCTAGCTGTTCACCGGTGAAGGCACCTTGAATAGGGAACCTTTTCCTTGGTTCGGATGCTGGGGCGATGGCGAAGGAGACACGTGAGCCTGACAGGGTCTTGACATCTTGGCGGATAATGCGAAGTGTCAAGTCTTCCGCTTGACCCTGTATTCCCAGGTGGCGTGCTGCTGAAGCGAGCAGGATGGTTCTCTCTGAGCCATCATCCAGCACTGCATAGGTGTTGAAGACTCTGCCCATGTAGTGCAGGTTGACTCTGACGATCTTCAGGAGCACTCGATTGTATCCGTTTGGCTGATCCAGGTAGTGAGTCTCTGCTGTTGAGGTGATGGTGGGCTCGTTCCCACTCCTCTGGTTAACCTCGTGCAGGACGGAGAGGTGTTTGGACTTACAGAGTCGACACGGCTTCTTCAGGTCGCAGGCAGAGGCTAGGTGAGGACGACCGCATCTCCAACACCTTCTCTTGGCTTTGATCCAGTCCACTATCTCCCCTCTGGTCAGCTTAGCGAAGCGTTCGCATTGGCTGAGGTAGTGTTCTGACTCGCAGTAGGGGCAGTATATCTTACCCTTCCCTTGGGTCTGGACAGGTTGATATACTTTGGAGGGCCTTTCAGGTGGAGGATCTTGGGGGTTGTCTGTACCATGCATCACCGTAGTGACCTTTATCTTGGGCTGATACTTGGGGTCTCTCCTGTCGTTCTCACTGTGAGCATGAAGGGAGGGCTCAATGTCCAGGCATCTGACTTCTACCCTCAGCCACTCTGCGAAGTCGGTGAGGGACAGCTTGGTCTTGTCTGGGTTCTTCCTGTACTGTTGACGACGGAACCTCTCTTGTTGGTGTTTGGGAAGCCTGTTGAGGAGGCGCTTCACGTTTGAGCCACAATGGAGTTCCTCGTGACCTTCGCCTTGAAGAGACCTCAGCATCCCGACTAGCGACTGCACTCTGATGGCAAATTCGTCGAGGGCTCTATCGTCTCGAATGGGTGGTAAGCGTTCCATGTCCTCTATCTCCTTCAGAGCGAACTGGTATGGGCGTCCGTATCGCTCGTCCAGTGCCCTCAGAGCTTCCGAGTAGGGCATACTTGACTCTGCGTAAGCCAGCACCAGGCGGTGGGCACGCGGCACCTTTATATCCTTCAGCAGAATGGCATACTTGTAATGCTCGGAATGAGAAGGATTGAGGAGTGTACTGAGGGAAAGGCGTAGTTCCACGTATTGGGCTCTATCCTCCTTGTTAAAGTCCGGGAATGTTGGACCTTCTATATTGGGGGGTGCATGCTGGTATACTGTGGAGGGATATGGTCTCGCTATGACTGGGTTCCCTTGGTAGGCGAGGTAGGGCACATACGGAGGTTGATGTGCTGACTGGTGTGCAGACTGAGGCATGTGCTGATGCATGGGTTGCTGCATGACCTGAGGTGTCACCCAGGTTGGTGGCGGGTAACTCTGCTGAGGCTCATTCCTTTCCTCGTACTTGCGGCTAGGCGAAGCCACATTGGATGTGCTTCGTGGGTTCGGGTAGGAGGTCGGTGGCCAGTATGAGGGTCCGCTTCTTGCCAGGCCCTCTGATTGCGGCAGGTTCTGGGTTGGCCTATTGGGCTGGCTGGGCTGACGAGAGGAGCCTTGGTTCTGTTGGTTCTCCTGCTTGCAAGCCTGAAGGCCGTGGGGTACTTCGATTGCACGTTGGAGGGGGTGAGTGGCTCGGCTGAGAGGTGGGGGAAGTGTCCACTCTGGCTCGTGGATACTCAAATCTTCTAGCTGGTTGGTTAGTTCTGCAGCCATACTTAGGTGATCCTCGGCTGGGGAGTAGTGAGGTGCACAGGCAGGGGAGAACTGCGGTTCGCCTACTCTTTCTGGGTGGAGTTGGCGGACTGGAGTCTGTTGCCGTGATGACCTCCTTGACGACTGAGCTGAGGGTCGGGAGGAATGGTGCTGCAGAACAAGCTCCACTGCAGCTATACTTGGGTGATCCTCGGCTGGGGAGTAGTGAGGTGCACGGGCAGGGGAGACCTGCGTTTCACCTACTCTTTCTGGGTGGAGTTGGCAAACTGGAGTCTGATGCCGTGATGACCTCCTTGACGACTGAGCTGAGGATCGGGAGGAATGGTGCTGCAGAACAAGCTCCAAAAGCTCGGTTTGCTTCTGAGCCGTCTCACTCTGTTGCCGCGCAGTCTCCAGAGCTTGGTGCATTATTGCTTCATGCACATTCTGCATTGGTGGCATGGGGGATGTGCTTCTAGCGGGACTGGGCTGTGCTTTATCCTCTTCATGCCTGCGCAGCTGCTCTATGTCACGCTGGCGTGTACTGTCCACTAGGTAATCGTCTAGCCATCTCGGGCGCTGCACGGTGCGTTTGGGGCGCACGGATGGTGGAGCGGGGAGGCTCGTCCCTTCTTGACTGGTTGCCATATCGTTGACTCTATCCGGTTCGAAGGACCATTTTGTAGTGAAGCTCTTGGTGGTTAGGAAATGTAGTCAACAACACGGGGTGTCTAGTCAGGACACGGGAGGCAGGAACGTTCTTTGATGAGTTTTATTATCAATGGTCAGACAGATGCACAGGCAATATCTACTTCTATTTCCCATTAACACGGTGGGAGTATGTGAGAGTGTGTGTGGTTCTAAATGGGGAGGAAACAAAGACATCAGCGTTACTAGTACTCATTAATCAGTCTGTTATATACTATACAATATACTGTTGCTGCAGGTAACATAAACCTCACGAGTGGAACTACCAATGGGGATAAGCAGTGCTTTACCTATACTAGTTACAGGGATAAACTGTGCTAAACAGATACTAGATACTATACTCAACAACATAGATTATACCCAATAGGCTAGATTATCACTATAAACATACTGGTAAATTGCTTCCTAAACAGCTGGTAGAATTATAACATTAGTATAGGCCTTAACCATATAAGTCACCAACAATAACTAAGCATCCTCATCATGCACATATTTAACACTTACTTGTGATCAGGGACGCACACATGAACTGAAGGAATCACTAAGCCCACTAGTATATATGGATGCTGGCTATCGACAGACATGTCTAGACATGTCTGAGGCATCCTGCTGCAGAACGGCAGAGCAGCCCCCCACAGCCTTTCTGTCTGACTGAGAGGCGTCCCGCTGCAGAACAGCAGAACAGCAGCACAGCACCCCACAGTCCTTATGTCTGCCCAGTCCTTGGGCCTTTTGTACATCCCGAATCAAATGAGGGAGGAGGACAACAAAGCCCTGGGAATCGGATATCAGGTGGAGGATGACAAACTCTACATGATGACCTCAGTAAATCTTTCCAAAAAGAAAAGGAAAATGAGAATAGGAAAGGATCTTCTCCAGGAGGAGGTGAGATCTGAGACACCCAACCCCCTGACTAGGAGGGCTCTCCTAAGTCAAGTAGCTGGACTTTACGACCCAGTTGGGCTAGTTACACCTGCCAAGCAGAAGGGGGCAATCGTTGTCAGGAAAGCATTCCAGGAAGCAGGGGGTGGAAAACTGACCAGAGAAACATGGGATAAACCACTCTCAGAGGGCCTCAGAGAAGAAGCTATTCATCTGTTTGAAGAGTATGTGCAGCTTGGTCAAATTAAATTCCACAGGAGCCTCACACCACCTGACTGGAAAGGAAGCCAAGTTCAAGTTCAAGTTCAAGTTCTTTAATAGTTGTCATACAGAAGTACAGAATACTTTCATACAAAATGCTTCTTACTGTTACGCTCCAGAGACTGTGCTAGACAAGATAGTATCAAATAACATAATAACATAGTATAGCATGAATTTAGAAGAAGAAAATGAGGTCACAGTGTTCGGTATAGACATATGTACAATGTTCTGAGTTACCATATAATATACAATACACAATACTATGCAGTGTACTAATGTACAGTACTATCTAGTGCAAAGCAGAAATGGGATGAGGTACAATTTTAGGTACAATTTACAGTAAGGTGTAAGCCATGGGGAATCACATTCTCAGACGGAAGTGACAAAACCTATGGCGCTGTGATGTATTTGAGGTGGGAAACGACAACAGGAGTTGAAGTCCGATGTGTGGAATCAAAAGCCAAGCTGACACCACTCGATCAAAAGGGAGAAGAAAAGTTCAGCAGCTTGTCCAGACTGGTCTGGATCATTGCCTGGGTGTAGCGACCCGCCAAGAAGTGGCTGGAGAAAAAAGGCCAAGCCAAAGACGAATCAATGGGAGGCAATGTCACTCATGGAAAGGTGCAAGAAAACCGTGCTGGCTGTGAACAACTTTCCAGACACTACACTAAGCAGAGTGACAGTGTACAAAGATGTGGACTCTGGACTCCTAGCTTGTGGAGGCAGGATTCAAATGTTCAATGAAAACAAGAGTGCAGTGTGAAATGTTGCTGTTGGAGATGATGCCTTGAAAGGTCAATACAAGTTGTAAAAGTGTAAATGCTTACAGGAAAGCCATCCTAAGCGATGTACATGTAAGGACCTTCCCCAGCTATCCTGTACACATCGGAAAGCCAAAGAAAGGAGGGGGCACAGAAACAAACACTAAAGGAACCGATAAGCTCTCGATTAAGATCCCAGCCACCATTCTTCACAGGGATGTCAGACGTCTGGTTATCATACTTCCTGCTGAAGAACAGCGAAATGCTTAAAGGACTGGTATGACCTCCTTGGGTTCAGTAACCAGGAGCTCAAGTGGGAGGTGTTAAGACAATGTCTACATTTATGTTTGTTTCATATTATATATTATTTATATTATATATATACAATGTGGGAATGGTTCATTTTTCCTAAATACATTCTAGGGGTATGATTTGTGACAAGATGGCCGCCAACCCTGAGCTGCTGTGATGAGAGTTGATTGCTGCAGGGGGTAATGAGCAGCAATGCAATTCAGGTGTGAATGCCATCTTGGGGTGGAATAGGCAGAGGGAAAAAATTATTTGCAGTGGAAGGACTAGTTTCCTTTAGTGGGAGAAGAATTCCCATTTAGAATTAGAAAAGAGGGTTCAGTGAAAGAAAGAATCACTCCAGAGACGCCATTGGTATGTATGTTTGTAGTTGTGTAATTGTCAATTTAGATCACTATAAATTGTACCTGTGGAGGGCTGGGTTGGTGGCAATTTTGTGGGAATCATTCCAATTAATGAATGTTTGGGTGTACTGTGTAATTAGATAGGAGGGGATGCCTTTTGGCAAGTTGTTTTGTTTACTTTGGGTTGGATCTGGTCCCTTGTGATCAAGTAACAATTGTTTGGTTAAATGTAATTCAAACATAATTGATTTGGTCTGGTTAAATTTAAAGTAAAATGTATTTGGAAGGTTGGTAGACTAATTTGGTTAAATTGAAATTCAAACTAATTGATTTGGCCTGTAAAATAGCCAAATGATGTATAAAATGTAATTTGGTTAAATTGAAATTCAAACTAATTGATTTGGTCTGTAAAATAGCCAAATAATGTATAAAATATAGTTTAGTTAAATTGAAATTCAAACTAATTGATTTGGTCTGTAAAATAGCCAAAGAATGTATAAAATATAATTTGGTTAAATTGAAATTCAAACTAATTGATTTGGTCTGTAAAATAGCCAAATAATGTATAACATGTAGTTTGGTTAAATTGAAATTCAAACTAATTGATTTGGTCTGTAAAATAGCCAAAGAATGTATAAAATGTAATTTGGTTAAATTGAAATTCAAACTAAATTGATTTGGTCTGTAAAATAGCCAAATGATGTATAAAATGTAATTTGGATAAATTGAAATTCAAACTAATTGATTTGGTCTGTAAAATAGCCAAAGAATATATAAATGTGTTTGGAGGGAAGAAATAATCATATACTGAAAATACTACAATTGAAATGTATTTGATTATTTGGCATGCACTTGTTATTTGTGGAGTGGCTAATTTTTGTGCTTTTCTTTAAAGGTTTTCAACCTACTTCTGATGATGCAACAAATGATGATGTGTTGGAGCAAAAAGTCATTAAAATCTGCAATATGAAGTCGAGTTGTCCCAGCGTCCTCTGTTGAGGTTCAAGCCGTTTTCAAGTTTGGGCAGCACTGGTACCAAAGGGGGGAAAAAACCACATAACTTGACAATAGACGGGGATCTGACCAGCTACTCTCCTGCTAAATGGGTCTTCTGGCTGAAGTTGATCGACGACGTAGCGAAGCAGAGCCCTACACAGGCGCCTCAGATGAGGGTTATGACGGACCAGGTTTGTGCTCTCATGGAGACAGCTAGGCGAGCCTCGTCTGCTAGCTTAGCCTCTGCAGCTAGCCAGGCGTCCACAGCTAGCACAACCCGTCTGCTAGCTTGGCCCCTGCGGCTAGCCAGGCATCCACACTTAGCACAACCCCGTCTGCTAGCTTAACCCCTGCAGCTAACCAGTCTTCCACGGCTAACCTAACCCCTACTCCTGCAGGTAGCCAGGCCTTCCCAGCTAGCATTACCCTCACGGTTAGCCTAGCTCCTGAAGCTAACCAGGCCTCAATTGTTAGCACAGACTCGTCCGGTAGCCTAGCTCCTGCAGCTAACCAGACGTCCACAGTTAGCACAACCCTGTCTGCTAGCTTAGCCCCCCGCAGCTAGCCAGGCCTCCCCAGCTAGCACAGTCCCCACTGCTAGCTTAGGCTCTGCAGCTAGCCAGCTTCAACCAGCTAGCAATAGATTCACGGTCAGCCTAGTTCCTGAAGCTAACCAGGCCTCAATTGTTAGCACAGATTTGTCCGGTAGCCTAGCTCCTGCAGCTAACCAGACGTCCACAGCTAGCACAGCCCCACCCGTTAGCTCAGCCCCTGCAGCTAACAAACCTCAGAGAAGAAGCAAGGCTCGGAAGACTAGCGTGGCTGTTGTGGCTAGCCAGCCATCCACAGCTGTCCTGGCCGTCGCTGCCAGCCTGGTTCCGGTCAGCGTAGCCCCGGTTGTCACCGTTCCAGGCTCCTCATCTCCGGATCCTACGCCACGCCTCGCCGCCGAGACCGATCCGGTCTCCACGCCCTGCCCAGCCTCTACACCTGGTCCGGCTGCTACGCCGGCTCCCGGCTCCTCGACTGGTCCTGGCTTCTCGTCTGATCCTGGCTCCTCCTCGACTGGTCTTGGCGCCCCGTCTGGTCCAGCCCTACGCCGTGATCGGCGCCCTGGTCCTGGCCGTGGTCCTCGCCGTGGTCGCCGTGGTCTTCGCCGTGGTCTGCGTTGGATTCTGCTCCGGGGGTCGTCGCCGCCGCACCTCCGTTCCGGCTCTCCTCATCCAGTCCCTAGTCCGGCGGCTGGAGGGTGTCTCGTCCGGGATCCTTCTCCGGGGTCCTTACCCTCGGTCCCTTGCTCCAGGCTCCCTGACCGGCTCCCTGTTTCTCTCCCCGCCTCTCCTCTCCGGGCCTCGGTCCCCGGGTCCAGCCCCCCTCTCCGGCCCCCTGTTTCTCTCCCCGCCTCCCCTCTCCGGGCCTCTGTTCCCGTCCCCACCCCCCCTCGTCGGGCCTCGGTCCCTGGGTCCAGCCCCCCTCTCCGGGTCTCTGTCCCCATCCCCACCCCCCCTCTCCGGGCCTCTTCACCCATTTTCAGCCTCCCTGGCTGCTATGCCCCTCCTGGGTTTTTTGCTCGGGCTCCCGGCCCCAGGTCTCCGGGTCCTCGCCCTGGGTTTGTTCCGGGGTCGCGTCTTCCTGCTTCACCCGTGTCCGGACGTTGTTTTCGGGAGTCTGGAAGCCCCCCGTTGGGGGAGAGGTACTGTTGACTCTCCCAGACCTGCCCAAGGCTGGGAGAGTCAACACCACAGTGACAGTAGAAACAATAGGAGTTACTGCCCCACACAGGGGATTGATGGTGGTGTCATCGCGCCATCTGGTGCTCACCTGCAGATAATGCAGTCAGTGAAGATCCTCTCTGATTGCATTAAGAATATGCTGTTGTTACAATTAGTCAATTTGTTACAAGTGTTATCTGTTTAGGTTGTTCTTTGTGTTGGTATTCTTATCCTGTGTTTTGTATTGCCTAGTTCCTCTTCCTGTTGTTTTGATTATTGTTTTGTTCTAAGTGCCTGTCTCTCCCCAGCTGTTTTTGATTATTAATTAGTTTCAGTATTTATTGCTTGTTGGTTGGTTGAGTTATTGTGGCGTCATTTTCTCCGTGTTGTCCCCGTGTCGTGCCTGTGTTCCCTGGTGTTTTGTCAAGTGAGTTCATGTCTGTCTACTCCGTTTTCTTGTTTTCACTCGTAGTGCCTTTCGTTTGTTTTGTATTTTGGTTTTGATTCAGTAAAGATCCCTTCATTCAAGTATCACCCTTCGTCTTTGTCTCAGTTCTCTCATCCTTGTCTGCAAACTGTGTTCTCCTCACCTTCATTGTCACTCCCGATCGTAACACCCTAACATGTTGAATAAATTAATATTGCATTTACTGTATATAGTGCTTTTCTAGACACTCAAAGTGCTTTACAATGTAGGGTGGAAATTGCTTCGTTCACCAACGCGTAGCACCCAACCTTGGGCTACGTAGGCTCAATGGCTGCCATACACTGACACCAGGCACACAACACACTACACAATGGTTGAAAGGCTCAGGAGACATGGATAGACGCCCTGCATTCTTTAATGAGTTAATTCAGTCAGGACCTCGGTTTAACGTCTGATCCGAAGGATGGCACTCGCAAATGTACGTTTTTTTGTTTTTGCCAGGTCCAGAGGACAGAGTGCTCCCTGCTGGACAACAACACCACTCTCCAACAACGGCCTTGACCGGCGCTCGAACCACCAATCAGTGGTCATCTGCTCATCTGATGAGCCCGGAGCTCTACCCATGTAGCCACGTTACCGGACATGCGTTGTCGATTCCCAGTCAGCGCCACATCCTCAATGTTGTCTGGTTTTTACCCATTTGCAAACCATAGGGCAAGTGCGCCCAAGTGCCCTCAATGACTACAGGCCGGTCGCTCTGACGTCTTCGACTTCTCCAGCGCATTTAACACCATCCAGCCACTGCGGCTAGAGGAGAAGCTCACTGGGATGCAGCTGGACCAGGGAATGGTGGCCTGGATCACTGACTACCTCACCAGCTGACCTTAGTACGTGAGACTTCAGGGCAGCCAATCAGAGGTGCTGGTGAGCAACACCGGCGCTCCACAGGGTACCGTGCTGTCACCATTTTTGTTTACCCTCTACACCTCCGACTTCCGCTACAACACAAGGACGTGCCACCTGCAGAAGTTCTCTGATGACTCCTCCATCGCAGTGTTAATTTTGTCAACTAAAATGATGACGAAAGATGTTCGTCAACAAAGGTTTTTTTCATGACGAAATGAGACGATAACGTTACGTCACGTTATTGAAGACTGTGTGACGGTAACGAGACTAAATAGTTTATTAAATATCGTTGACCACAACTGAGGACACAAAAATATTATTTACAAAAACCAGGACAAAATTTCTCTTCATGTATGTTGATATTGTTGACTAAAACAAGACGAGACAAAATAATTATAACTTTTCTTAATGGCATGGTCCCGAGTCAGAGCAGTGTGATGGGGAGCTCTGTTATTAGCATTAGCTGAAGAGCTATTTGAAAAGCTAGTTTTAGCTTAACGTTACCTTGGCTAAAGTTGGGACTATTCATAATCCAGCTGCAGACCTGCAAGCAAAGTACAGAAAGTTGGCAAAGGAGTATTCCAAGGTAAATCACTTTTTCACCAGTAACGTTACATTGTTTGTATTTCCATCTAGCTCGCGTTAACTAGTGGCTAACCTAGCTCACGCTAATGTGGCTAACTGATCGACCTCTCGCACACAATTAATGACATAATGCAGACAGCCATACCGGTGACAATGTTTAGCTTTTAGTGCCAAATGATAAGAGTCTGAGGCGGAGTCTCAAAAGAGAATGTTGAATATGTATTGTGCATTAAAAATCACAACAGAGCCTCTAACCTAAACGGAGCCTTCTGGAAGCAAGTGCAACAACGTATAATGTCTGTGTGGAACCAATGTGCCAACAACCTTTCCGTGGGTGAAGCATAGTTGCGCATAGTTGTCATTTAATGATACTAATACTAATCTATACAATCACCCGTTGTTGAATAAATACCATTACTTTCTAGTTATTACTAAAAAACAGTATATATAAAACAGTAGCTGTAAAAAAGAAAAGGAAAAAAAAGTTTAATAATTTATATAATATAAAAAAAATTGTACATTAACTAAAAATAGACAAAAATGTCATCCGTTTTCATCGACAAAATCTAGACTAAAACAAAAAAGACAAAATTGAGACAAAAACTGACTAAGACTAAAATGCTCAGACATTTAGTTGAGTAAAACTGACTAAACGAAAAATAAATGAAGATGACTAAATATGATGAAAACGAAAAAGGAGCACTTGACACATGACTAAGACTAAAACTAAAATGAAAATAGCTGCCAAAATTAACACTGAGTCCATCATCAGCTACATTGTGGATGACGATGAGGCTGAATACAGGGCTCTGGTGGAGAGCTTCGTAGGATGGTCGGACAGTAACCAGCTCCAACGCAATGTCAGCAAGACAAAGGAGCTGGTGGTGGACTATTGGAGAGGTAGGAAGGGTCCCCCTTCTCCCATAATCCTTGGAGGGGAGGAGGTAGAGATGGTGGAGTCCTACAAGTTTCTTGGAGTTCACATGAACAAAAATCTGGACTGGTCGGACAACACTGAGGCCCTCTACAGGAAGGGACCGAGTAGGCTGTTCTTCCTGAGGAGGCTCAGGTCGTTCAACATGTGCAGCCGACTGCTGCTATCGTTCTACCAGTCGGTTGTAGCCAGCGTCCTCTTTTTTGCTGTGGTGTGCTGGGGGGGCAACATCAACTCGAGGGTCTCCAGCAAGCTGAACAAGCTGGTGAAGAAGGCTAGCTCAGTAGTGGGTGGTGAGCTGGATAATCTAGAGGTGGTGGCTGACAGGAGGATGAGGAAAAAGCTAGAAGCCATCCTGGAGAAACCCTCTCACCCCCTCTACGAGGAGCTGGCCAGAATGAAGAGCACGTTCAGCCTAAGACTCATCCCCCCCGACACACCACAAACCGCCTGGGCCGGTCCTTTATACCGGCAGCCATCAGGCTCTACAATAAAGGTCTCGGGCGGCCGGTTTTGCTGCCAGAGTTATCACTGTCTCAACTCGGGACATAAGAACTAGAGACTCACATCAACGACTACCTTGGTTCTATCTTGATTCTTTGCACTAGAGCAGGGGTCTCAAACTCAATTTACCTGGGGGCCGCTGGAGGTAGAGTCTGGGTGAGGCTGGGCCGCATCAAATATTCCACAAAAAAAGGGTTTCAGGTATTCCAAAAAAAAGTACAACTGATCCAATCTTCTCAATCTTTAGCAATAACATTTCAGAACATGAACAGTTCTTCAGAACATGAACGGTTCTTCCTCAGTGGTGTCAGTGGACTCATCCACATGCAGCTATGGAAATGCACTGTGAATTTTTTTATTCTATCAAAAAGCTGTTTAATCAAATCACCAGCCAGTATTTCAGTTATTCTGGTTGCTGTGCTATCTGAGGGGGATTTGCTTTTGTTTGCCTTCAAACATGGTCTCCATCACTTCAGTCATACATTATTTTATTATGTATGCATCAGAGAGAGATAATGGCTTCTTGTGTTTAGCCAAACCCATGCCACTGAGTGAGGACTTGGTTGCTTTTTCTCGTTGTGACATAGATTTAACAATAATTCTGCTTGCAGCTTGATATGATTTCATTCCATTTATTTTTGTGGTTCTTAGCACTGAATTTTAAGGGAAGGTTATATCAAAATAACTGTTTTGTTTCGTAGTGGCGTTTCAAATGGCCACTCTTCACAAGAGCTACCGTTTCTTGGCATATTAGTCACATTGGTTTGGTGCTGGGACTCAGGATGAATGCATATTTTTCAGTCCATTCACCTTTGAATTGCAGTTGACTTTTCTTTTACTGACCATCTTTGAACATGCCAGACATGCTGGCTGCCTGCTGGCGAAACTATAGGCTACTAGCTACATTTATCTCACAGAGATAAAACTGGGAGCGAGGCTACTGTAGATGCGCTGTCAACTCTCTGCTCTGACTCGGACTGAAAGAGACGACACGCATTCCGTGAAGACCCGCCCTACTCAGCTCTGATTCGCAGACTGTGGGTGGGGGGAAAAACGCTGACGGGACGCTGAATGTGATTGGACCAGAGCAGAGTACTCGAGTACACAGACACAGACAGTGTGGAGCAGTGCAGCCAGACATGCAGAGCACTGCTTGCAGAGGAGATAGCAAGGATGCATTTGCCTTCCACTTTACTTGGTATCACTCCGGAATCACGTTTCAACCAAGTCACTAATGTAACGTTGCTGTCATGAGCCTGCGCTATGGTAGCCTAAAAGTGATCAAATAAATAAAACTTTCAACTTGCGCAACGACTCGGCAAAAGTTGCGCACGGGCCGCACTAACACTAAACTTTGATGTCAAGTAGGGGGCCACAAAATATCATCCAGCGGGCCGCAATTGACCCGCAGGCCGCGAGTTTGAGACCCCTGCACTAGAGACTTCATAACACTGGTCTATCTTGTGTTTGTACTTTTATATTACTATTTTATATTTTATATTACTTTATTTATTACTTTTTATATTATATTACTATATTGTACTGTACTGTGAATCTATGCATCCCCCACCCTGTACCCCCCCCCCCCATGCTGCTCTGACACCTGAATTTCCCCTAGGGGATCAATAAAGGATTATCTTATCTTATCTTATCTTATAATGATTATAAGTTAAACTGAAGTTTAGAATTACGATAAGCACAGGTAAGTATTATTGTCAATGCAAGGATTAAGTTATTTTGAATATCCTGGCTTCAGCATCTACATGTCACTTGTCTAATTATGCTTTCTATTCAGACTGATATAATTCCAAAATAACTCAGCTCCATCGCCCTTTTAGGGGAGCGGTGAAGAATTTCCCCCAGGGATTTCCTATTGGCTTGGGATATCTGGGTTTTCGCTTCCCCCCGGAATGGTGTCTCTTTGCCATAAAATTACGATATATAATATCTACCTCTATCGAGCAAGCGCTCAGCTCTTTGGACAAATTACTTCACTACCTGAAAATATAATTTGAACGGACGACCAAGTTGGATGAACGATGTTGGATTGTTATTATTATTCGAAAGTCTGGGAAAAGGTTTGGTTGCCAAGTATGTCCTTTTAGTTCAAGCTAAACCTTAAAAAATTAAGCTGTTAATCAGTAGCCTAGTAGTGACCAAATCCATCGTTTTAAATTATTTACGTTGTAAGTGCTCCAGACCTTGACCCGTGAACGCTAGTAGCCTAAGTGGGATGAAAGACTGCAAAATTGCTGCTGAAAATAAATGAACACGGGCAAACTATCTGCGAGTTGGAACGTGTGGCGAGCGAGCACAGTGACCATCTCTCCTCGCTTGACTCCACTGTTAAGGAGCTCACGTCACAGGTGAAATTACTAACCGACAAATGTGAGGACCTAGAGGGGAGATCGAGGAGGAACAACCTTCGACTCGTGGGGATACCTGAGGGCTCGGAGGGTCCGCGGCCAACGGAATTCATCGGCCGCCTACTCAAGAACCTACTGGGCCTGGATGATGAGCCCCTACTCGACAGAGCCCATCGCACTTTGCGGGCTAAACCCAAAGAGGGAGAGACGCCTCGTCCGCTCATCATCAGGGTCCACTTCTTTCATCTCCGGAACAAAATCCTATGTCGGGCCAGCGCGACCTCCCGTGACACCCCTCTACTCTTCCAAGGCAAAAGGCTCTCTATTTTCCCTGATTACACCGTCACTGTTTCCAAGAAGAGGGCTGCGTTTGGAGGAGTGAAACGTGAACTCCATGCCTGTCCTGGTATCAAGTTTGGGCTGATGTTTCCTGCGGTTCTGAAAATCACTCTGCCGAGTGGTTCAACGCACACGTTTGAAGACCCGGCCGCCGCCTCGACTTTCATAAACACTAAACTCAGAAAAGCGGTTCCCCAGACTGTAACCATCAGCTGAACGGCAAGTTCATAATTCATGTCCATATGACTGAGCAGACTATTTCATTTTGGGACTACGATATTTCACAATATTAACATTTGTCACTTAACCACGGAAGGGGTGGTGTTTATCTTTAGAGTTAGTAATAGTGGGTTATGCGTGCGTCCAATTTGAGGAGACGCATCAGCATGGGAGGGAGGGGGAGGGGGGAGGGAAGGGTTTGTTTACATTTACAGTTCTTTTTGTGCGATGTTTATACTGTTGTTGCTTTCTCTATGACTTGGCCACTGCACATAAAAAATACTATTAGGACATACCTTTCGATGTTACTCATTGTACAATCAACACCAGTATATGACTCAACCTAAAACCTCACAGCAGATTGGAGGAGTGGTCAAATTTACTAGTTGGAATTGTAAGGGATTAAATCAGCCAATCAAACGTAGTAAAGTACTGGGGCATCTTCAGAATTTGGGGGTTCATATAGCTTTCCTTCAGGAAACTCATTTCAAGCTATCTGATTATACCAGACTACATAAACGATGGGTTGGCCAAGTGTACCACTCATCATTTCAGAGCAGAGCTAGAGGTGTGGCAATTTTAATCCACAAATCAATACATTTTATTTGCTCAGATGTTCTCTCTGACCCAAATGGTAGATTTGTGCTGGTAACTGGAAAGCTCTGTGGCACCCCAGTGATTATGCTTAATATCTATGGCCCTAACTGGGACAATAGCTCATTTTTTAGATCTGTGTTCTCTTCGATACCTGACCTCTCCACACATTAATTGATATTAGGAGGGGACTTCAATTGCTGGCTTAATCCATCATTGGATCGTTCATCTACCAGAAATGCAGTACTTTCAAGCTCTGCTAAAACCATTCAATCTTTTATGGAAGAGTTTTCACTTTCAGACCCTTGGCGTTTTCACAACCCATCTAGCAGAGCATACTCATTCTTATCTCATGTTCATCACACCTTCACTCGTATTGATTATTTCTTGATCGTCAATCGGCTCATCTCATCAGTATTATCTTGCTCATATGATGCTATTGTCATATCGGACCACTCTCCAGTTCTAATGGAACTGCAAATTAGGGGATGTGATAACACCCGACCACCCTGGCGACTGAATACTAGTTTGTTATTGAACGAAGATTTTGTTACTTTTATTTCCAAGCAGATAGATTTTTTTTGGATATCAATAAGACGCCTGGGATCTCAGCTTCCTTACTATGGGAGACACTGAAGGCATACTTAAGGGGGGAAATTATTTCTTACTGCACTTATGAGACTAGAACCAGAAAGAAGAAATTAGATAATTTAACCAAACAGATCACTCAGATTGACAACATTTACTCTATCGCTCCATCACCTGATTTATATAAGGAACGCCTATTGTTACAAGCAGAATTCGATACTCTGACTACCACCCATACCGAAAAATTACTATTCAAATCCAGATACAATTACTATGAACACGGAGATAAGGCGAATAAACTATTAGCTCATCAATTAAGACAGGCATCAGCTTCGCATCAAATACCACAAATCCAAACTTCAACAGGCAGAACTACAGATCCCAAAGAAATTAATGAACAATTTAAAAACTTCTACTCATCTCTCTATGCTGCAGAACAACCCACTGACCCGTCTGCCTTTAGCAACTTTTTTGACTCTCTTGATATTCCTAAAGTTGACTCCGACTCAGCGGTGAAACTGGAGGAGCCTATCACAATAGAGGAGATTGAAGAGGCTGCTCACAACATGCAGGCAGGTAAATGCCCAGGCCCCGATGGTTACCCAATCGAATTCTATAGGAAGTTTTTTGGCAAATTGGCGCCACTTCTTATTGATATGTACAATGAATCCTTCTGCTGTTTTAAATTGCCCCATACACTCACTCAGGCCACAATTTCCTTAATCTTGAAGAAGAACAGAGACCCTCTCCTATGTGGGAGCTACCGTCCTATAAGTTTGCTATCCGTGGATTTAAACCTTCTTTCCAAACTACTATCTATGCGCTTAGAATCGGTACTACCCTCTATTATTTCCCCAGATCAGACTGGATTCATAAAAAACCGGTACTCTTCTTTTAACACTAGACGGCTTCTTAATATCATATATAATCCCTCTTCTTCCTCAATATCAGAAGCTGTGATCTCACTAGATGCCGAGAAGGCTTTTGACCGGGTGGAGTGGAGCTACCTATTCTACACCATGGAGAGATTTGGCTTGGGTAAAACATTTATCACCTGGGTGAAACTGCTTTATACCTCCCCTATAGCCTCAATCAGAACCAACAACACACATTCTGAATATTTCCCTCTCTTTCGCTCTACTCGGCAAGGCTGCAATTTGAGTCCCTTATTATTTAATATCGCAATAGAACCATTGGCCATTGCTCTCAGATCAAATCCTAACATAACTGGTATTCATAGGTTTGGCATTGAACAGAAGACTTCACTTTATGCGGATGACTTGCTTTTATATGTATCGAATCTCTCTGTCTCTATACCAGCTGCCCTTGATGTTTTCAGTTAATTCGGTGCAATATCAGGATATAAACTAAACTTAGATAAAAGTGAGCTATTCCCTCTGAATGCTGAAGGTCGAAATTACCCCTTACATACTTTGCCCTTTAAAATTTCCCCACTTGGCTTCACATATCTTGGCATTCGTTTCACAGACAAATTTAAGGATTTATTTAAATCTAACTTCTCCCCTTTGTTAAGCAAACTGCATAAAGACTTTGAACGATGGTCGCTATTACCCCTGTCCTTAACGGCACGAGTTAACTCAGTTAAAATGAACTCCCTGCCAAAATTCTCATACCTTTTTCAATGTTTACCCATCTTTCTCACACAAGCATTCTTCCAGAAAATTGACAGTTTGGTGTCGCAGTTCATCTGGAATAGGAGAGTCCCTAGGCTCGGTAAAGCCCTCCTACAAAGACCAAAGCCTCTGGGAGGGATGGCTCTGCCCAATTTTTTATTCTATTATTGGGCAGCCAACTTTAGAGCACTACAACATTGGGCAAGGTTTGAAGACACACCTTCATCCCCTGTATGGTTGCTTTTGGAATCCTCTTCTTCCAGCCCTGCCTCACTGGCTGCTCTGGCTCACGCACCTCTACCTTTTCCCACCTCTACCTTTTCCCACCTCTCCCTACTCTAAAAATATCATTGTCAAATCAACACTCAGGATATGGAACCAGTTCAGACGACATTTTGGTTTACAATCTTTTTCTTTACTAGCTCCAATTACAGCTAACCCTGTTTTCCCCCCCTCTGTGATGGATAGAGCTTTTCTCTCCTGGTCCCCTCTTGGTATTAGAACGTTCAGTGATTTATATATAGAAAATATTTTTGCATCATTTGAACAACTGTCTGACAAGTTCTCTCTTTCGAGGTCACATTTCTTCAGATACTTGCAAGTCCGCAGTTTTGTACGTAATATCAACCCACAGTTCCCCAAACTCCCAGAAGCCACTCCTATTGACACTTTACTAAAGCCTACACTGGTCACAAAGGGTATTATATCTGTCCTGTATGGCTTGATTTCCTCACTGCGTCCTACCTCATTAGAAAAGATCAGGAGGAGATGGGAGGAGGACCTGGGTGAGGACATCACAGAAGACCTGTGGGAGGATATTCTACACCGGGTCCACTCCTCTTCAATTTGTGCCAGGCACAGACTGATCCAATGTAAAATTGTTCACCGTTCACACTTTACTAAAGTCAGGCTAGCCAAGATCTATGGCAACATTGATCCCACCTGTGACAGATGCCACCGTGCCCCTGCTACACATAGTCACATGTTTTGGTCCTGCCCTTCCCTGCATAACTTATGGTCTGAAATATTTGAAACTATCTCAAATAGTATTGAGATCCCAATCAGCCCGACTGCCATAACTGCTTGCTTTGGTGTCTCTATCTCCCCTACTACTCTGTCTCTGCCACGATATAAAGCTGACCTGGTGGCATTTGTTACTCTCCTGGCTAGACGTCTCATTTTACTGCATTGGAAGTCACCCACTCCTCCATCTCACTCTATGTGGCTCAGGGATATTTTGCACTTCCTTAAGATGGAGAAAATAAGGTGTGTCATAAGGGGTTCTACAGCTAGATTTTATAAAACATGGGGCCGTTTCTTTAGCTATGTTGGGGAACAAGGCTCAATCGACCCCCCATAAATAATGCTCACTCCTAACCTAGCACAGTCCAGTCGAGTGACCTATCTACTTGTGCAAATGTAACCGATGTCTACCTTCTCATTTAAAAAAAAATAAAATGTGTTCCATTCCTCTATTCCTGCTGTACAGTGCTTGTCTTGAGTGTACATATCTGTTTAATTGACTATGTCCGAAACAATATCTATATTTATTTTGTGGTGTACTATTTTTTAGTCTATATATTCAACAGACCTATACTTTGACTACTTATACGTAGCCATGTGCAACATGTATATTATTTACATTCAACAGACCTATATTTTGTTTATTTATACATAGTTTTGTGCAATAGGTATATTGTTTATCCAACAGACCTATATTTTGACTAACTATATGTACCTTTGTGCAATATGTATATTGTCTACATTCAACAGACCTATATTTTGACTACTTATATGTAGATATGTGCAATGCGTCTGGCATATATGTGTACAATTTGACCTTGTGCTGATCTCATATTGCAATGAAAAAACTTCAATAAACAAAGTTTTGAAAAAAAAAGAAAGACTGCAAAATTCGCTCACTTGGAACTTCTGAAGCTTCCGAATGAACAAATTACCGGGGAGAGACATTGTTACAATTGTCCTGTTTGTCATGGCCTGCTCAAAACATCATTATGTCGTCCACCAGACTAGGTAGGCATATCGTTTGCCTCCGCAAGCTCAGTGGAGAAGAATCAATCATGGATGGTCACAGCAGTCGGCATGAAAAGTCATGATTCTGGTACACGATTACCATGTATTACACCGATACATGAGAGCAATCAGGTAACAACACTTGACTTGAAGTGTTTTTTTGTTTATTTCATTTCACCTCAATGTCCCTTGAATAAACCCTTTTTTTCTTGTTATCTACAACTGTTATCAATTGTGTAACTTCTGTTTGTGTCCATAATCTCACAATCAAAATGCCTTTTTCAGAAATAAATGTTTCTGAGAAATACAACAAACAGTTACCATTATTTTTAAGTAATCCTGTGTTTATAACTGTAAAATATTAGCACATTTTCTTTTTCATCAAATTCCCTGTAAATAAAATGTCGCCCAACCCTGCGCTGGTTAAGGAAACACAGAGTCAACAGATTGTAATTCTATCAGCCAAGTGTTGTCTCTCAAGGATGAAATGAGGACGAGTTTATCTCTCTATCTGTCGCTCTCTCTTCTCCATTTCACACACACACACACACACACACACACACACACACACACACACACACACACACACACACACACACACACACACACACACACACACACACAGACACACACACACACGCACGCACGCACGCACGCACACACACA
>NC_140167.1:150943809-150962402 GCF_963971535.1 Notolepis coatsorum
GAAACATCAAGAAATATGTTTATGGTATTAATTCAGCCATGCCATGTAGCACTATCCCTCTCCCAGTACCGTCTGGCGGCCTGCAGATGGATACTATTCTCTCAACCAGAGCTTTCAACCAATGCAATAGAACCATTTTGATTGACAGTCGATTCGGCCAATTACGCCACACCGCTAGCACCCACCTCCTGCTGTTCTTACCACCAATCGGCAAGCGTTTAGTCATTTTCTACTTCCGGGCATGCCGCCATTGATCTGCTTGCGAGAACCACAACAAGCTAATACGTTAGCTGCCCGCCGACCAGCGCGCTCCACAGGATGACCAAACGAGACACAATGATTTTACTGCAACAAATGTTATAATAAAACAAAGCCTTTCTATACATTTGTCTGGTTGAAAACTTTATTAACAGATTGCAGAATGGGTAGTTGGGTACGGAATGAGCAACGGAATGGAACTGAGCTATGAACATAGTAATGACTTGCTTACTTGCTATCTTCGGGTAAATAATATGCTGATGTTATTGAACGTGTAACACTAACTATATAACGTTAATGCCACAAAATGAATGTTTGTGTCATTTTAACAGCAGATACTTTCTTAAATGCCATCTTCCCGAGAGAGGGGTGTTGACGGGGAGCTGTGATGGGTTCGCTTGGTTGTGTTATTAATAGCATTGAACAGCTAACCCAAAGCTAGCGTTAACTAACGTTAAAGGTTTAGCCATAACGTTACCTTGGCTAAAGTTGGGGCTATTCATAATCCAGCAATAATGGCTGCAGACCTGCAAGCAAAGTACAGCAAGTTGGCAAAGGAGTATTCCAACGTAAATCACATTTTCACCAGTAACGTTAGTCTTCTATCTCCCGGTAGCTCATGCTAGCTAACCTAGCTCATGTTAGCGTCGTCACTGAGTGACCACCTCGCGTACACAATTAATGACATGTTGCGGACAGCCATATCGGTGACAATGTTTAGCTTTTAGTGCCAAATGATAAGAGTCTGGAGCGGAGTCTCAAAAGAGAATGTTGAATATTTAGTAGTAACTTTGATGCAGTAGCTTGTGTGTGTGTGTGTGGGGGACTGGGGGCGGTGCCGTTGTGCAGGACGCGACTGACACATCGGTGCACCCCTACCTGTTTGTTTAACGAACCACAGGCGCACCTGCTGCTGTTCACCATGGCTCAAGGCACGCGCCACGGTAAATCTTTCACTGCTGAAATTGCTACGGTAATGCGTGAAATTGTTAGAGAAGAAATCACTTCAGCCTTGGATATTAAATTGGCTTCAGTTAATACATGTCTGGATAAGCTAAAGACCCAGATGGAGTCCTGTATTGACAGAATGAATGACCACGACCAGGCCAGTGTTGAAGCTGATGTGAGAATCTCTGAGCTGGAGCGTCGCCAGAATACGATAAGAAGACAGAACAGCTCGAGAATCACAGCCGAAAGTTTAATATAAGAATTTTCGGGCTCTCTGCTGGTATTGAAGCTGGCAACCCCACTGCCTATACCACCAAGCTCCTGTATGAGATGTTTGGAGAAGACATTATTGGACCCGCTCCAGTCGTTTGTGTGGCGCATCACACTGGCCCCCGTGAAGAATGCTCCTCGGTGCATGATTGCGAGGCTATACAGCCTTGAGGTCAAAAGAAAGATTGTTCGGCTGGCAGCAGAATCAAAATCAATAAGCTACAATGGGGCAAAGATCAGCATTTTTCCCGATGTTAATCCCGAAATCCTAAAGCAAAGATCTGAATTTAAAGAGGTGAGATCTGAGCTGCGAAGGCTTGATATCAGATGTGGATTTATCAACCCATCATCGTCAACACTCATCCTAACTTTCCAAGATGTGACACACAAGTTTCCTACGGCGGAGCTCGCTCAGGACTTTTTTGACAACCACATAAAGCCCACTGACGTTGAGGCGGAGGACAACAAGGATAATGCTTCTCAGAGCAATGAGAGAGAAGAGGGGACGTCTCAGGAGGGAGACGTCTAGAGCAGCAATGGTGAATTATCTATTAATCAGCGCAAGGACATTACAAGAAAGCAGCTATTAAAATGATCTATTGTTGTCTATTATAACCTACAGCTGAGTAACCTCACGCTGATATTGGCTATTAAGTAATATGGAAACCCGACATGGTCTAATGGACTCTTTATTTATTTTATTTTCCTCAAATGTTGTCCATTAGCCTCTCTGTTGCTTATATGAGGTGGGGTTCCTTATTTCTCTTTCTCTTTTTTTGTTCACTTGCTATTGCCTGCAGTTCTCCTTTTTATATAAACAGGCTTTTTGTCTTTTTTTTTTGTTTACATTTTTTTTTTATAAGAAAAAAGGGGCCTATAGTAATTAGCTTATTGGTGCTTTATGGTTCACTATTAGTAGGCCTTATTGCAAATCCCCTCTCTTTTTTAGGCATCTACAGTTTATAGCCTACATCTTTGGTTTTCTTTTCCTTCATAATTATTATTAGCTATTCTTTTTTTTAATGATTATTAATAGGCCTACAGGATTTCGTCAGTGCTATAATAGGTCATTAACACTTTAATCGCCGGAAACGCCGAAACTCGTCATTGCCCGCCATGCTCATTCTGCCGAAGACGCCGTAACACGTCTTTGATATCAATATTTCAAAAATCTGTGATCGAAATCATATTTCTCCTCCGGGGATCTGAGATATACTGCTGAGCTCCACTCAACTCTCTAACGGTTCAAGAGCGCCATCTGGTGGCCGATCGGCCGATCGCCCAACAGGAAGTCATGTGGATGAAGTGGTGCTCACCCATATTTTGTCCGGGCACTCGCTATCATTAGCAGGACTCCATCTTGACACAGTGAACACCGATCAGTGAAAATAACTCGACAAACAACATGATTTGGACGTATATACAACCTGGAGATGGATCGGGTATTTCGACATCCCATAATAGGAATATCTCTGCTCCACGCTCATCGCCCAACGGCGCGAGGAAGATACTAACTGCTCTGATGATCATATCACCCACACTAGATGAATGATATAACGTTGCCCACGGAATTATAAACGACCCCCCGCCCATCCGGTCAACATCAGATGATACGTAGTAACTTCTAGAACCACGTCCAGTTGAAATTTTTTATCTCGCGTCGATTGCTATCAAACTGTATTTCATCATCAATATAATGCATTTGGAGCTATAAATCACGTTCTGGAGAAAGCTGCAGAAAACGATAAAAACATACTTATACTTTAGACCGTATTTTAGTATGAATATGTGAATGAAAAAGTATAACGTTGCTACACCCTGAACAATAGATATAGGACATTGAATGGGCCATAATAATGTCAATTTAGCAATAACATTTAAAAAGTTATAGCCCTGCAAAGAAGGGGAACTTGTTATGGTTTGTAACCGACCCCAATCGCACAACACAAGACAGGTATGAGAGTAAGCCAAGAACTGGGCATTTATTGAAACACACAGAAAACGGCACTGTCCCTTTAAGGGAGAACACAAAATACTAGAAAACAAGAAAGGGGAAAATAGGCACAGTGCCTTTAAGAGGCGAGCTGGCCAAGGGGAAGGCTAAGGAAGGCTAACGGAACAGGGCCGGGGCAAGGGACAAGGCAGGAACAGGGAGGACAAGGAGGACTGGACAGGGAGGACTAGGAGGACTAGGAGGAGAAAACAGGGACAGAGGCCCGCGGAGGCGGGCTGGGGACAGGGAGGACTAGGAGGACTAGAGTGGGGAAACAGGGACAGAGGCCCGCGGAGGCGGGCTGGGGACAGGGAGGACTAGGAGGACTAGAGTGGGGAAACAGGGACAGAGGCCCGCGGAGGCGGGCTGGGGACAGGGAGGACTAGGAAAACAGGGTAAGGCCTTGGAACAGGGCGAGGGCTGGAGCTGCTTACAGGGACAGAGAAAACAGACAACGCCTGGGATACAAGCATTAAAGAATGTTGCTGCTCTGCAGCCTCTCCCGGGATGGTTAGACTGGGGAAGCAGACGGTGACGTCAGAGCCGCTCTGCAGACTTCTCTCGGCAGAATCTCCGAGGTGGTAAACGGGACCGAGAGGGAGAGAGGGAGCGGGTTAGCTCAGAGTACAGTTGGGAACAGAGCAGGTGACAGAAGAGGTGACTTGTCCCAAAAACAGAGTAATCCAAGTGACTGAATCTTCGGTGTATATACACACTGTGAGTAACGTCCCAAACACAAATCCACGTGATAGAATCTTCGGTGCAAATAAACACTGTGAGCGAAGTCCCAAATACAAATCCAAGTGATAATATCTTCGGTGTGTAAACACACAGTGAGCGATGTTAAGGCAAAATATTATCCCAAAGAACAATCCAAAAAGCTGATGCTGGGTGAGAGACTGTCTGACAAAAAGCAGGATATCTTCAGTGTCTTAAACACACGAAAAACGAATAGGGTCAAAGACAGTCTTGCAAAACTCACCCAGGCGCTGTGCGTAAAGAGAGCAGGATCAACAGGGCGAGCGCGTCGCCACGGGGAACGGGGTGTCCAAGCGGAGGTCTGAGTGGTGCGCGACTGCTTGGAGTACGCGCCGGTACGGAGGGCGCATCTGGCGCGGAGGTCTGAGTGGTGCGCGACTGCTTGGAGTACGCGCCGGTACGGAGGGCGCATCTGGCGCGGAGGTCTGAGGGGTGCGCGTCTGCTTGGAGTACGCGCCGGTACGGAGGACGCATCTGGAGTGCGTCTGAATGCGCGTCTGTAGTGAAGAGCGTGTCTGCGCGGAAGAGCGCGCCGGCTCGGAGAGACGCATCCTCCCGTAGAGTATTAGGAAGCGATGCGCGTCTGGAGTGAAGAGTGCGTCTGCTGCGCGGAGGTCTGGATGCGCGTCTGGGCGTCTGCTGCGCGGAGGTCTGAATGCGCGTCTGGGCGTCTGCTGCGCGGAGGTCTGGATGCGCGTCTGGACGTCTGCTGCGCGGAGGTCTGAAGTGGAACACTGGAATACCTCCCGTAGAGGATTAGAGAGCGTAGTAACAATGTCTCCATCCAGGCAAACGGCGACAGGTGGCCAAAGCTTGCACCCCGTCTCACGCCGGAGATAAAACAGCAGACAGAACCAGAACTCCCGTAGGAGCCTATAGACAGAGTAACTCCTGAAGGAGTTAGGTGATAGAGATATGATACGGAATGATACGGGACGACCCGACAAGGGACAGAGGGGAGAGCGAGGTACTTAAAGCCCACAGGGGAACTAATCAAAATGCACATCAGGTGCGTGAAGGTAATTGATACTTGAAACTAGAAGTGTGTGTTCGGCACCAGACCAATCAAACACATAATGACAGGTAGTCCAAGGGTGTGGTTGCTGAAGAGCAAACGAACGCGAAGGTGGGGGCTAGTGAGGTGAGGAGAATACAATTGATTAACAGAAAACTAAAGGAACAGAGCGAGTAGGCTTAAAGGAACAGAGCGAGTAGGCTTAAAGGAACAGAGCGAGTAGGTGAGCAGCGGACAAACCCTCACAGTACCCCCCCCTCCACGGGAGCCACCCGGCGACCCAAAAATACAGACAGAGCGGCAGGGGACAAAACAAGGCAACAAACAAAAGGGTACCGGGCCATGCTAGCAGCGGAAGCTACAACAAAGTGGGGCTAGCAAAGGAACAGGGGAGCTGAGGGGTAACCAGGGTAGCAGAGGGGTAACCAGAGGAGCTGAGGGGTAACCATGGTAGCTGAGGGGCAACTAGAGGAGCTGAGGGGTAACTAGAGGAGCTCCGGGAAGGGGCTAGCAGAGGGAAAGGGTAGCTGCCAGGGCACAGATAGCTACAGGGCCTATGCTAGCTGTACTGCTACATTAACAAAGAGGCTGCGCTAGCTGCCAGAGCTAGGCTAGCAGACAGGGCTGGAACAGGGGCACCGGAGAGGGGAACAGGGAAGGGACTAGCAGAGGGAAAGGGTAGCTGCCAGGGCACTGATAGCTACAGGGCCTATGCTAGCTGTACTGCTACATTAACATAGAGGCTGCGCTAGCTGCCGGAGCTAGGCTAGCAGACAGGGCTGGAACAGGGGCACTGGAGAGGAGAACAAGCTAGCTGGAAGGACAGTCCTAGCTGTGGGGAACTGACCTTGCTAGCTGAAGGGGCAGTCCTAGCAGTGAGAGAAAACTGACCCTGCTAGCTGAAGCGGCAGTCCTAGCAGTGTGAGAAAACTGACCTTGCTAGCTGAAAGGGCAGTCCTAGCAGTGGGAAAACTGACCTTGCTAGCTGAAAGGGCAGTCCTAGCAGTGGGAAAAAACTGACCTTGCTAGCTGAAAGGGCAGTCCTAGCAGTGGGAAAAAACTGACCTTGCTAGCTGAAAGGGCAGTCCTAGCAGTGGGAAAAAACTGACCCTGCTAGCTGAAAGGGCAGTCCTAGCAGTGGGAAAAACTGACCCTGCTAGCTGAAAGGGCAGTCCTAGCAGTGGGAGAAAACTGACCTTGCTAGCTGAAAGGGCAGTCCTAGCAGTGGGAAAAAACTGACCCTGCTAGCTGAAAGGGCAGTCCTAGCAGTGGGAGAAAACTGACCTTGCTAGCTGAAAGGGCAGTCCTAGCAGTGGGAGAAAACTGACCTTGCTAGCTGAAAGGGCAGTCCTAGCAGTGGGAAAAACAGACCTTGCTAGCTGAAGGAGCAGTCCTAGCAGTGGGAAGGCTACACAAAAAGTGGAGGCCATGCAGAGGGACCGGGTTAGCTGCCTGGGCATGGCTAGCTACAGGGCCTAAGCTAGCTGCAAGGGCTGCACTAACATAGAGGCTGTGCTAACAGCCGGGGCTAAGCTAGCAGACTGGGGCCATGCAGAGGGACTGGGTTAGCTGCCAGGGCATGGCTAGCTACAGGGCCCATGCCAGCAGCAAGGGCTGCATTAACATAGAGGCTGTGCTAGCAGCCGGGGCAAAGCTAGCAGACTGGGGCCATGCTGAGGGACTGGGTTAGCTGCCTGGGCATGGCTAGCTACAGGGCCTATGCCAGCAGCAAGGGCTGCATTAACATAGAGGCTGTGCTAGCAGCCGGGGCTAAGCTAGCAGACAGGGGCCAAGCTGGTAGTAGAGGCCTAACAAGCTGCAGGGGAGCTAACGAGGCCAACAGGGAAGCAAACAGGGGAGTCAACAGGCTAACAGGGGAGCTAACAGGGCTAACAGGGGAGACTAACAGGCTAAACAGGGGAGCGGACAGGGAAGCTAACAGGGGAGTAACAAAAAAAAAGGCAAACTCAACCACACCGTCTGTGCTGGCTAGGGTCGTCGATTGGTCGGGTCGTACTGTTATGGTTTGTAACCGACCCCAATCGCACAACACAAGACAGGTATGAGAGTAAGCCAAGAACTGGGCATTTATTGAAACACACAGAAAACGGCACTGTCCCTTTAAGGGAGAACACAAAATACTAGAAAACAAGAAAGGGGAAAATAGGCACAGTGCCTTTAAGAGGCGAGCTGGCCAAGGGGAAGGCTAAGGAAGGCTAACGGAACAGGGCCGGGGCAAGGGACAAGGCAGGAACAGGGAGGACTAGGAGGACTGGCCAGGGAGGACTAGGAGGACTAGGAGGAGAAAACAGGGACAGAGGCCCGCGGAGGCGGGCTGGGGACAGGGAGGACTAGGAGGACTAGAGTGGGGAAACAGGGACAGAGGCCCGCGGAGGCGGGCTGGGGACAGGGAGGACTAGGAGGACTAGAGTGGGGAAACAGGGACAGAGGCCCGCGGAGGCGGGCTGGGGACAGGGAGGACTAGGAAAACAGGGTAAGGCCTTGGAACAGGGCGAGGGCTGGAGCTGCTTACAGGGACAGAGAAAACAGACAACGCCTGGGATACAAGCATTAAAGAATGTTACTGCTCTGCAGCCTCTCCCGGGATGGTTAGACTGGGGAAGCAGACGGTGACGTCAGAGCCGCTCTGCAGACTTCTCTCGGCAGAATCTCCGAGGTGGTAAACGGGACCGAGAGGGAGAGAGGGAGCGGGTTAGCTCAGAGTACAGTTGGGAACAGAGCAGGTGACAGAAGAGGTGACTTGTCCCAAAAACAGAGTAATCCAAGTGACTGAATCTTCGGTGTATATACACACTGTGAGTAACGTCCCAAACACAAATCCACGTGATAGAATCTTCGGTGCAAATAAACACTGTGAGCGAAGTCCCAAATACAAATCCAAGTGATAATATCTTCGGTGTGTAAACACACAGTGAGCGATGTTAAGGCAAAATATTATCCCAAAGAACAATCCAAAAAGCTGATGCTGGGTGAGAGACTGTCTGACAAAAAGCAGGATATCTTCAGTGTCTTAAACACACGAAAAACGAATAGGGTCAAAGACAGTCTTGCAAAACTCACCCAGGCGCTGTGCGTAAAGAGAGCAGGATCAACAGGGCGAGCGCGTCGCCACGGGGAACGGGGTGTCCAAGCGGAGGTCTGAGTGGTGCGCGACTGCTTGGAGTACGCGCCGGTACGGATGGCGCATCTGGCGCGGAGGTCTGAGTGGTGCGCGACTGCTTGGAGTACGTGCCGGTACGGAGGGCGCATCTGGCGCGGAGGTCTGAGTGGTGCGCGACTGCTTGGAGTACGCGCCGGTACGGAGGGCGCATCTGGCGCGGAGGTCTGAGGGGTGCGCGTCTGCTTGGAGTACGCGCCGGTACGGAGGACGCATCTGGAGTGCGTCTGAATGCGCGTCTGGAGTGAAGAGCGCGTCTGCGCGGAAGAGCGCGCCTGCTCGGAGAGACGCATCCTCCCGTAGAGTATTAGGAAGCGATGCGCGTCTGGAGTGAAGAGCGCGTCTGCTGCGCGGAGGTCTGGATGCGCGTCTGGGCGTCTGCTGCGCGGAGGTCTGAATGCGCGTCTGGGCGTCTGCTGCGCGGAGGTCTGGATGCGCGTCTGGACGTCTGCTGCGCGGAGGTCTGAAGTGGAACACTGGAATACCTCCCGTAGAGGATTAGAGAGCGTAGTAACAATGTCTCCATCCAGGCAAACGGCGACAGGTGGCCAAAGCTTGCACCCCGTCTCACGCCGGAGATAAAACAGCAGACAGAACCAGAACTCCCGTAGGAGCCTATAGACAGAGTAACTCCCGAAGGAGTTAGGTGATAGAGATATGATACGGAATGATACGGGACGACCCGACAAGGGACAGAGGGGAGAGCGAGGTACTTAAAGCCCACAGGGGAACTAATCAGAATGCACATCAGGTGCGTGAAGGTAATTGATACTTGAAACTAGAAGTGTGTGTTCGGCACCAGACCAATCAAACACATAATGACAGGTAGTCCAAGGGTGTGGTTGCTGAAGAGCAAACGAACGCGAGGGTGGGGGCTAGTGAGGTGAGGAGAATACAATTGATTAACAGAAAACTAAAGGAACAGAGCGAGTAGGCTTAAAGGAACAGAGCGAGTAGGCTTAAAGGAACAGAGCGAGTAGGTGAGCAGCGGACAAACCCTCACAGAACTTCTCCATAGACAAATAGAGATGGCGAGGGATGGTAAATTATGAATTTAACCATGGCGATCAAAGTGTTAATATTTCTTTTGTTTTGGTGTTTTGGGGAGGGTTTTGGTATATTTACTATTTATATTTTTGCATCTGAAATTCTCATTATTTCAACAATAGGCTTTATTTTTGTTTCAATGTTTTTTATAATAATTAGGTTGGTAGCACACTTGCATATACTCCATATAAAGGTTTTCTATAGTCTTTCCACACTTTCTCTTTTTTTTTACTTATTTCTACCCTTCTACCCTTATATATATATATATCATTTTACATTTAATCGTTTTGTCATGAGTTAAAAAAATATTTAAAGGGTTTAATAAAAAAGAAATTAAGTATATGGGGAGGGAGTCTAACGTGTATATTACTACCTTCTTTGTTATTATTATTAGTATTATTATTATTATTATTATTATTAACTACTTGTTTTCTTCTTGTTCTTCTCGTTTCATTATTTGTTTTCCATTACTAACATTCTCCTCAGACTAAACTTACTATAGTTTAGTATATAACCACTTGCATTAGCATAATACTTAACAGATGATATAGATAATATCACACATTCATATTCACCATCAAAATGGTTGATGGTTAAATAAAATGCTACTATAGGCGATATTATCAGTACTACTTATTATTGCTGTTTCTTATTTGTTTTTACTTTCACTCAAGAACACTAATTATTTAATGTTGATACCAACAATGTTAAAGTAATTTTCATACTTTTGGCCAATATCCTGTTTATTTTATTTTTTCTTCAGTTATTCTTTTAATTTTTTTTTATTTAACCTATCCATCTATAGTCCATCATAGGATTAATCTGGGTGGTGCTGTTCTGCAGGGCTTCTCTGTGCAGAGGGACATAGTTAAGCTATCTAAGTCTACTTATTAATTGGTTAAACACAACGTTTTTTAACATTATTTTTATCAATTTGACAAATGTCATAAAGATATGTTCCAACTGAATAGTTGCTCAGACACCTGTTAATCAATACTGTTTACTCCAATTGCACAGAGAACCAACCAGCACACAGCCACCCACTGGGACATGAGGAGATGAGCTTCCTTTTGCAGCTATGTCACAACCCTGTGTTAGATATACATGGTGGGGAGTGGCACCAATCACCTTTGTTTTTTCTTGTTTTCTTGTTTTTGTTGTTTTTGAACTGTTTTTTAATATTCTTACAGACTTTTTTTTTATAATATGGGGGCTTTTTTTCTTTTCTTATGTTCGTACTTTGGGCATCTCGTCAACAAAGACCAAATTTTGGTTATCTATTAGTACAGATTCATATACTTTTGAATTATTTTACTTCATATTATAAATGTCGTCTTTAGCTATTTTTTCATGGAACGTTAAAGGTCTTAACAATTCAATTAAAAGGGCTAGCTGTCTTGATACTATATCAAGAAATCGAGTTGAAATTACCATGTTACAAGAAACGCACTTGCTTGAAAGAGATATGCACAAATTAGAAAATCAGCGTTATAAAATAGCTTCTTCTGCTTCAGCTTTGAATAAAACCAAAGGGGTTGCTATAATCATTGATAAAAAATGCAAAATTACCATCATAGGCAAAGGCAGTGATCAAGAAGGAAGACTAGCTTTTCTAAAATAATGGTAAAATAATTGCGTTTATTAATGTCTATGCACCCATATGAACCAGACTTTTTTCAATAATTTTTTCAATCATTGAATACTAATGGGACTAGCTGATTTCCAGTTGATTATTGGGTCAGATATGAATTCTGTTTTGGATCATACCTGGGATAAATCTAAAGCAGTTAATAATAATATAATAATAATATAATATAATATAATAATAATAATAATAATAATAATAATGCAGGACCTGTTGCAGAGGTCTTTATTCAGCATGCAACGACACTCAATGTTTTAGCGGTACACACAGCGGTTAGTTTATTTTTTTTAGCACACACACCGGAACACACACACATGCATTGTCTCTTTAGAATCGCCGATGCGATTCGTCTCTGCGATTCGTCTTTGCGATTAACCCATCCCGTCTTCCTTCCCCCCCAAAGGCAGCCGGGAGCAGACAGGCGTCAACGTGAGCCGTGCCAGGGAACCAATCCAAGTGCTCCTGTCCGTCTTCGTCAAGGACGCCACAGCGTTAGCGATCTGTTGTTGTGCATGTTTTTCCATTTGGTTTATCTTATCCTTGCGAGCACGGGGAGAACATGCAAACTCCACACAGAAAGGCCTGGGAGATACCCCACCTGGGTACCTGGCATCATGGAAACCTGGTCCCCAAGCGGGAATCGAACCCTGGACCTTCTTGCTGTGAGGCGACAGTGTTAACCACTACACCACCGTGCTCGCTCGACAAACGCTTTAAAGCACATGCTATCTGACTTTAATCTTATTGATATTTGGCGGGTTCATAATCCAGGCAACAGGGAGTATACCTTTTTCTCTAATAGACATCTATCATTTTCCCGTATTGATTTAGTTTTAATATCAGCATCCTTATTTTCAGACGTCAAAAAAATTGAAATCCGACCTATGAGTTTATCAGATCACCATGCCTATTTCTGTCAATTTCAATTCAGCCAGGCTAAGAAAAAGGCCACAAGATGGCGCTTTAACTGCTCTTTATTGGATAATCCAGCATTCTGTGAGCAATTTCAGTCTGAGCTAGCCCAATTTGTATTGATTAATAATAACTCTGTGGATGATTTCAGGATACTTTGGGATGCCACTAAAGGCTTTGTCAGAAATAATGCTATTACTTTCTCTTCAAGTCTTAATAAATCTCAGCTAAAATGAATATCGGAATTAGAAACCATGCTGTCTACCTTGGACCTATCTCAACAGAGGCATTACTCTCAGCAGAGTGCCGCTACACTAGCCAATGTTAAGAGTGAACTAAACGATCTTATCAGGAAAAGAGCCGAATCCTCCATCCATAAAGGTAGAGTAAATCAATACATTCATGGTAGTCGACCGAGTGAAATACTGGCCAACAAACTACGCAATAGTGATCTTGTAGGAAATATTACTACTGTTACATCAGAAAATGGTGAGCTGCTTACAGATCCAAAATTTATCAATACAAGATTTGCAAAATTTTATAATGATTTATATACTACAGAAGGCGAGCGCTCCTCTGAAGAGATTGAATCTTTTTTAAGTGGCCTTAACCTCTCTGTTCTATGACGTTAATGGATTGCTCAGCACCTGTTCTGCACTGTACTTCACTTCGTGCACGTGCACTGAATAAAAAATTCCACCATGTACCTTTATATCCCAACATCCGTCTGACCACACCCCCTTCCGCTTACCTTCATAAGCAGGTGTGTGGTCACCTACTCGCCTCCTTCTTCACTTTCACCACAAGGAAGTGCCTTCGGTAGATCCCCACTTGACGAGGTTGTTAGTAGAAGAAAGTTGGAAAACAAGAGATACGTTGACATCATATCTTTATTTTCTCTCTCACTATTTTCGAGAAAATACGGCGATATTGTCTTCATCACTGGAGTGTCTGGAAGATGATGATCATTCTAAACCTCCACAGTTTTTTTCGTATTAGGGGCTCGCGTCGCTAATATGCTCCCCAAACTGCAGTCCTCCTTTGCTGCGGCTGGATGGGTTTGACCCTCCTGCTATGCAGCTGGACTGTGGAAGTCTGTTGTGAGGGACTGGTTGGTTTTCAAGCCTGGGTGAGTAATGTTTGCTTGCGAGCACCACTTGTCTGTTAGTGCTATGGGGGCTAGCTGACAATTTTTACGAAAGCCGGCCCCAGATTAGGGTCCTCTGTTCAGCCTCTTAGGCGACGGCGGAGGATCTTGGTCTGAAGCCCATTATAGTCAACTAGTGGGCCGCGACCAGGAACTGGTGATCCCAGGATTCTCTGGACGAGCGATGCTTCTCTGTCACTGTGTAGGCCCCATCTTTCATATACAAATGAGAGTATACCCTAACGAGGAAATGTGGGCATGGATGTTCGTTATCGGAAGATCCATGTTCAAGTCGGCTGCAGCCCAGATGGGACTTGTGCTGGCTCCGCCGGATGTCTGGTAAAATCACCGTTGTAAACTGTGTTGACATCTCTTTTTCTCTTCTCTCTTAAAGGATGAGGAGGGTTTCAGACGGCGGCCTGTCTGAAGTGTGGCTTGTTATGTCGTTTGTACAGTTCAGGTGATAGATGCTTAGCTTGCGTGCTAGTTGTGGCCTACCTGTTAGCCAGCCAGCTGTTAGCTGCGGCGCTAGCCCGTTGTGTCACTAGGCTAGGAAACGTTAGCTTGGTGCTATCAGTCGAGAGCGGCTGTTAGCTTGATGCTACACTGTTGAACATTGATATGACTATAACATGCCTTAAAACACTCTGACTACGACGTCATCTTTGACAGAGGATGTTAGTCGAACCTACCGGGAGCCCGGCCGGCAATGACTGTGTCAACATGGAGAACCGTAGCGGCTGGGTGGCGCAGCGACGCTGCCCTTGTCGTCAACACAGGAATGCTGTGTTTACCGTCGGTGCCCCGTTAGCCAGACTGCAGTTCGCTTGGCCTGCGCTCACGGTAGGAAGGTCCCGACCAGACCTTAAACAAGTCTTCTTCCTTCCCTTCTAAATGTTTTGTAATAATGATGTTTTCCAAAAAGGGTGTTGCTGCAATACATTGAGGATACGACGTGTGTTGTGTGTGAATTGTCTTGTCACTGGTATAGCTTCTTCTCCATACAAATCGGGTTGTTGTTACATGTGTAAAAATGGTTAGTTGTGTTGAGAACATCATGTGTGTTCATGTACCGTGTACTCACAACTAAGGGGGTTAATTAACCTATAAAGCTATGCTTAGTGACATATGAGTGAAGAATGAATTATTTTCTCAGCCTGTAATGACAATGAACAGTGTGTTCACATATTAACAGGGTTACCTGTTCAACTGGGCCGTATCAAGGGTAAGGTAGGAGGGGTGATCGCCCCGGTTCCCTGGGGCTTCCCCACCCTCCTCTCAGACATGTTGTTTACAATATATTGTGTCACTGTGTTTGTGGGGATACGATGTAACCCTTAGCTTAGTTGCTGGGGTTGTGCTAACCGCTTGAGAAACTATATTTTCCTAAAGAAAAGATTGTTTGGTCGCTTTTCGTGTGTGCTTAGCAAGGCCTGTGGCTGATACTAATCGAGGATTCTGTATTCTCTCGTTATGAAAAACGGCGTTCCTCTGTAGCAGGAGTGTACTTGCCATTTTTTGTTGTGATAAAGGGTTGTGTGTGTCTTGTGATCTACAACTGGGTTAGGTTGGCCACAGAAGCACATGTGTAAGTCTGGTACCGGGGCTCTTAAGGGGGCCCTCTCTATTCTGTGTTTTTTCCTTAGTAAAAATCAGATAGCAGGTTAGCACATGAGCTGTGTGAAGCTGTTAGACACTTCATGTAGCTGACTGACTGTGTCATGCTCTTTTTTGTCATTACATCGTATCATGGGTGTGGGGTCGTAAAGGGGTGAACTGGTAATCCTTACCTCCCCTTTTGATGGGCAGGGGTTAAAACCTCCTGTCCTTCAAGGTTCCTGTCACGTTGCTGTTCGGCACGTTACAGGGTAAGAGGGGGGGGGGGGGAGTTTCCTGGTCCCACGCCCTGGAAAATTGGGCGTGTGCACCGCAGAAATTCACCCGCCATAGAGTACGTCACTGTGCGCTTCTATGTTGGTAAGACTTCCGTGAGTTGTTCAAGTCCATATGATGGATCTGTTTCAGGGAGTGGTCAGGGCTCCTCCTCACGAAGCTCCTACTCTTCTGTGAGTTAGGACTCTCCTTCCCTGTGAGGGAGCCTCCTCAGAGTTCAGAGCCTCCTCCTCAGATTGTCAAGGTGAGTAGAACTTCAAAAAGGAGTCCTGCTCTATTGTGTGTGTATTCGATTCAATTCGATTATTGAGTTTGTATTGGTTCAGTGCCTCCTCCTCGGAGAGCCCTAACCCTAATTTGACATAGCTCAATGTTGCAATATATTCTTTTCAATCTATACAGCTCGCGTGGGAAGTCTCTCAGGGGATTTCCGTCTCCTCCCTATGGGAGGGTGGTGGGATGTAAAAATCTAAAACATTTTTACACTCAGCTGCGTCTCGAGGGATTCATGTCGGTCTGTGTTCTTTCTTTTTTGAATAAAAAGAGGAAGGTACATGAAGCACGACGGCTCCGTGTCGTTCTCCCAGGCGACTTGGAGGAACAATGTTTGGTGTCTTGCTGGACTATCCATTGATGTGTTTGGGTCTCGACGCATACATAGTGCTGGCTCGGTGTGTTTCTGTTAAAGAATCACACAGGGGCTAAGTGCGCCTTGGTTGCTTGTTAAAACAGCGTTTTTATAGGGCAACTGGGATGGAGTTTTGTCTCTTCCGAGCGCCAGTTTACTAGGTTGTCTCGATGAATTCTAGTTCATATCTGGGGGATGTTAACGGAATAGATCAGAACATAGGTAGAGGGGTCTCACGCCCTTGGGGTGGGCCACTGAGCACGGTCTAAATGGGGACCGTCTGGGTGGCGCCCTCTTTTCATGTTTTAGATCGACACGCATACCTACCCCCTGTTCTGGAGTGGGCATGTCGGCGTGGTTAGGACACGGGACTGGTCTGGCCGCGCTGGTCCAGGTCAGTTAACCCGTTGTCCGCCGGATGCAGATGCAGATCTGCTGTTCTGGTACCCTGAGGGACTTGTGCTTTTTTCGGGGGGGGAAATGCCAGGTCGGTCCGGGTGTCACAGGGTTAGGCGCTATGGAGACCCTTTGTTGGGTACATATTGTACTCTGCACTATCGTAATGGCTTACGGCCATGCCAACCTGTACACGCCCGATCTCGTCCGATCTCGGACACTACGCAGGTTCGGTCCTGGTTAGTACTTGGTTGGGAGACCGCCTGGGAATACCAAGTGCGGTGTGCTTAGGGCTGGTTCTCCATTCGTTTCGCTCCTCTCTCACGCGTGGCGAAGAGGGGGCTGTTGGGGTGGTCTTGGACCTCCTCTGGCAACCCTGTGCTTCCCGTGCCACCGGGCCCGGTCCGAAGTAAAGTTTCGTTGATACCGTAGGCCTGGGATAACCCTTTTTTGAAAACTGAAAACTTGTACTGCGGTATAGCCAGTGTATGCCCGCAGGTGTGTTTTGGAGTTTTTTTCTTGAGGGGTTATAGGACCAACCACCGTCGGTACCAAGAGGGTGGTTGATTCCCTGGTGTGTTGGAGCAGTGTCAACTCCCGGGTTACCCGGTTGAGTGTGCCCCTGCACGTTCATGACGTCTGCCAATCATGTCAGCCTTCTCTGCCTCGACCCCTCTGGGTGGGTTTTTTTTAATGGAGGCTTTGTCATGCACCAACGTCAGCATACGCCCCTTCCGCCGGGGGGGCTGTTTTCAGCTGACTCCTTTGGCGCCTGTCTCGTCCACAGTGCTCCAGGCTCAGGTTACAGCCTGTTGCCTGGTTTCCCCGGTGCGCTACCTGCTTCCGTTGGTTAACCTCTTTGTGTGCTTACGGCCATGCTGACTGCCTGTTCTGCAGGGTCAGTGTGCCAGGTAGTGTGCTATTGGGGGGAAAGGGCCCGCTCTTGGAGGGGCCTTATCCGAATACGCTGGCGATGTGGGGGGCGGTGTCACTAAGTGACCACCTGGTGGGGTCTTGATGCCTGGCGTCATTGACCTCTCCGGGCCCCCGTTTTCCAGGGGATCCAGTCCCTTCAGTGGGTCTGGGTCTTCCTTCACGCTCGGCTGCTACGGCCTTGCCACGGGGTTGGGTTTGCTCTTAACCCTGTGATTTCTGGGGGCAGTAACGAGGTTGTTCCTTCCGTTTGTTCCCGGGTGGCATGCGGGTTGTGCGTGTGTGTAGTCGTGGGGTCAAGCCACGGTCTGCTCACCCTGTGTGTTGAGTTGCTTGAGTGCCTCTTCACACGGTCGGATCCGTCGCCCTCCCGTGAACCTCCAATAGGGGGGGTATCCTCCATTAGGGAGGGTCGGGGGGGCTCGGTCCTCCCCGGTCTGATGGTTGTGGTGGGCCTCAGCGGGGTACATTGGTCGGGCTATGGCTCCCGCTCAGCCCCTGTTGCAGAACAGGTGCTGAGCAATCCATTAACGTCATAGAACGAAGGGTTATGTATATAACCCAGTTCTATGAGTTAAATGGTGCGCTCAGCACCTGGACACCGCTGCGGCCCTTGATCTCGCCTTGTGGTGAACGTTTGGGAAGGAAGGTATGAAGGTAAGCGGAAGGGGGTGTGGTCAGACGGATGTTGGGATATAAAGGTACATGGTGGAATTTTGTATTCAGTGCACGTGCACGAAGTGAAGTACAGTGCAGAACAGGTGCTGAGCGCACCATTTAACTCATAGAACTGGGTTATATACATAACCCTTCGTTTTGTCACCAGTTGAATCAAGTTTAATGGGTGCTCCTATATCATTACAATAACTCAAAACATCTCTGGAAACTATGAATAAAGGCAAGTCTCCAGGGTAGGATGGCATTCCCGCTGAATTTTATTTGCGGTTCTGGGACGTTTTAGGCCCACTACTACTTGAAATGATTAATATATCCATATCTAAAGGCTCCTTAGGGAGAGACGTGAATATGTCCCTAATCTCTCTTTTATAAAAAAAGGTAAAGATCCAAACCAGTGTTCTAATTGGCGCCCTATTTCTTTAATTAATACAGATGCCAAACTATTTTCTAAAGTATTATCTTGCTGTCTTGAAAAGTTTTTACCTAAACTGATTCACCCAGATCAAAGTGGTTTTGTTAAAAAAAGACTTTTGTCTGATAATTTGCGACGTCTCCTTCACATTCTCAACTCCGCCTCTCATGCTAAAGTGTCGTCAGCTGTTCTCTTTGTTGACGCAGAAAAGGCCTTTGACCGTCTGGAGTGGACCTATCTTTGGGCTGTACTGAAACATATGGGACTAGGTCAAAATTGTATAAATATGGTAGAAATTATATTTTTTAATCCATCAGCCAGTGTTATAACTGGAAATATTAGTTCTCCTCCTTTCAAAATCACTCGTGGAAGTAGGCAAGGGGATCCGATTTCTGCAAGCTTGTTTATTTTAGCCCTTGAACCTTTAGCCCAAGCTATACGGCAATCAGAAAACATTAAGCCAATCTCTGTAAATTCTACT
>NC_140167.1:150962602-151037602 GCF_963971535.1 Notolepis coatsorum
TAGTGGTTAACACTGTCGCCTCACAGCTAGAAGGTCCTGGGTTCGATTCCCGCTTGGGGACCAGGTTGCCGTGTCCCGGGCCTTTCTGTGTAGAGTTTGCATGTTCTCGCCGTGCCCGCAAGGGTTTCCCCTCCCGCTAAGATAAACCCAATGGAAAAACATGCAGAACAGGTCGCGTCCCTGACGAAGATGGACAGGAGATTGGTCCCCGGGCACAGCCCATGTCTGCTCCCGGCTGCCCTTGGGGGGGGGGAAGGACGACGGGTTGGGAAAAGTGCAGAGAACATTAATCTGTGACTCACTGCATGTCTGTGTTCCTGTGGGTTGCCCATCTCTCGCGCGCGTGTGTGTGTGTGTGTGTGTGTGTGTGTGTGTGTGTGTGTGTGTGTGTGTGTGTGTGTGTGTGTGTGTGTGTGTGTGTGTGTGTGTGTGTGTGTGTGTGTGTGTGTGTGTGTGTGTGTGTGTGTGTGTGTGTGTGTGTGTGTGTGTGTGTGTGTGTGTGTGTGTGTGTGTGTGTGTGTGTGTGTGTGTGTGTGTGTGTGTGTGTGTGTGTGTGTGTGTGTGTGTGTGTGTGTGTGTGTGTGTGTGTGTGTGTGTGTGTGTGTGTGTGTGAGAGTGAGTGTGTTCATCTGACAATTAAAGACTTCTCCTTCTAAAGACAGTAGAGGTTGAATGCTTTCTTGTGATATATCACATTCACACTCCCAGGTGATTTGTATTTCCTTTTGGGCTGTTAACTTTTGGCAGAGTTATGGTTCTTCAGGACAAGGGTTCAATTCAAACGGGAGATAGCTCGCTGCTTGTCCTCATCATGCCCCCTTGTGTGTGTGTCTCTCTTCACTCATTGGATTTTCATCAGCCGTCAGAGCCCCCCCCCCTCTTCTCCCCAATAAGGGGACGTGTGCTGGTGCACATGCATTGAGACAGTGTGTCATAACACATTATTGCTCATTCATCATACCTCCTTATAATAACAAATGGGCTCGATGTCCACACGACTAGATCAAATCATTGTTGATTTGCAGCTTTGTGACTTGACTCGCTCTGAAGGCCTGGCGGCTGATGTCTTCCTTTAATGCCTTCATTAGGAGCTGTGAGGGAAAAACAGGTTTTTATTGCCAACAATAGCCTATAAAGAAGAGGATTCTTATTTCTTACTGACCTATTTACTCTAAACGACCGTCTTTATTTCGGTAACTGCTCCCTGCGGTACTATCAAGTCCCAGTCCCAAAGACATGTGATGTTTTAAAGGGATAGTTTGGATTTTTGGACGTTAAGTTGTATGAAATACTTGCCCGTAGTGTAGTCGAAGCTATTGGCTTACTTACCAAGTCCCGCGGTTGGAGTTCTGGCCGGGGGTTCAGAGCGAACCGGGAAGCTTTAGACGGCGACCAATGGCAGAAACCAAGGGGATCAATAAAGGAATATCTTATATCTTATCTTAAACAGGGTCACGAAAACCAAAAGAAAAGTCTTAATCCACACCACAACATCCAGCCAAAGGGTTACCAAAACAAAACCACCATCCTCCAGAATTGTGAAACAGCTGATAGGCCTCGTTAAATAGTGCCAAGTGATGGCAGAATCCTGGAGGACGTGTTAGAAATAAGTAGCCCCTTTTGCCCGCATGTTGTGGTACTTCCCTTTTGAGAAACACAACATGAATTATTTTGAATCAATGAGAATCAAAATAAGGTTTCTCTAGGTGACTGACGTGGAGGAGGAGGAGGAGGAGGAGGAGGAGGAGGAGGAGGAGCAGGAGGAGTCAGTGGGTCTCATTCACCAACGGACTTAAGACTAAAGATCTTCTCCTGGATTCAGTCTTTTTTTTTTAAACTTTGGCCATTCCCCTGGCTCTTTTATACGTTTATCGCATTTATTCTGGTCAAGGATGACCGACAGAAACAGGCTGAAAGGGTTCAGATGGGGGGGAAGACACTCTGGGAAAGGCACGGCTGCAGTCCGGGATTCGAACTCGCTAAACCCCAGATCCGCGACGAGCACGGTTGTCCCCGGCGCCGAAATAGCGCTCGAGGTACGTGGTGAGCTACTGGAGCTCCCCTCCTGGATTCAGTCTTAACTAAGAGCAGGATTTAGGAGCGTGGAAGAGCAGTTGTAAGTTGGACAGACTGGTGTGTGCCGTGTTCTTAAGGGCTTTATTTGGGAGGAATCATGGTGATTTTGTTCATGTCAACTCTACAGGCATCCTTGGAATTAAAGGGGAACTATCTTATAAATGGCATTTTCTAGCAATGTGGGGTTGTACCAATTCAGTACTCATTCAGTCCCACTCCGCCACTTCAGTTGATCCTCCCCCAGTGAACTAAGCCATTCAGAATTGCCTCGCTTGTCTACGTAGAGACGCTGATTTGCATATCTTGATTTGCATATCTAAGCTACTTCTGTGGTTGTAGCCACCGCCCACAATCAACAATTCGCTCAACAACGGAGCAGTGGGAATAATACGGACGTGGTTTCCCTGTCACTGACACTTCCTCTAAAGAGAGAGAGAGAGAGGGAGAGAGAGAGAGTGAGAGAGAGAGAGAGAGAGAGAGAGGGAGAGACAGACAGATAGAGAGAGGGAGAGAGGCTCTCATACTGCATTTACTCTCTCCCCCTGCATTTACACACAATCGCGAGTCGCAAGTCGAGCCGCTCACACACGCGCACACGTGCGGCGCTCGCTCACGGAGCGATCTATCCTCTCTCTCTCTCTCCCTCTCTCCATCTGTCTCTCCCTCTCTCCATCTGTCTCTCCCTCTCTATCTCTCTCTCTCCCTCTCTCGCTCGCTCGCTCACTCTCTCTCGTATGTATCACGCTGTGTGTGGGTGACTGTCACTCAAAGCGCATTGCTAGTATGGGCGGAGCCCAGCCAAAAACAGCTTGGAATCTTGAATGCAGAAAATGCTGCTCGAAAGTACTTGATTAGAAATACAAAACAATGAATTTGAAAAAAACTTACAGATGTGTTCCATAGACTCACAGGAATTCTGTAAAATTGCCCAAATAGTGAAAGAAATAGTAAGATATTTCCCCTTTAATTAATCATAATAATAATAAATATGACAATATTTGTATGATCAAACATTTTCTTTTCCATTTACAGTCATGCCTCAAGAGGCATCGTAACGTCCGCAAATAAATAAAAACACTACACCAACACTGCAAATGACAGTGGATAAATAAATAAGAACTAAAGCTAATCGCGTGGATATATCTATAGTGAAATAGACTGTATTAATATTCCATATGTATACTGTCTTGTTGCACGCTCCTGGCCGCCTGTTCAGTGCACACACACACACACACACACACACACACACACACACACACACACACACACACACACACACACACACACACACACACACACACACACACACGCACACTGAATAGCCTGTGATCTGTGATCTCCTAATAAAACAAGTGATTAGAATAATATAAGCCTACTGTTCATTCATTACGCACATAGACTATACAGTACAGTACGTGCGCGCGTGTGCGCGTGCTGCGGCAGGTGGCCAGGAGCGTGCAACAAGATGGTATAAATATGGAATATTAATACAGTCCATTCCACTATAGGTATATAGTGTGCTGTGTGATGACAATACATTTGAATCTAATCAAATTTTGATTCATTGCAAAGCGCTTCCTTGCTACCTGTTGAATACGGGGCAATGCCGACCCCTCTTTTTCCGCATGGCCCTCGCATTATAATGAGCTGGACGGGTGTGTCCGTATGCAAATGAAGTAAACGGGAACGCGCGTTCAAGTTTGTGAGTGACGTATGTTCATTCAGGGTTCGCAGCTGTGATAATTTTGGCAAGTTAAGACAACCTCTCCACGGGTTGGTGAATCCGGGGGTAATTGCTAACCTCGTTCCATCGACTTTCTCTCACGACCTTCCAAGGAGGTTGTCGTAAGATCTTAAGATCTTAAGACAATGTTGGTGAATGAGGTCCAGTGTCTGACCTGAGTGAGTGCGCAGGTGTCCAGTCAGGGCATCCCGTCGTCGGCAGGCGTAGTTGCAGAAGGGGCATTTGAAGGGTTTCTCGCCTGTGTGCAGTTTGATGTGTCTCAGCAGGTTGCCCTTCTGAGTGAAGGAGACCCCACACTGCTTGCAGTGGAAAGGCCTGTCGCCTGGGGAAGAAAGAATGACTACATGGGAACACAGACCTCGTGGACAGAGCCTGAAGATGAATTCTATAGTGTGCTCACATTTCAAACTAATATCTTGAAGACTTTTGTTGTAGTCATAAAATTGGTGATGAAGTGGACAAGACTGTAAATGTATGACTTTAATCTCAGAGAATATCTGAGGGTTTTTCTCTTGTAAATGTATGACTTTAATTTTTACTTTTTTAATTCACAATTTCTTTCTTTGAATATTTTAGGGAACTTTGTACTTTTACTCCAGTACATTTCAAAGGAAATATTGTACTTTTTACTCCACTACATTTGTCTGAAGCCATCAGCCACTTTGAATAAAAATAAAACATGGCAAAAATGTATGAAGATAAAGTTTTTCAAATCTGAAGCCTGCCAATTTCAAGAGGACATAATCAGAGTCAGCATAACTGGACCACATACCACTTGAATATAACCTTTAGAGGTAAATGGTTTGAGGGTTGAATGCTTCCAAACACTGGAATACACAAACACCACATATAATGCATACTTTTACTTTAGATACTTAAGTACATTCAATATGTACTGTGATGATTCCATGTACGAATAAATAAATGATGATGAACATCGAATACTTCTCTACTTTTACTTAAGTACAATTTTGAATGGAGGACTTTTACTTTTACCACAGTAGGCCTACTATTTTATCTTATAGTATTTCTACTTAAAAAAAAGTTAAGGAACTGTGTACTCCTTCCACCACTGGCATTTGGTAAATTGTAGGCTAGCCAACTAACGTTAGTGTTACAAGAGACCTCTCGAAACTGTAAGTGATATTTACTTGAAGACATTCGCCTTACTTTCTTGCACGTTCGCCTTCTTGTCATCTTTTCTTGTCTTCTTGATGTCGTTATGTCTTTTTATTTTTATTTTTTTTATTTTTTAAACATAACATAAAATTAGATATACAAGCATTAATTAACAGTACACATCCAATGAAATCACCATTTAAATAAATGTAGTATACGAGATATACACCTAATACTTGCTATCTAATACCCTACATACATATGCTCTCGCTCGCTCCCCCCCCCCCCCCCCGGACCCCCACTTGGATAATCCATCCATTATCATTCGCTCCTAACCAGGCACTACAATTCATATGCTAGCTTTTATTCTCTCCACCACTTCTAACCACATTGCAATTTTGGTTTCACTGACACCTAAAATTCTTGCTGTAGATATTTCTAGATAAATCACATCGACAAATTTTTTCCGGTTGAAACCATCGTGATGCTATCAGCTTTTCAGCCGCTGTGATACCAGATAAAACTAATCTCTTTAGCTGTATAGGGACTGCAAACTCAAAAACATCATTCAACAGCAATACAGAGGGGTGTACAGGTATATTAAGAATTAAGAAATTTGATAATTGCTGGGACACTTCTTTCCAGAATATCTTAACTGGTGGGCAATCCTAGTACATGTGCATAAATGTACCCTCATCCCCATTTGTACATAAGGAGCATCTGGAGTCTTGTTTAAGTCCCATTCTGTTCAATCTTATTCTCAGTTATGTCCTATGAATATAGTTATGATTCATTTGTTGATGGTCCGGGTTACGTGACGCAAGTCGAACGTTTGCCCAGACTTCTTGCCAATCAAAATTTATTTCCAGGTCTGGTATATCCCTCCTCCAGACTGAGTCTAGGGGGAGGATTCCATACGAGGACATTAGTAATTGATGATAAAAATCTGATACAAAACCTCTCGATGTCTCTCTTTCATAGAAGAATTTGTGGTATCTGTGGTGTTCAATTGGTATCCTTAATGGGACTCCATGAGCCTACAAACATACCAATAACTGTGCATAAAAATTATGTGTGGAACTGGTGAGATACAAATTTTTATGTATGTCTTTATATCTACAAAAACCCTGTTTGTTGAAAACATCTCCTAATGTGTGTATGCCCTGCTTTTCCCATTTAGGGTATCTTATAGGTCGTTTTCCAATCAGGAGTGCATTGTTATTGAATAGGGGAGTATGACTATGCCATTTATGTGGGTTAGAATATATTTTTTGTGTTTCACGCCATATCCGGATCGCATGAGTAATAATGGGGCCAAATTTCAATTCGCATTGCTTAATTGATAATTTGGTGTATACTATGTCCTGCAGTCTATGTGGTGCTACTATATTTACTTCTAAGTTTATCCAGGATACAGATGCTTGGGAATCAAACCAGGTTGTCAGTGGTCTTAAAGTGTACGCCTTAAAATAGTGGTAAAAATCTGGAAATGCCATACCTCCGTCGGCTTTGTTTCTCTGTGCGGTGGATCTTTTTATACGTGGAGGTTTGTTATTCCAAATAAATTTGTATGCGGTAGAGTGTAATTTTGGAGGGGGTAACGGTAGCATTGAGCTAATGAAGTTGATTCTAGGTAGGACATCCATCTTAACTATTGATACCCGTGCCTGTACTGAGTTTTTAAGTTTTGACCACCTGTCAAAGTCGTATTTGATCTTATCTTGGATTTTTATGTAATTGTACTTCACCGTTTGGCTTATAGTAGGGAATACTTCAACTCCTTAACATCTGAAGTGTTTAACCATTGGTATTTCTTCTGGAAGGAGTATATTTTTTGCAGGGGCATTAAGTGGAAGGAAAGCCGACTTTGGCCAATTTATCCTAAATCCCGATAGATTGCCAAGTCATCAATCAACTTGAGAAGATGAGGCATTGAGGTGTTAGGGTTTGGCATGAACAGTATTACGTCGTCCGCATATAAACTAATTTGATGTTGTGTGCCCTTGATTGCGATTGGTTCTATGGATTGGGATTGTCTTATATATTGTGCTAAATGCTCTAATGATAAAGCGAATAGTTCGGGGCTAAGAGGGCAACCCTGTCTAGAAGAGCGTGATACCGGAAAGATTTCGGAGGTGATTATACCTGTTGTAATCATGGCCGATGGGTCTTTGTATAATACTTTAATCATATCAATTAATCCTTTTCCTAACCCCATCCTTTCTAATACTGCCCATAGTTAAGACCATTCCAACCTATCAAAAGCTTTCATCGCATCCAGGGACAGCATCGCCTTAGGTGTGGTGTCATCCTTGCTGGCATCTAGCACATGTAGTAACCGTCTTATATTATCCGTGATCAAGCGGCCTCTTATGAAGCCAGTCTGATCAGGATGAACTAAAGACATCATATGCTTTTGAAGTCTGATGGCTAATACCTTGGAGTACAGCTTGATATCGTTTCCGAGGAGGCTTAAGGGTCTATAACTACTGCAATCGGTGGGGTCTTTGTCTTTTTTAAGAAGGACTGTTATGAGTGCAATATTGTCATTCTTATGGAAGTTCCCCTCCTTGATTGAATATAAAATCATATTAAGTAATAGGGGTCCAATTACATCCCAACATGAGAGGTACATTTCTGGTGGGATACCGTCTCTTCCAGGAGCCCTACCACTTTGCATTTCAGATAGTTCATCTAGTGTGATGGGTGTTTCTAACTGTTTAGCGTCATCCTCTGATAGTTTAGGGAGGTTAATTTGATTAAGATATGTGTCCATTTTGTTTTGATCGAAGGTCGTTTCTGATTTATACAAGTTGGAGTAGAACTTTTTTTAGGGTCTGTAACAAGTCCTTGCTGTGCTTTAATGGTAGTTATATCTGCAAATTTTGCGTTGACTCTTAACCGCATAGCTAGTAGGTGACTTGGTTTAGAACCATGAAAGTAATGCTGTTGTCTTGTGCTACGTATTTGTACTTCAGATTGTTGTTTATAAATGGCATTAATCTCTTTTTTTAACACATTAATTTGAGTTTCCAGTTGAACCGAGTAGTTGTATTGTAAAGAGGAAAATAACGTAGAGTAAAGCGTTTCCAGCTCTACCAGTTTTGAGCAACGATTCTTGCGTATTTTGGAGGAAAAGTACCCGGTAAAATCCTTGATCAATCCCTTTACCGACATCCATAATATTCTGGGGTCCTGTACCGATTTCGCATTCTCCAGTAGGAATACAGAAAGAGCTTCTTTGAATTGTGTAATGAATTCCTTGTTTTTCAGCAATATCGAGTTAAATCGCCATCTTGGGGTTCGGGATGACAGTATACGAAATGATCCTTTTAGGAGTAAATAAAATAGTCTTGGGGATGCAAAAACATAATCTATTCTGGAAAGTGTGTTATGTCTTGCAGATCGACAAGAGTACTTTCGGGTTGTAGGGTTGAGTGATCGCCATAGATCATTTACACCTGTATTCTTCGACCAATCCTTTAACGCATTAGATAAATTTTTCTGGTCGTTGGAAAAGGTGGGATAAGATTTATCCATCCCAGGATCCCAAATGGCATTAAAATCTGCACCAATTATAAATGAGTATTCAGGAAGGTTTAACATTGTTCTGGTAAGTGTAGTGTAGAAGTTAGCTTCGTACAAATTTGGGGCATATACCGCTACCAAAGCTATTTTCCTATTCCTGTATACAATTTTATCTATGGTTATCCGACCATCTGTATCAGACCATACTTCCTTCAATTCAATATTTAACTTCCGTTTCATGACTATAGCAACTCCATGGGTCCTCGTTCCAAAGGAAGAGTGACTAATGTTATGATATATGTTGTCCGCTAACGTAGCTTTGTCTTCCACTAAAATGTGCGTTTCGCTTAGAAGAGCCACGTCAACCTGTTTGTTTTTCATCAGTGTGAGCACGCTTTTGCATTTATGTTGATTATTTATTCCCCCAGTATTCCAGATCATTATATTCAAACTAGCCATAATCTATACATGTTGTTGTGTAATTGTTGGTAATGCTTCCGGAGTGCGAATTCACAATGGATATACATCCAACTATTGAGGTCCTGTTGAGAGCCGAGCTGAAAAACATACATATATACAAATAAACCCCTAAATCCCCCTCCCTCAGAGAGTCGTACAGGGCTGTGTTCCATAGACACAAACATGTCGTTATGTCTTTATATCTTTATGTCGTTATGTCGTTATGAGCAGGTGATTTCTGATAATCGGCCGGTTCTGTTATTTTCTTTTGAATGTTCAGCCATGTTTTTTCAAACTCTCTGACAACAACATCGTCCCCTCTCTTCCCGCATTTGACCGGCACCATTTGTTATGCGTGCAATGCATAATTTCCTGCGCAAGCATTATATTTGCATACTGGGCGAAACCGCGGACCAGTGGAAACTGGTATATACTGTAGAGAATATGAATACATGGAATGGCTATTGAAGCAAAAAGGCCAGCGAGCACATAATATAGGCAAAGGTATAAAGGTCAGAATATTTAGAACACAAGGCAATACATATGTGGTGGCGACAGTGGCTCAGGAGGTAGATCGCTCGCCCGGTAATCAGATGGTTCCCGGTTAGATTCCGGCTCTTCCCGGGCAGCGTGTCGAACTGTCCTTGAGCAAGACACTTAACCCATAACCGCTCCGGCGCTCCCGATGAGCAGGTTGGCACCTTACCTCCGCTGTCGCTGTCGTTGTGTGAATGTGTGAGTGAATGGGTGAATGTAAGGCAAGTTGTAAAGCACTTTTGAAATAAATCCAGTCAATTTACCGATCATGAAATTGCAGACATTGTTTTAGTAAAATAAGACAAGACTGATAGTGACGTCCCACTGAAAATTATAGAATGCATTTAATTTTTACCTTGCATGCCAACGCAGTCCATCCCACATCTCTGTTTGTTTGTTTGTTTGTTTGTCACCTGTATCCAGGGACATTGCTTGCCTGCTACACGACTACTGTAATCTTTTTGTGGTCACGCTTCTTTTGATCTGTGGCCGTTTTGGAAAAGTGAAACCTGATCCCGGCACTCTGTGACTACCACAGCCTCCACGGCGTCAGCGGAAGGGCTCGGGAACAGGTTGCGGGAGATTCCAGTTATTTTTTCTTCTTTTTCCTCTGATAATGATTCCAAGCCCAAACTATTGTCTCCGAACAAACAGCGACATGCTCTACACACCCACAGATGAAGAAGATAGACCATTTCTGACTCACTCAACTTGGAAAGGAAGACATAAATCACGCTGTAGTTCAATCGTCTACATTAAATGAACATGTATTTAAGTCTACATATATGTATATACTTTATGTGTTGGCCATGTATAATATAGATCTATATATTTATGTATTGCTACTGTTTGGCAAAAAGCTCATATCTCCAAAAACTCAACTCTGTGGGCGGGATCCACAAAGAATGGATTGCACGGTGCTAATTGCACCCTTACTTACAATTCATTATGAATTGAAAATGGGGGACCCTAATGTAAACAATACGAAAGTCTTTCTCTGGTCTGCATCCCCTTAACACTTTGAATGCCCATCACGACATTACTCGTGTTATCAGCCCAACGCCTGAATGCCCATCACAACAAATATCGTTTTATTTTTTTATTAGCGATCTGAATTCATATTTTATCAACCGAGTCTCCCGTTGGTACAGCAGCCCCTGTAGCAGCTCAGATTTGGAAAAAGCGCCCCCTATCATCTCCCAGATGGTAATGCACCCTTTTGGAATGGACTCAATGAAAATGGATGAAGAAAAAAAACTCCGGAATCTACATTTTACTTCTCACACATGTAACCGGAGATGATCCCAGTCATTGTGGAGCCTCAGGAATGCGTGGAATATGTGTTTACAGTATGTTGCATTGGATCAATAAAAGGATCGATTTTTGGAATGGCGATCAGGAATTGGAATAATCTTTTTGGATACCATCTGATCTCAGGTAAGGAATCTATTTGAGCAGTCTTAGGATAATCAGACCTGTTTTCACAGAGATATAAGCTTTTCCCCTATGTGTGATATGGCTGTTTGACTGTGCGAGCGATCAGGAACTAAGAGAATCGATTTTCAGCTCGATATACTATCGATAATCTAGCGTTTATTTGAAAACTATTCATAAATAGGCCGAAAAATGACAACGTTCTAGAATATTCCAGTACAGGGCGTTTATCACGGAATCTTTTTTTTCCCCTTGAAAACAAGGGCTTTTCAAAATGCTATAAAACGGAAATGAACCGATAAAAAAACAATCCGCTTCGACAATGTTGACTGGAAAATGAGTCATTGATAAGCGACGGGCAGATTAGACACATAGCCATAATTTTAAACATAGATTAGGCGATATTACCGCTAACATTGAAGTGGATGGTGGGCATTCAAGCACTAAATGTGCGCCCCCTGCTGGGCACTGAAAGTGTTAACAATTGTGTGTATTGAGCCGTACTGTATTGTACCCATTCTGCAATCTGTTAATAAAATGTTCAATCAATCAATCAATCACCTGCACAGTGATTGATTGATTGAAAATGTTATTAACAGATTGCAGAATGGTACAATACAGTACGACTCAATACACACAATTGTTAACTCATTCAGCGCCGGCCATTATCCTTATCCCGTTCTAGCTAGGCCACGCTTTAACGATAGGGGTGCGTCACCTTGTTTGTAGAGCTATATCTATATTCTATATTATAGCTATGGAGACAATACCATGGTCATTTGACAGTGACTTTCTTCAGTCGAACATGCAAACAAGAGATAATTTTTTCATGTATACGTTTGTGCGTTATCCCGTGGTGAATATTGTATAGTTTAGGAGTGATCCGGGATAATTCCTGAAAAGCTGAGTTATAGGGCGCTACGTGAATTCTACTATAAGCGTTGGCGTTTCTTGCCTGGACACGCTGCTATTTCCAAATCAAATGTATATAATAGGTATTTTTTATGCTTTGATGGCCAGTAACGGCATTCGTATTGAACACCACACACGCTGGTCAGCTGGATCGATATGAAAACATTGTACGATCAAGCTGGAATTGACGTCAGATAGTCCTTACCTTTGATTGGGGGTATTCCAAAAAGAATATTCCAATTGTTTGATTGCGATTTTCAGTATTGGTGTCCATCTGGTCCACAACATAATCCGGCACAACACATGCGTACAACCTCTAGGCTTCCCTGAACTAAAAATCTCCGCCCGGTGGGGTTTAAATGTAAAACACGGTCTGGAACAGGGTTTACTGCACTCTCGATACTGCCACCTAGCAGGATCTGACCGGTACTGCACCCTCTGGGTCCCAGTATGCCTTTTAACCTGTTCCACCTGTGGAATATTTTCGCCTAAAATATATACCTAGGCAAATGGAATATTGCTCCACTTCTACAAGGGCCATTTGCATATTCTTGGTATCTAGGTACATCTATGGACCTCAGGGAATGTATTCACAGTGTCAGAAATATTGTGTCTATTACTAGGCTTGCTTAAATTGTGATGAAACAAAGGAGAATATGAATTATGATTTTTCTTTGAATCTTTGACAGAGAATAACACCATGATAATAATGACCAAACTTAAGAAACTGCCACTGACCTTCTTGAGATCATGTGTACAAACAATCTAAGGAAATTAATAAAGGGAAGATGATTAAACAGAAGGTTCTGTAGATACAGTACTGAATTCTCCCATCCGGACCAATGCAATTTGAAATATTATTATAGGATAATATTCCCATGATTAAAATTTTCCAAAATGGTCACCGTCTTGTAATAGACTTCAGCAAATCGAGAAGTTAAAACTATCTAATGGCACTTTTAACCTATTGCTAAACTAACGTATTGATGATAATATACATTCTACATGCTTTTGTGACATGTTAGTGATGTTAATACTTGAAAACGTTTGATTAAAAAATCGCAAAAAATATGCAACACTCGGGTGGAACAGGTTTTAACTCATTGACCGCCGGGGATTAGACGGGCCCCGTGGTAGCACTGCCACACTTTAAAAGATAGGAGTGCGTCACCTTGTTTGTAGAGCTATAACTATATTTATATTATAGCTATGGATACAATAATATGGCCCATTTGACCTCACCTATCTATCGTTCAATATGTGAAAAAGAATGAATTTTTTTTTTCATCCATACGTTCCCGTGTTATACCGCGGTGAATATAAGTATAGTTATAGCATGGTCTGAGGTAATTCCCGAAAGGCTGAGTAATAGCCTTATACGTCAATTCTACTATAAACGTTGCCGTTTATTGCCTGTACACGCTACTATTCCCATACTATTTATGCTTTGATCATCACCAACGGCATATGTGGAGTAACATTACACACATACGTTGCGATCGGGGTGGAGACATGGTTGGATCAACGCAGGACTGATATCATATAGCCCTTACCTTCACTAGGATGTACCCCAAAAAGAATATTCCAATTATCTAATCGCCAGTCCCAGTATTGGTGTCGATCGTGTCGCCAACATAATCCAACACACATCATGCATCGGGAGCATTTGGCGCTTCTCAATCCGATCGTTATAACTGCTCCATTCGCCCGACAAAGAAAAGTGCGCCCGGTGACATTTGACCGTTGCACAGGCCAAGATACAAGGTTTCAAAGGGTGCTCAATACTGCCGTCTAGCTGGATGCGGCCGGTATTGCACACTAAGGTCCCTGAATGAATAATGAATAAAAATATAGAAAAAAAGGAAAAACTAGCAGATAATGAGTATACTCTTTGTTGGCGTTCAAGCGTTGGCTCCCAATAACGAGTAAACTCGTTGTTGGTGGGGAATGAGTTAACCGCAACATACAGGTCCGTTACATTGCATAGAATATTAAAATCGAAAAACAATCGAAAAACGTATATATATCGGTATATATATGAACGGTTGGCGAGAAAACACGTATATATACGTGGATGGCGCAGAAAGTGTTAAGGGGATGCAGACCAGAGAAAGACTTTCGTCTTGTTTACATCAGGGTCCCCCATTTTCAATTCATAATGAATTGCAAATAAGGGTGCAATTAGCACCGTGCAATCCATTCTTTGTGGATCTTGCCCTGTGTATTTTAGTGCCCCATTCACTGCTTATGGAGAAGCCCCAGATTTTACATCCAGGTGACACAAGTTATAAGGTTATCTCTCTGACTTCTACATTTAGGAGAGAGTGGTGCATGTAAAAATGGTCAGAACTGTCAGAACTAACAGATAATTTGTATACATTTTTAAATGTATTTATATTTATTATTATTATTATTATTATTATACCATTTGGTAGTCGACCTCCTGCATCAATTGTCCCATCTGGCCCGGACATCTCATCCTGTTGGTTGTTTGGACTGTCAATCATGGGATCCTCCAATCCTGATCCTTCCCCTTCACTTTGGCCCATTTCATCTGGTACTGTGCTCCTCTCTGCCTCCTCTAGTGTATCTTCCTCTTGCTTGATTGTGGCCTCTGTAAAGAACAAGGATAAGACAATTATAGTGTGGATACATTCGAGATGCCAAAGTAATTAACTGAATGGTTCAAATGCCAATGGGATGCAAGAGCCTCATCTTTCTCTCCCATTACGGACACCGAAGTGTTGAAACCGTCCCACTACATGGCAGCTGGACCCGATACCCTCCCCACTCCTCCAGACAATAGCACCAGACATCCTCCCATTCCTAACTGCAACCATCAACTCCTCTCTTAACTCATTGGGCGCCAAAAACGAGACTGGATTATTTTTAAACAGGGCGATGTTTAGCGTGGAATAGCGCACACACGAAAGTATGTAGAAATTAACTGGTTTGTCAGTGTTGGACTATAAATAGTGCCTGTCAAATGAGCCATACTATTGTCTCCATAGCTATAATATATAATATACTGGCGGCTGGGTGGCGTAGCGGAGATTGCGCTCGTCACCAATGCAGGAGACTCCGGTCTCGACTCCCCGAGTCAGCGTTGCCTGCGGCTTGGGCCAGTCGTCATACTATCTCAATTGGCAGAGGTAGCGAGTGGAAAGTTGATGGGTGGTGATTGGACGTTGTGGACAGCGACTCCTACAGGTCGGTCGGGTGACGCCTGTACAGCAGAGACAGGAAGTATCAGGGGCAGCGTGAGCCTCCCACGCATTACTCCTCGCCACTGAGAGTCCGCACTGTCTGGTGAAACGATGCGACAGGCTGCCTCCTCGTGTACCGGAGGGGACACGTGATGCAAGGCTTCTATCCTCACTACAGCCGACCAGTGGGAGGCATAGTCTAGCAACGTTCAAGACGGGGGAGGGAAGAATTGAAGGGGAGAATTGGCGATACGAAATTGGGATGGGAGAAAAATATAAAATAAGGAGAAAAAGTGGATTAAAAACAAATATATATAATATACGCTGGGTCCGCAAACATCGAATAACGCTGGCGCCAGGGAGTAAAGATGGGAAAACAGCGTGGCAGTCAATGAGTTAAGAGAGCTGCACTGGCTCCCCATTGCCGCCCAAAGTCCTTGACCTGGCATACAAGGTACGGTCAATGGTCTCTAACCAAGACATCTTCTGGCCACATCAGACCCACTCCTATCCAAGCTCCCAGGGGATCATCAAAGCGAAGCAGGCTATTCTCGGTCCTCGCTCCACAATGGTGGAACGAACTCCCCACCACAGTCAGGACAGCTGAAACCCGAGAGGTACCTCTCTTGCTGACTTGTTGTTCACAATTTGTAGGTTGCTTTGGATAAAAGTGGCATGCTAAAATAATGACTAATGTAAATGTAAATTGAATGCCAACTAGTGGTAGAAAATGTACATAATGCATTTACTAACGTAGGTAAACGTAGACCCCCAATATACCTCCAAAATTCCCCCAATAGAGTAGAACTGATGAAAAACCTCCGTTCAAAAAAGTAAAAGCACAAAAGGATTTGATATTGAAGGTACCGGTGCTTGAGTATAAAAGGCAAATGTGCACACTCTATATCAGGGGTAGGCAACCCTAGGCACGCGTGCCCGCATAGGCACGCGGGGGCATTTTCATTGGCACAGGGGGCAGCATTATAAAATAATAATAATAATTATAATATATATATATATTTTTTTTTGCTTTGAAATATTATAGTGAAATATTTTGCACTGTTGTCGCATTTATCTTGTTGAAATCCTCCCACAGGTTCTTTTTTGTAAGTCGAGTATATCAAGGAGGCTTTTCTCTGTAGCTCAGATGTTTTGTTTGAAGGCTTGCCAAACAAAGAGACAATCAAATCAAGGATAAAAGATATCCCCATGTCAGCTTGAAGTGTCAAGCGACGCATCAACGAAATGTCAGAAAATATCAGAGAACAGCAAACAGCTGGATTAAAAGATGCTCCGGTGTGCAGCTTAAAGTGAGCAACTACAGTCCCCAGATAATGGAGCTCAGTAAAGCAAAACTGTTTGTCTGCATTGCACCCCCGCCCCAACTCAGATTTAGGGTTGATACAACCATCATAATAATATTGTTAATAATAACAATAACAATAATGATGTAATAATGTAAAAATGATCATTAAAAATACCTGATTATGAGAAAAAAAAATTACGATGCATGGAATATTGTTGATATGGCACACTAGTTACAACTATATTTCAAACAAGCACTTAATTTCAAAAAGGTTGCTGACCCCTGCTCTATATGATACATTGTATGTGTTTGGGGAAAATACAGTCGACAATGTATAGTTTCAAGTTTCAAGTTTCTTTAATAGTTGTCATACAGAAGTACAGAATACTTTTGTACAAAATGCTTCTTACTGTTGCGCTCCAGAGACTGTGCAAGACAAGATAAGTATGAAATAAAAACATAGTAAAATTAGAAGTAAAAAAGAGGTCACAGTGTTCAGTTTAGACATATGTACAATGTTCGATGCAGAATAGACGTAGTTACCATACAATATACAATACTGTGCAGTGTACTAATATACAATACTATATAGTGCAAGGCAGAAATGGAGAAATGGGACGAGGTGCAATTTAGGTACAATTCACAGTAGGTGTACGAGTTGTAGTGCAAATCCTTTATCAATAAATATAAAGTGTAAGTGTGTTTGTGTGATCTAAAGTGTGGAGAGTGGGTGCTGCAGTGTGTTGTTTGTTTGAGTGAGTGTGTGCGTGTGGGTGTGTGTGCTGTGTGCATTTGATGGTTGTTGCATAGTGATTATTGTTCGTTTAGCGATTATTGTTCGTTTAGCAGCCTGATGGCCTGGGGATAGAAGCTTCTTCTGAGTCTTTCTGTGCTCGCCTTAAGACTCCGGTATCGCTTGCCTGACCGCAGCAGTTCAAAGAGGCAGTTGTTCGGGTGGCTCGAGTCCTTAATAATTCTCTTAGCCTTCCCCTTGCACCGCTTGATGTAAATGTTCTGGAGGGTGGGAAGCCCCCCTCCAATTGTGCGTTCGGCTGAACGTGTCACTCTTTGTAGTCTGCTACGGTCTTGTGCAGTGCTATTCCCAAACCAGGAGGTGATGTTGCCGGTCAGGATGCTCTCTATTGTACATGAGTAGAAGTTCCTAAGGATCTTCTGACTGACTTGGAACTTCCTTAGGCGCCTGAGGAAGTAGAGGCGTTGTCGTGCCTTCTTCACAACACTGTCAATGTTGTGAAGGGCCAGATTAAACCGAATATATATATTTATTTATATATATATATTTAATTGTATTTGTATATTCTCTAATATTCCCTGATATCCCTTGTATATTCCTTGTACAATATGCATTGAATATCCATTCTAGCCTACTGAACATCCCATAATAGTCTCCATTCTACTATTGGTCGAGACCTTGGTGCCAGGCTGCCATACCCCTCAGACCCAGTTCAAACGTACCGCTCCACATGTACGAACAAGTCCTAGTTCCGCGTAGGAATCTGGCTACTAATGAACTAATGGGACTATTTGTTCATAGTGCGTATATATACTGCGCTACTAAAGTAGGACTTCCTTTTCAGTCCAGTTTCTTACCCTCCAATAGAGTCACAGACGTAAAGCCTCCCCGCGACGCCACGTGTGGGAGTAAGGCCAAGTTCGCCTACCATCGGTATTGAGACATCGTGTATATTAATATTTGAATAGTCATATTTGGCACTATATCGTCGAGTTGGACGTAGTCTATTAAGCTAATAATAGTCTGTTAATATATAGTGCTTCGTGCGGTGAGAATACTACCGTAGTCAGTACCCCATCGTTTCGGGCAGAGAACTGGCTGCTTACCCAGGGTGGTTGACCCCATGTGGAGCTGCACCCGAGGAGCCCCAGAGCCGACGAGCGAGTGGACCTGTATACCGGATTATTCTACCGACGACAGCCCGCCTTCCCAGGCACGGATTATGCTTTGTATACTTTGATTATTCCATGGATAAAGACCCCCGACACTGCCGTGTGTTGGAACACCCCCCTGGAGAGGACGCAAGGTGAGGAGACGCTCTGCAAGACGAGGTCGCTTCACGTCTCTCCCCCGTGGACCGGAGAGAGCCGGCCCACAAAGAGTCCACCTGCTTTCATCTGTGGTCCAAGGATCGCCGGCGCATTGAACGGCACTACAGTGGGTTCACCTGGGATACCCTTGGCCGGACGAGGCAGCCGGATTCTACCCCCCCCCCCTCCTACTCCTGTTGTCTTACAAGCGACCGGATTAACCCCCCCTTAGTGTATCTAGTATATAATCATTAAAGTATCATTGCTGTTATTCCTTAACTATTCCAGGTCGTATATTTACCACCTGCGCCATCAGAGATTGGACATTCTCTATTGATATACCGACGAATACTCTTTGCCATAAAAGTGCATACTATTTCAATTCATAAATGTATTTAAGTGATTACGTGCTTGCTCTACACACCATTGCTGTGTAGTAATAAACGCATACTTCGACTTCGTACATTTGTGTTGGATCCGTTTCATCTACGTGAGAGTGTTTATGATAATATATTTATGCCGTGTACTGGGTGGCCGAATATTAAGTACAAAGGTAGTGGTAGTAAGTATCATATCTAGTAATACAGTCAGGGAATTGTACCCCTCAGTTACAATTGGTCCTTCGAGCCGGAGGGTAATCAGTGTAATATTAATATAGTGTTATTAATATTGAAATGGCCTATGATGAACACTCCACGAAACGATCCTCCTAACCAACGCCCGCAGCGCGAACGACGGCTCCCTCAGTACTTAGAGGCTTACGCTGTCAGTCAACAACCTAGTCTTCTACTAACAGTAAACGCGGTAAAACTAGAAAGTAAAGGTATGTCTAACCCCAACGCCCAGACTACCCCGACCATAGAGGCCCCTACGGGCTCTAATGTAACTGACCAAGTTCACGGTGGGGACCAGTGGGAACCAGACATGACTTCACACCCCGCCAGTACTGAAGAAGTAGTCCCCGATGAGTCCCGGGAGGAATACAACGCTACCGAGAGAGAACTCGGCACGGAAGAAGACGGGGAGAGCACCGTGGAGATAGAGCTCCAAGGCTCCGCAAGGAGTACCCCGAGGGAAGGCTCCCCTATACAACCGCCTTCTCCCAGCGAGGCAGAGAGGACCCTACAGCAGGCCTTCCTCATCAGCCTGAACGCCGCTGCTGAACGCGACCGACTGCAGATCCAGCAGCGAAGCGAACACGAGCAGATACGTCTAGAAATAAGACGCATTCAGATGGAAGAGAATGTGGCCCGAGAACGAGCCGGTGCTCAACGGGACGCAGCGCGCGACAGACAGCAGTCGCAACTAATAGAACAGCTGATCAGACGGACAACACCCTCTCCCTCCGCCAGAGGCTCCAGGAACTCGTCTAGACACACCTCCAGGGCGGCATCCCCTAGCCGAGTAAACAACCCTGAACTTGACCAACAGACGAGGTATATACCCCCCACAGACCACCTCCCCCCACCGGTCCAAGCGAGACCTAGCAACCGGGAAGGAGCAGCATATCCTGTGGAGAGGCTAAACCAGAGACTACAAGCACTGGATGACCTAACTGAAGACGAAGAGGAAGAGGAGGAGAACCACGCCCGAAGACAGCACAGTACTCTACCGGACCAGGAGGTCCGGTACAGCCCAGGCTATACTCCCGCGGAGCTGCGCTACAGACCCCCGACTCTATACACGGGTGAGCACGACGCACGACCCGCACCGAGGAACAGCACCTGGACAAGCGGGCCATGGTACACTGCCGGTACCAGCCCATACCAAGGAGCGGGAGGAGACTCGCCTAGGAGGCCTCTCCCCCAACGCTCGCCGATGTATCCACAGTCAGCGTCATACATTGGCACGCCTATGGTACCCGACTTCACCCAAGAGAACCGGGCCCAGTATACAGAACTCCGCATGTGTCTGGAGACCATGTTGGTGGATGTATTGGATGAACGCCACAAATACGCCATCCTACTGAAGCACTTAAAGGTACCCCGCGCACATAATATAGCGCTCGCCTACGCGACTTCCACCACCCCATACACAGCAGCGCTGGTAGCATTGGACCAGAGGTATGGGCGCATATGGGATTACGTGATCCAGGAGATCCGACACATCGACCGCTTACCCCCAGCAATAGACAATCGAGCACTGGACGACCTGTCCATCAGAGTGCAGTCCCTGGTAGGGATGTTGGGAGCGCAAAGAGAGAAGGGGAGGCATGAACTTTACGCCAACTCAAATGTGGAAAGGATTCTGGAGAAGCTGCCGCCCGCTCGTCAGGAGCGCTTTAGGCGGCAGAGGGACCACAGAGACCCGAATGGCCCCGAACCGAACCTCCTCGATCTAGCAGACTTCCTGGCGAGAGAAGTCAGCAGCCTACGGCTAGATACATTCGGACGGAGCACCCCTGGCTCCAGAGAAGGAACCAGACGACTAAATGATGGAAGAAGATCGGTGACTGTGATGCACCAATCGGAGTCAGTACCGAGCAGCAGGAGCCACAGTACCCCCTCCAGAACGGAGAAGTGGAAGATAGTGTGCCCCTACTGTGAGAAAGAACACTGGCTAGCACAATGTGACTCCTTCCCCAAGCTGAACGCGGAGGAAGCAGGTCAATGGATAAAGTCCAACAAGCGCTGTTTTCGCTGTGCGCGCTCACACATGGCAGCCGAATGCCGCTTAAAGAAAAGGTGCACCAAGTGCGATGGAGCCCATCTGGACATACTTCACGACAGTAACAGACGGCGCCCTTCACCTGCACCATCCAGCCGCAAAGCGAGCGTCATGTACATCGATCCCGCCAGCAGCAGTGGAGCCCGAGTACTCCTAAAAGTAGTGCGTGTGACACTAAGCTACCAGAATAAAGTCCTGGACACTTACGCCGTCCTCGATGACGGGTCAGAGAAGACCCTGCTACTCGCCTCCGCTGCGGCCCAGCTAGGGCTGCGGGGAAGCGAAACCCAAATGACAATTCGGACAATAAGACGAGATTTGAAGACGATAAAGGGCGAGAATGTCTCATTCTCTATCGCAGCAAGCGGCCAGCCTGAGCGACGGTACCAGATTACAGACGCTTTCACCAGCCAAGAAATAGGACTGTCGCGGTACACATACCCCGTCGCCAAGCTGATGGAGAAATATGCACATCTGCGCAAGTTACCGATCCCGCTCATAGACAATGCTATGCCGACCCTGTTGATAGGCTCCGACCATGCAGACCTCATTGTCCCGATAGACCGGGTTCATACCGGACCCCGAGGCGGTCCTGCAGCAGTCGAGACCCGTTTGGGATGGACTCTCCAAGGCCCGCTCGCCAAATCTCTCAACCGAAGTACAGCCACTATATGTCTCCACTCCCGAGTCACAGAGGGAGAAACCGCACTCCTGCAACACGTAGAGCGGCTATGGACCTTGGAACAAATGCCCTTTAAGAACGGAAAGAAAGACATTCGCTCTAAAGATGACATTTACGCCATTCACCTCCTCGAGACAGGGACCAAGAGAGTCCCGGTCAACGGCGTGTTGAGATACGCCACGCCACTCCTGCGGCGAGAAGGAATGCCTACTTTCCACGCCAAGACAGACGCCACAGAACGGTACCTGCTGAACACGGAGCGGCGCTTAGCCAAGAACCCCGCCCAAGAGAGTGTATACCGCGCTGAGATTGAGAAGCTCATCACAGCGGGCACGTCACAAAGATGGACATTAAAGAGGCTGACCAGACCACTGAATCGTGGTACGTGCCCCACCACAAGGTCCATCACAACGGTAAAGACCGCATAGTATTTAACTGCAGCTACCAGATCGGATCCCAAAATCTAAATAAAGAGTTACTGCCCGGTCCCACACTCGGCCCCTCCCTACTCGGCGTTCTACTCCGCTTCCGCCAGGAAAAGGTGGCCATCAGCGGGGACATTAAAGGAATGTTCCTGCAGGTGAGATTAGTAGAGGCGGACAAGCCCCTGTTACGGTTCCTATGGAGAGAGAAGCCAGGAGATGAGCACCCAGCCATCTACCAATGGGAAGTCCTCCCCTTCGGAACGACGTGCAGCCCCTGCTGTGCTACATTTGCACTACAGAAACATGTAGCAGAGGACCCAGCAGCGGACGAAGAGGTCCGACACAGCGTAAAGAACAGCTTCTACGTAGACAACTGTCTACAAAGCCTTTCAACCCAAGAAGAAGCCGAGGCTCTCCTGATTAAACTCCGCGCCTCACTGATCAAAGGCGGCTTTGATCTCAGGCAGTGGGCCAGCAGCGATCCGCACGTACTGCGCAGCCTCTCCTCCGAGGACAAGGCAGCCAGCAGCGAGACCTGGATGGCTACAATCCCGGGAGAAGCCCAGGAGATGACCCTGGGATTGGTGTGGCGATTCAAAACAGATTCGCTTCACTACAGACACAAGCCCCTGACTACGGAGCAGGGAAGGCCGGCGGCGGCGCCGACCACCAGACGGAGTGTGTACACAACACTCGCCCGACAATATGACCCGCTAGGATGTATTCTACCGTACACCACCAGGGCAAAAATGATTGTACGAGCATTGTGGGACAAGGACCAGGGCTGGGACGACCCCATTCCCGCACACCTTGCATCCACCTGGAGAGAGTGGGAGATGGAGCTCCACTCACTCCCAGGCGTTAATATGCGCCGAAGCTACTTCCCACCCACGGTGAGGCCAGAGACATGTAAAATGGACTTACACGTCTTCAGTGACGCCTCAGAGGTCGCATACGGATCAGTAGCCTACTTGCGGGCCCAAGACCAGGGGGGAGAGATCTACACAGCATTTGTCCTCGCCCGCTCGAGAATAGCCCCACGCAAGCAACAATCTATCCCACGTCTAGAGCTCTGCGCAGCCCTAGCCGGAGCGCACCTAGCCACGCTCATCCAACGTGAGCTCACCATACCGGTGTCTAGAACAATCCTGTGGTCAGATTCCACGACGGTACTCGCCTGGATCAAATCGGACTCATGCAAGTACAAAGTCTTCGTGGGAGTCAGAGTCACCGAGATTCAAGACTTAACCGAAGAGTTAACCGGAGAAACAGAGTGGCGCTACGTTGATACAAAACAGAACCCAGCTGACGTCATCACCCGGGGGATGCCCCTGGATGACCTCACCCGTCGCAATGTCTACCGTGACGGCCCCGCATTCCTAAGACTCCCGGAAGGACAGTGGCCCATGCCTATCCCGAGGGAAGCAAGTCCAGAGGAGGTGGAAAATAAGAAGTCTGTGTTCTGTGGATTGAGCACCGTAGCCTCCACCGACCCTAACATAGACGATTGCACGTCCATAGAGAGTGCACAACAAAGAACATTCCTGCGGTACCACCCGGAGTGCAAGTCCCCCGCTGATATGTCAGCAGCTAACTACGAGGAAGCAGAATTGCTTCTACTGCAGCGAGCCCAGAGAGACTCGTTCCCCGATGAATTGGCCTGTCTACAGGGAGGAAAGCCCGTCCCATCCGACAGCAGATTAATTCATCTGGCCCCCGAGAGCGACGCTCATACCCTCATCAGAGTGGGTGGTCGCCTACGCAGAGCCCCCAATCTACCGGATGACATTAAATACCCGATCGTAGCGAACGGCCGACGAATGTGGAGGTACAGCCAAGTATTAGCCGACAAGTTTTGGAACAGTTTCCTACTGCACTACCTACCGTCTCTACAGACCCGCCAGAAGTGGGTAAAGGAGAGAGACAATTTGACAGAAGGAACAGTCGTCATGATTATTGATCAATCACTGCCCAGAGCTATGTGGCCGGCCGGCCGCGTAAGCAAAGTGATCACCGGTGCCGACGGCAAGGTCCGAGCAGCTGAAGTGCTCGTCCAGGGTCGCACTTACACCCGTCCCGTGGCGAGGCTCATAGAACTGCCTCGACTCCCAGACACAATCGATGATGACCATGACCCTACAACCCTATGACTTTGTGAAGTTGACTGACCCCTACAGCAAACCCTTATGTGTAAATAGACAACGCGATTAATCTGTCTCTGTTTAACTGATTAGGTCTGGGACCTATTCAGGGGGTGGCTGTTGTGAAGGGCCAGATTAAACCGAATATATATATTTATTTATATATATATATTTAATTGTATTTGTATATTCTCTAATATTCCCTGATATCCCTTGTATATTCCTTGTACAATATGCATTGAATATCCATTCTAGCCTACTGAACATCCCATAATAGTCTCCATTCTACTATTGGTCGAGACCTTGGTGCCAGGCTGCCATACCCCTCAGACCCAGTTCAAACGTACCGCTCCACATGTACGAACAAGTCCTAGTTCCGCGTAGGAATCTGGCTACCGCACCACTAATGGGACTATTTGTTCATAGTGCGTATATATACTGCGCTACTAAAGTAGGACTTCCTTTTCAGTCCAGTTTCTTACCCTCCAATAGAGTCACAGACGTAAAGCCTCCCCGCGACGCCACGTGTGGGAGTAAGGCCAAGTTCGCCTACCATCGGTATTGAGACATCGTGTATATTAATATTTGAATAGTCATATTTGGCACTATATCGTCGAGTTGGACGTAGTCTATTAAGCTAATAATAGTCTGTTAATATATAGTGCTTCGTGCGGTGAGAATACTACCGTAGTCAGTACCCCATCGTTTCGGGCAGAGAACTGGCTGCTTACCCAGGGTGGTTGACCCCATGTGGAGCTGCACCCGAGGAGCCCCAGAGCCGACGAGCGAGTGGACCTGTATACCGGATTATTCTACCGACGACAGCCCGCCTTCCCAGGCACGGATTATGCTTTGTATACTTTGATTATTCCATGGATAAAGACCCCCGACACTGCCGTGTGTTGGAACCCCCCCCCCTGGAGAGGACGCAAGGTGAGGAGACGCTCTGCAAGACGAGGTCGCTTCACGTCTCTCCCCCGTGGACCGGAGAGAGCCGGCCCACAAAGAGTCCACCGGCTTTCATCTGTGGTCCAAGGATCGCCGGCGCATTGAACGGCACTACAGTGGGTTCACCTGGGATACCCTTGGCCGGACGAGGCAGCCGGATTCTACCCCCCCCCCCCCTCCTACTCCTGTTGTCTTACAAGCGACCGGATTAACCCCCCCTTAGTGTATCTAGTATATAATCATTAAAGTATCATTGCTGTTATTCCTTAACTATTCCAGGTCGTATATTTACCACCTGCGCCATCAGAGATTGGACATTCTCTATTGATATACCGACGAATACTCTTTGCCATAAAAGTGCATACTATTTCAATTCATAAATGTAATTAAATGATTACGTGCTTGCTCTACACACCATTGCTGTGTAGTAATAAACGCATACTTCGACTTCGTACATTTGTGTTGGATCCGTTTCATCTACGTGAGAGTGTTTATGATAATATATTTATGCCGTGTACTGGGTGGCCGAATATTAAGTACAAAGGTAGTGGTAGTAAGTATCATATCTAGTAATACAGTCAGGGAATTGTACCCCTCAGTTACAGTCAATGTGTGTGGTCCATGTCAAGTCCTCGCATATGTGGGCTCCGAGGTACTTGAAACTGTTCACTCTCTCAACCGGTGCCCCGTCGATGCTGAGGGGGCTGTAGTCCTTGACCCCCGACCTCCTGAAGTCCACAATCATCTCTTTTGTTTTGCTGACGTTCAGGGAGAGGCAGTTCTCCTGACACCACTGTGACAGGTTCTCTACCTCTTCCAGGTAGGCCCTTTCGTCGTTGGCAGAGATCAGGCCCACCACTACTGTGTCATCAGCAAATTTGATGATGGTGTTGTTGTTCCGCTGTGCTACGCAGTCATGTGTGTACAGGGAGTAGAGGAGGGGGCTCAGAACACAGCCCTGGGGGGCCCCTATGTTGAGCGTGATGGATGAGGAGGTGCAGTTGCCAGCTCTTACCACCTGGGGTCTGCCCGTCAGGAAGTCCAAGACCCACTGGCACAGGTCATAGTTCAAGCCCAGGTCCCTGAGCTTGGCTATGAGTTTGGAGGGGACTATGGTATTGAATGCTGAGCTGTAGTCGATGAACAGCATTCTCACATAGTTCCTCTGCCTCTTGTCCAGATGTGATGCTGCTGTGTGCAGCACATGGGCTATGGCGTCCTCCGTGGACCTGTTGGGGCGATATGCAAATTGCAGAGGGTCCAGGTTGATGGGGAGGGAGGAACAGATGTAGCCCTTCACTAGCTTCTCAAAGCACTTCATGGCTATGGAGGTGAGGGCTACAGGGCGGTAGTCGTTGAGGCAAGCGGGCGTAGATTTTTTGGGTACAGGGATGATGGTGGACTTCTTCAGACAGGTGGGGATGACAGCCTGTTCCAAGGACAGGTTGAAGATGTCAGTGAATACCGGGGCCAGTTGGTCGGCACAGACTTTTAGGACGCGGCCGGGGATGCCGTCCGGTCCTGCTGCCTTCCTGATATTCACTTTTTTAAAGATCCGTCTCACCTCATGCTCTGTTACCCTGAACACTGAGTCTCCATCAGCAGACCCCCCCCCCCCCCCATTGCCGTGGTTTGTAGGCTGGTGTTGTTATTCACAGCCTCAAACCTCGCATAGAAGGAATTGAGATCATTTGCTAAGGAGATGTCACTGTTCAGTTTGAGGGGGGTTCCTTTGTAGTCTGTCATTGTTCTGAGGCCCTGCCACATGCCTCTAGAGTCAGCCTGTTCAAACTGAAGTTCAACTTTATCCCTGTAACGCCGTTTTGCCTCTATTACTGCTCTCCTGACGTTGTATCTTGCCATCTTGTGTTCTTCCATGTTGCCTGTCACCAGCCCGGTGTTGTATGCTGATGTGCGCACTTTCAGAGCCTCACGGACGGATTTGTCTACCCAGGGCTTTTGATTTGGGTAGATTTTAATTTTGGTGGAGGGGATTGTTTCTTCTACCTGAGTACAGACATAGTCAATCACCGTTTCGGTGTATTCGTTAATATTGGCTGTGTTATCACGGAATACACTCCAGTCTGTACTTCCCAGTACAGCTTGGAGTGACTCCTCTGACGTCACGGCCCAACGCTTAACCTCTCGCGAGACCACCGGCGTTCGCTTGAGACTTTGTTTGTACTTTGGCAAAAGAAATATTTAAAGATGTTATTCGGTGGTACAGTTATACTGAGTGGGACACTGAGCCCCTAGATGTATATAGTATATACCAGTGTGCCAGAAATTGCTGACCCTGCGCCAGGGACGTGCACAGGACTTTAGAGGGGCAGGTGCTCAAAGGCTGAAAAGGGCACTGGGCCTGTGCTATTTTTGGGGGCCCTTTTTGGGCGGGGAGGGGCCTTTTTATGCTTTTTGGGGGGTTTTGGTGATCAAATATTGAATATTGAACTATAATAATCAGTGCAGGAGCTCACTTATCCTTGAAAGACACTTTTATCACTGACTTAAAAGGCCCATACATCTCCATAAATGTTCAGGGCGGAGGGAATAAGTGCATACCCTACAGACCGCAAGTCTGTTAGGACAGCAGACTCGGTTGGCACTGCTCAAAACTTTTTTAGCTTTTAAATAAATTATTATCTTTATTTCATTGTCTTATTTTTCTTTATTTCTATACATTTTACTTAAATATTTTATTATAATTTGTATCATTGTTTTATGTAGTTTTTTTTATCATTTTATTAGTTATTTTTTAATGTCAACATATTATTTATATTATTCAACTCAAACATGTTCCGGTGTGATGTCACAGTATGATGTCATAATAGAATAATCTAGAACATTTGTGATGTCACAGTATGTTGTCATAATCAAACATTCTAGAACATTTGTGATGTCACAGTATGTCAATCAAACATTCTAGAACGATGTGACAGTATGATGTCATAATAGAACATTCTAGAACATTTGTGTAGAGTATATATTCAACAATTCTCTCAGAAGATCTCATATAGATTCTCTCAGAGGAGGCAGGCGATGAGATGGAGGGTTCCCCCTCTTGGGGGGGCCCTCCAAGAGAGGAGATGATGTTTGTATTGTGATTGTATGACAAGAGGAGCAGAGAAGAAGGAGACAGAGACGATAGAAATGTGTTTTGAAGATGAGAAGAAGAAGAGGAGTGTAAACTTTCTCAAGTGTGGGCGAAGCAAGAATTGTGGAGGGCAGTAATACGCCACGATGCGTCTACACTGCCGGAAATTCAAATAAGAAGAAGAAGAAGATCTCATATCTCAGAAGACCAAGTGAAGATATCACTTGTTGTTTCCGACTACTTGTCTGTAAGCTTGAATATATTCTGTAGATACAATTTAAAATCCCCACATGGAAAAGGAAACAATGTCCTGTACAATCCTTAATGAGCTGCGTCTGGAGGGAAGGTTCTGTGATGTGGTTATTAAAGTCAACAGCACCGAGTTTAACGCCCACAAGGCCCTCCTGTCTGACTGCAGTGACTATTTCAGGTAAGTTTAGCTTGGTTCAGGTTAGCTTGGTTAGTAAACAGATACCATACTGTACTTTTACTGTAAACAGATACTATACTGTAGAATAGAATAGAAATACTTTTATTATCCCGTGGGAAATTTGACACTGCAAAAAATCGCTCAACATTTAAACATTTAGACTGACAGGACAGGTCACAAACACACACACACACACACACACGCGCACGCACGCACGCACGCACGCACGCACGCACGCACGCACGCACGCACGCACGCACGCACGCACACACACACACACACACACACACACACACACACACACACACACACACACACACACACACACACACACACACACACACACACACACACACACACACACACACACACACACACACACACACACACACACACACACACACACACACACACACACACACACACACACACACACACACACACACACACACACACGAGAGACTGTTTTGTGTTTCCCAAAAGTGTTTCATGTGAAATGTACCAAAGTGTGAATTATATCATTTACTTAAGTCGGAGCCAAGTAACCTTGTAAAACGCCTTATGCAGATGTAGCAGGGTGGATTATCGCTGCTTCGTGGGAACTGTGGTACACGGTCAATAGGTAGCAAGACACAGTAGAACTCTGGCTAGCTGCACCTCCGGCTTTGGGGTCAAGAGCGGCAACTGGAGGCTGGCAGTGGGGTGTGTGAGGCCCAGGATTTACAAACCTGGTCCGGTACTCTGGTCTTCCTCCCTCTCTCTTGGGCAGTCAGCAGTACTCCCCAACACGCCCTCACTCTCCCCGATTGTCCCCTAGCACCCCCCCACACCTAATGACCGAATGGTAAATAAATAACTTGGTTCCCCCCGCAAGCAGAGCGATGACGACCCCTGTTGGATGGGAGGAACTCCCGTAAGCTGCAGGCAGCCTGGTGCAGGTCTGATTGAAGTCAGCCGGAGCAGACTGATTGCAGGCAGCCGGGTGCATGTCTGGTCGAAGTCAGCCGGAGCAGACTGGTTGTTGGCCCACGCTTTGGCCCACGCTCGTCCTGGTGCGCGCACTCTATACCGCACACAGTAGCTACTATAACTCGATGGTTAAGGACTTGAATACTCGGTTAACCGCACGTTACTTATACCGCACACAGTAACTATCATAACCCGATTGCTAGTGCCTGACTCTGCACTAATTGTGGGGTGGCTATGGCTCAGGGGTAGAGCGGGGCGTCCAAGGATCGAAGGGTTGGTGGTTCGAATCCCGCTCAAGCCCATGTCCATCCCATTGCCGTTGTGTCCTTGGGCAAGACACTTAACCTACTTGCCTCGTATGAATGTGTATGCATGTGAATGAATGTTGGTGGTGGTCGGAGGGGCCGTAGGCGATGATTATTCGCCACGCTTCCGTGAGTCTGCCTCAGGGCAGCTCTGGCTGCAATTGTAGCTTACCACCACCGGTATGACTGTGTATGAACGAATAATGGACTCTGTGAAGCGCTCTGAGTCAGAGAAGAGCGCTATATAAATCCAATCCATTATTATTATTATTATTGTTCATACACTATCGCTGGTACTGCTAGGATATCGTGTCCACTAGCCAGTACTTCCTATCACCCGTTGCTATCTCACGGGGCCCTCTGGCATAACTTCAGCAACAGGGCTCTCCAGAGCCCCCGTTCGTTGCGACTGTTCGTTGTCCAAGTTCACTGCCGAAGAGAGCGTCTTCCGTTTCTCTCCTCCATATATCACCTCCCAACTCTCTCCGCCACTCTCTGCCTGCTACCGCCCCCTGCTGGTCCCGCCTGCCAGTCACAAGGGAAAAGCATTGTAGAATATGATCCAGTACTGTCGTTTATAATCCATATTCCAGTGCTCTTCGGAAGGGGACACTTATGTCATTGTTCGTGTGAATTTCAATGATGTCTTTGTGTACAAAGGGAATATAAAACACCAGTCAGCAGTCCTGAATAATATACAATATTTTCAGACTGCTACACAGACCATTATCTACCCAAGTTGGACGATGCAGGGAGACATCTTTCCAACAGTTTATGTGTGTGTGTGTGTGTGTGTGTGTGTGTGTGTGTGTGTGTGTGTGTGTGTGTGTGTTTGTCTCTCTGTGTGTGTGTGTGTGTTTGTGTGTGTGCTTGAGGTTGTAAGTACCCCTGCTAGACTAATAACATTTGAATGGAGAATACATGTCTGTAACATGTTAACCCTTCACGTGAACCTTGACAGTAGCACGGTAGTCACTAGTCAGTGTGTGTGTGTCTATCTTTCTGTTCTGTTCCTGTATTTTTGGACTAACCCCATAAGAATGTGTGGTATGTATATATTACAGTAATATTTAATTTTTACGTTTTGTTTTTTTTCAGTTTTGATTTAAGGTTCAATTTAGTTTCAGTTGGTTATTTTGTTTAGTTTCGCTCAGATAAATCTTTTGTCTTTTGCAGTTTTTATCTCCTTGTGTGTATGTGTTTGGCAAATGGTAAATGGACTGCATTTATATAGTGCTTTTATCCAAAGCGCTTTACAATTTCCTCACATTCACCCATTCACGCACACATTCACACACTGACGGCGGAGGCAACCATGCAAGGTGCCCAACCTGCTCATCGAGAGCAATTAGGGGTTAAGTGTCTTGCTCAAGGACACATCGACACGCTGCCCGGGAGGAGCGAGAATTGAACCGGGAACCTCCTGACTACCAGACGACCGCTCTACCTCCTGAGCCACTGTCGCCCCCTGTTTGTGTTATGTGTCTAGCGTGTGTACTGCGGCAGGGACGTGCACAGGACTTTAGAGGGGCAGGTGCTCAAAGGCTGAAAAGGGCACTGGGCCTGTGCTATTTTTGGGGGCCCTTTTTGGGCGGGGAGGGGCCTTTTTATGCTTTTTGGGGGGTTTTGGTGATCAAATATTGAATATTGAACTATAATAATCAGTGCAGGAGCTCACTTATCCTTGAAAGACACTTTTATCACTGACTTAAAAGGCCCATACATCTCCATAAATGTTCAGGGCGGAGGGAATAAGTGCATACCCTACAGACCGCAAGTCTGTTAGGACAGCAGACTCGGTTGGCACTGCTCAAAACTTTTTTAGCTTTTAAATGAATTATTATCTTTATTTCATTGTCTTATTTTTCTTTATTTCTATACATTTTACTTAAATATTTTATTATAATTTGTATCATTGTTTTATGTCGTTTTTTTTATCATTTTATTAGTTATTTTTTAATGTCAACATATTATTTATATGATTCAACTCAAACATGTTCCGGTGTGATGTCACAGTATGATGTCATAATAGAATAATCTAGAACATTTGTGATGTCACACTATGTTGTCATATTCAAACATTCTAGAACATTTGTGATGTCACAGTATGATGTCATAATCAAACATTCTAGAACATTTGTGATGTGACATATCGATTCTCTCAGAAGATCTCATATCTCAGAAGACCAAGTGAAGATATCACTTGTTGTTTCCGGCTACTTGTCTGTAAGCTTGAATATATTCTGTAGATACAATTTAAAATCCCCACATGGAAAAGGAAACAATGTCCTGTACAATCCTTAATGAGCTGCGTCTGGAGGGAAGCTTCTGTGATGTGGTTATTAAAGTCAACAGCACCGAGTTTAACGCCCACAAGGCCCTCCTGTGTGACTGCAGTGACTATTTCAGGTAAGTTTAGCTTGGTTCAGGTTAGCTTGGTTAGTAAACAGATACCATACTGTACTTTTACTGTAAACAGATACTATACTGTAGAATAGAATAGAAATACTTTTATTATCCCGTGGGAAATTTGACACTGCAAATCGCTCAACATTTAAACATTTAGACAGGACAGGTCACAAATTAGAATAATAACACAAATCAAATCAAGTTGCCTAGGATAAGAGTAGAGTAAAATAGAATAAAATGAAATGAAATAAAATATACAGAAATAAATACAGTAAGAATGTACTGAGCATGGGGGAAGCAGTGTAAACAATTTGGTCAATATAATTATAATTTAAATCTAACTAAATGAAATATATATTCCAGTATTCAAAGTGTCACAAGGTGCAGTATGCTTCAGGTAGTGTATTGTCCTCCTTGGGTTCCTATAAGTCCTAGATCAATGTCTGGCAGCCGTCGCTGCCCCCTGTTGTGGAGCCTGGAGGCCGCGGCCTCCTGCCACTATTGAGCTGCCGCTCTGTGCTCAGTGATGCAGTGAGGCACAGTGATGCATTATTGCTACAGTAGTACTTCTACTGTAAACAGATACTATTCTCCACTTGCACAACCTGAAAGTAGGCACTTCCGGCTGTCCCATCGGTTGCGAATGGTACTTCCTGTCCCATCCAAATACATTGTTTTTAGCTACTTTTCTCCCGTTATTTAAACAACTTTGGTGTCACAGAGAGGCAATGAAACGTTTGTATTATTATAGTATAGCATGTATTTAATAAGCAAACGTTTGTCAGCAGGGTTTTTGGGCTGTATTCATGTAAAAACGTTTACTGTTAGTTTACTTGCTCACGCTAATTAAGGCTAATGCTGGCTAACAGAAGCTAGCACAAGAAACGACGCCGCAAAGTATTGTTTATAGTGCATTTCTTGCCACCTTATAGCATTTGTACATTTGTATGACAGTCTATAATGCTCCCGTGAGGTTTTTCCGGACGTTTTGGTAATGATTTTCACTATAAAATCATATTTCTAAATGACAGGAAGTTGATGAAAACTGGCCGGAATAGCTTTGAGCTAACGATCTTTGCCGATGCATTCCATTCTAAACGTAACGTTAGTTGTTCAAAACATTACCTGTCTATATAATTTGTTCCTCAACATTAGCTTCTAACTGTAGCAGGCTGCAGCTTGCTGGCTAACGTTAGCTTCTAACTGTAGCAGGCTACAGCTTGCTGGCTAACGTTAGCTTCTAACTGTAGCAGGCTGCAGCTTGCTGGCTAACGTTAGCTTCTAACTGTAGCAGGCTGCAGTTAGTTTACAAAACATTACCGGTTGAGGAACAAATTATATAGACAGGCAATGTTTTGAACAACTAACGTTACGTTTAGAATGGAATACATTCGACATTGGAATACATTCGAGGCCGTCCTCCGTTGGATCGACCACTCCCGTGAGGAGCGTAAAACACACATCCCTTTGCTGCTGCCCAAGGTAACTAATTGTATTACGGATACGCAAACATGGTTGCTAGTGCCTGAGCCACATATATTTTTAATTTAATTTTTATTATTTTACTTTTTCTTCTTTGTCTGTCTCTTGTCAAGGTCATTATGATTCATGTTACTGTTATTATTGTTGTCGTCGCTGTTGTCATTGTTATTAACACTTTAACTGCCGGGAAACGCTTTACAGCGTCATTCCCGGCCATGCTCAAGTTGCCGAAGGACGCTGTACAGCGTCTTTAATATCAATATTTAAAAAATCTGTGATCGGATTCATATTTCCCCTCCGCTGGCCTGAGATCCACCAGGAGGACCCACTGAGCTCTCTGGCGGTTCAGGAGTGCCATCTGGTGGCCGATCGGCGCAATCGCCAAACAGGAAGTGCTGTGGAGGTTGTGCTGGTCGGCCATATTACTTCCGGGCACTCGGTTTGGCTGCCGGCACTCTGGCTCGTCACATTATATAGCGATCCATTGCCAATAACTCGATAAACAACATGATTTGGACGTATATAGTATTATACAAGCTGGAAATGGTTCATCAGGATAAACATCCCATAATCGAAAACGGTCTACACCACGCTGATCGTCCAACGGCGCGAGGAAGATCCGGTAAGATTCAACGTTATTTTTGAACGTGTTCCATATAAACTGTTATGATGAAGATATGACCCACACTAGATGAATGATATAACGCTGCCCACGGAATTATAAACGATCCCCCGCCCATCCGGTCATCATCAGATCATACGTAGATCATTCTAGAAGTACGTCCAATTGAAAAATTTTATTTCATCATCAATATAATGCATTTGGGGCTATAGATCACGTTCTGGAGAAAGCTGCAGAAAGAGATGAAAACATACTTATACATTAGACCATACTTTACTATGAATATGTGAATGAAAAAGTTTAACGTTGCTACACAATGAACAATACATATAGGACTTTGAATGGGCCCTAATAATGGCAATGTAGCAATATAATTTAAAAAGTTATAGCCATGCAAAGAAGGGGTACTTCTCCATAGACAAATAGAGCCGGCAACCTATGGTATATAATTAATTTAACCCATGGCACCCAAAGTGTTAATATTATTATTATTATTGTACTGTTATGTTCTGTTTTATGTATGAAAAGAAAAGAAAAACATTTATATATAAAAAAAAAAAAAAATTATTACTGTGCATTACATTAAAACAACACTAGGTTCCCTAGTACAGTGGTTCTCAAACATTTGGGTCCAAACTGTTCCCTAGCAACAGAAACCGTCTACAACCGATGTCTAAGTTGTACCCGCTGTCTGCTTGTCTCTTCCCAGGTTCGCATGGGCTTGATGAGGCCTGACTACTTGCTGAACAACGTCCAGAACAACCCTGTGGTGAGGGACAGCCACGACTGCAGGGCCCTCATCCTCAGCATCCTGAACCCCCCTGGCTCTGACAGGCTCCCAAACCCCCTGATGCGTCCACGTCTGCCCCAGGAGGTCCTATTGGCCATCGGAGGCTTGGGTGGCGGCATCCCGTCCATGGAGGCTTACAATATCCGAGCCGGTGGATGGATGGACGTGAGCGTTGAGGCGGATAGTCCCCGGGCCTGCCACCACGGCACCGCTTATCTCCACGGTCTGGTCTACTGTGTCGGTGGCTTGGACGGCAGAAAGACTGTCAACAGTGTGTGCAGGTTCAACCCCGTCACTCGCAGCTGGCTGCAGGCGGCTCCCATGCACTCACGCCGCAGTAAACTCAGCGTGGTCGCGTTGGGCGGCTGTATCTACGCCATGGGAGGGAGCGATTGTCACATGGTACTGAACACCGCAGAGCGCTACAAGCCTGAAACCAACCAGTGGACAGTGATCTCACCCATGCTGGAGCACAGGGGCCTAGCAGGGGCAGCAGCCCTCCAGGGCAAGGTGGGTGGAACTGAGGGACACAGGGTGGTAGATGAACCCAAGGAACGTTAGATCAGAAATCATGCTCATGGGTACGCAACCTATGTGTAATCAACACCAAAACCCTGTGCTCTAACTAAAAAATGCTACTAAACCAAGGAACTACTAATATAACTATAAGCTAATGTACTGGTAACCCAACGGACAAGGACTGTAAGAACCTGACAGCTCTTTCACTAGGCAAAGACCGTGCATGTGTGTTTCTGGGTCTGCCTTTGAAGCTCCCCAGCAGGTAACCAATCAGCACTAATTGGCTAATTGGCAGCCCTCACCTGCCTGCCCTGGTGACACAGGAGTGACCAGGCCTCTAGTACATAACAATGTGTAACTTGAGTCGGTTGGTCACATGACTCAAGATTACCATGGCTTTTTCACTCTATGACTCACGTGGGAAGTCTCTCTGGGGAGTTTCCGTCTAATCCTCTGTGGTGGGGGTGACTGGATATAAAAATGTGAAAATGTTTTATCCTCAGCTGTGTCAAATGGGATTCAGTCAGTCGGTGCTTCTTTTCTTTTTAATAAAAGAGTGTGGAGTGTAGGAAGCACCACACCCTTCTTGTCGTTCTCCCAGGCGCCTTGAGGATTCAATGAAGGGTCTAAATTAGCCTGTTCATTGATGTGGTTGTGTCCCGACACATGCATGGTGCTAGCTCGGGGTGTTTCTGATAAGAATCATGCGGGTAGCTAGTACACCTTGGTTGCTTGTGGTTAAAACAGCGTTTTTATAAAGCAACTGGGATGGAGGGTTTGTCCTCTTCCGAGAACCTGTTAATGGTTCTCGACGGGTTCTCGTTCATGTCTGGCAGTGATGGGCAGTAGCTAGCTACAAGTAGCGACGCTACATAGCTTAACTACAATTCTCACAGTGGAGGTTTCTCTATGACAACACGTGAAACACAAATTCACTCATAATTCATAATTATTATTCATTTACATATATATATACATTTATTTTATTTATATATAAAAAATTTATTTTTTTAATTATTATTATTTTATATTTTTTTATTAGAAAAGTTTTCCTCTGTAAAAAAAATGCCAGTGAATTTTTTTCTTTTAAAAAAATGGCCAAAAAATTGACAGCTCTGAGCAGGCCTGCACTGCAGTAATGACTGCAGTAATTATTCGTGAAGAAAACTTCACAGGTGTGACCCAATGTTATATAAATAATAAATAACAGCCAATCGAAATAGGCTATTAACTTCGTCTAAGCACGGTCTGTGCAGTTAAACTCTTGCCATTGAATGGAGGCTTGAATGATTGACAGCCCTTGCCATCCAATACATGGAGGTTGAATATGATTGGCAGCCTTGCAAATCCAATCAGAGATTGCTGCATTGCAAAGTCAAAACGGGTCCATCTGCAGGTTAGGTTTAGCTCTGGCCAATCTCAAGTTTCTCAAGTTTCTTTATTAGTTGTCATACAGAAGTACAGAATACTTTTATACAAAATGTAACAGAAATAAGCATTTTGTATAAAAGTATTCTGTACTTCTGTATGACAACTAATAAAGAAACTTGAGATTGGCCAGAGCTAAACCTAACCTCCGACCCTGCAGATGGACCCATTTTGACTGTTTGAAAGAGCAAGGAAGTAGTTTAGTTGTTGTTTAGTAGAAGTAAGCTGTACAGCTATAACAAGTAAAGTCAGGCTAAATTAAACTTTGCGCCAACATTAGGACCGAAGTATAAACCAGCAACTGAGCAACATGAAGAAGTGGACTTATGCATCTGGATCAGAAAAAACGTTGTGGATGAAAAAGTAAGTAGGCTAGTGTTTGTAAAAGCTTGTATGCTAACAGTAGCTAGCCAGCTTAGCCTACATCACAATGATAATCACCAAGCTAACTTACTGTACACACTGTAGGGCTGGGCAATTAATCAAAACAGAATTGCGATATCGATTCATAGACCTATGCAATCTCATTTCTAAGTTATGACTATTTTTTTTTATTAAAAAAAAGTTTTTTTTTTTTTTTACTTTTTAAATTATTTTATCTGGGTTGAACATGATTTGTGGAACTCCCTCTGGTGTTGTGGTCGTGGTATTCACTGACCCTTGGGAAGTATTTCGACATGCACATGGGTATCTTAGTGGTGTAGTGTATCTTGTAGACCAGGCAAGTTGCTGTACTCTGTCGTCTACTCTAAGCCATCCTAGGTTGTCAAAGTGGGCAGGGGTGAGGTGGGTTTTAGGAGTAAGGTCAAGCAGTAGTCTGACCAGTTTGTTTTGTGATGTTTATAATCTTGTTTTTAGTGCCTTTGAGGTGCTTTGGTACCATGAGGTGCAAGCATAGTCGTAGTACCCTTGAATGAGTGCTCCTGTTAGAGTCTTCAAGGTATTCTTGTTTACCAGAGAGGAGATCCGGTACAAGAATCTAGTTCGTTGGTTGACTTAGTTTTATTACATTGGATCCCATTTTGTCACAGGAATGATTTGCCTCTATAGGATGGAACCCAGGTAGGGAATTTCATCTTTCCTTTTAAGATAAGATAAGATATTCCTTTATTGATCCCCTTGGGGAAATTCAGGCATCATAGCAGCATGGGGGAAGGGGGGGGGGGGGGGTACAGGTAGTGAAAACAACACAAGCAGTGTAAACAAATAGGTCAATATAATTTACTATCTAACTAACTGAAATATATTTTCACAGTGTCACATAAGGTGCAGTATGCATAAGGTAGTGTTATAATTTACTATCTAACTAACTGAAATATACATTATTCATTATTCACAGTATCACAGTATCCACATAAGGTGCAGTATGCCTAAGGTAGTGTAAGTTGTCCTCCTTGGGTTCCTATAAGTCCCAGGTCGATGTCTGGCAGCAGTTGCTGCCCACTGTTGTGGAGCCTGATGGCCACTGGTATGAAGGACTGTCCGAGGCGGTTAGTTGAGTGTCGGGAGGGTATGAGTCTGTGGCTTCCTTGTCACCTTCACCTAATATGTTTTGATCTGGTCAGGTGCGCTGTCACCTAAAATGTTTTGATCTGATCAGGTGCGCTGTCACCTAAAATGTTTTGATCTGATCAGGTGCGCTGTCACCTAATATGTTTTGATCTGGTCAGGTGGGCTGTCACCTAATATGATTTCATCTGGTCAGGTGCGCTGTCACCTAATATGATTTCATCTGGTCAGGTGCGCTGTCACCTAATGTTAATATGTTTTCATCTGTGTCCACTGACCACTGACACACAGTGGGGGATGTTTTAAAAATATAATTTTATATATAATATAATATAATAATTTGTGCTTCACCTAAAAATTTGGTCAGCAGCCTCCACTGAATTCTCAGTAGCGTGATGGTAGCGTCGCTACTTTTTAACCAGGGTAGCGGTCTCTGTAGCGGAGCTATTTATAGAACGAAGTAGTGACGTAGCGACGAGGAAACGCTACACGCTACTGTCGGGAGAAACAGTCTAGACTATAAAGATTTGTGAGGAGAAAAAAAAACTCCCCGTAGAAAACCCACTATGATTGGTTGGTTGGTTTAGATATGAGTATGACGACTCACGATTGGGTATGGTAGGCCAAAACATTACGGGTAGGCCAATCAGAGGCAGGATAGGGCGGGACTCCAATCCGCAAATAAGGACGTGAAAATCGAAATGCAGTCGCAGACCACTGAATGAGAATGAATTAATGCAATTTAACAGATTACATGAACCAGTCCACGCGAAATAATGGCAGAGGGATTCGATGTCAACAATATCTCTCCATGGCCCTATCTGGACACATTTATGAGTTTGACTGAAAAAACGCCCAGCACTAACTTGAGAACACATTCAGGTGAGCTGATTAAAATCAACTGTTCCCAAACAGCACACAAGTCAGTACACTTTTTGTCAACAGCTTTAAGTAACAGATAGCTGCTATCATGATGATGTTTCACTGTAGGCAGAAAATGAACAATATTATGGGGGTGGAGGAAAGAAAAAAAGAGGGAAAAGATCACCTAGGCAGTGGTTCTCAACCCGTGGGTCAGGTCCCCACATGATTTTGGGACCATGGAATGTTTTGTGAGTTACATATTTAAATAGAGTAGTAGTAGTTGTAGCGTTGTAGTTGTAGATCTAGGTTAACTGTGTCCTGGTAGTTGTAGAGTAGTAGTAGATCTAGGTTAACTGTGTCCTGGTAGATCTAGGTTAACTGTGTCCTGGGGTAGAGTAGTAGTAGAGTAGTAGTAGTTGTAGCGTTGTAGTTGTAGATCTAGGTTAACTGTGTCCTGGTAGTTGTAGAGTAGTAGTAGCTGTAGTAGTAGTAGATCTAGGTTAACTGTGTCCTGGTAGAGTAGTAGTAGATCTAGGTTAACTGTGTCCTGGAGTGGTAGTTGTAGAGTAGAGTAGATCTAGGTTAACTGTGTCCTGGAGTGGTAGTTGTAGAGTAGTAGTAGCTGAAGTACAACCACACACACACACACACACAACACAATAAACACACATACACACTAAACAACGATGCATACAGGATTATTTATGACTATTTTTAAACTGAATCATTTTATTCTTATTATTTGCTAGATCCAAATGTGAAACACTGTGATTATTTGTTCATGAACTACAGGAGTATTACTGAATAGAGAGCCTATTAAGATGCTAGATCCTAATGTGAAACACTGTGATTTGCCATATCTTGCTATGCTCGCTCATGCCTGTATTTTTTATGTCCGTTCTATTTTATAATTTTTTGACTATTTTTAAACTGAATCATGTTAAACTATTTTTACTATTTGTGTTACTGAAAACTGTAAGCGGAGAGCCTATTGGGATGCTAGATCCTAATGTGAAACACTGTGATTCTACCCGTCTATCTTTTTATGCTCGCTTATGCCTGTATTTTTTACTGTTGTGAAGCACTTTGAAAAGTGCTATACAAATAAAGTTATTATTATTATTATAAATACATTTGGTCATTTAGCTGACGCTTTCATTCAAAGCAACTTACAAATTGTGTACAACAAGTCAGCAGGAGTGGTACATATAAGTAGTATTGTTTGTCAGTGTCAAGCTTGAGTGTTATACTCTGAGTACATACTGTAGTAGTATAGACATATTAGCATAGTTGGTACTGGTAGTAGTATATACATGGTAGCATAATACTAGTAAAATGAAGTAAAACAGTTACAATTCAGATATTGAAGAAGTGTGTTTTTGGTTGATAAAGTGGGCAGGTTTCAGAAGATGCAGAGTTTAGGGATAAATAATACATAAAGATAGAATAGAAAAGAAAAAGACCATTACTGCATCAAAAGTAATCAACAAACTATACTATAAAAAAAAACTGATCAAACCAAATGGTCTCTTTCTTTTCTTTTGTAGAGGCTGCACCCAGGTAAACGTGCCTTCCTGGATTTTGTACATAATACAAGTTCATGTTAAAAGAATGACACAAAAAGCCAGACAGAGGGCTTGTTTCAGTTTTATAATAAACAATCAAACTGAGCATTTTTTTCCCTGCCTATTTGTTTGGTGGAAACTAAAAGTAAAAAAAAAAGAACGAAAAAAAGTAGTGCCGATGTAGCTAGCTATTTTTGCCATGTTCTTGTAGTGTAGCTTGCTACATTTCTCTGGGGATAGCTTCCATTGTAGTTGAGCTATATTTAATCCAGAGTAACTTGTAGTGTACCTTGCTACATTTTCCAAGTAGCTTGCCCATCACTGATATCTGGGGGATGTTAACGGAATGAGATCAGAACATAGGTAGAGGGGTCTCACGCCCTTGGGGTGGGCCACCGAGCACGGTTCACACCGGCCCGTCTGGGTGGCGCCCTCTTTTCATGTTTTTTGATCGACACGCATATCTGCCCCTTCTCCCGGAGTAGGCAGGTCGGCGTGGTTAGGGCACGGGACTGGTTCTGGTCGTGCTGGTCCAGGTCAGTTAACCCGTTTGTCCGCTGGGGATGCAGATCTGCTGTTCTGGTACCCTGAGGGACTTGGGCTTTTTTCGGGGAAAAAAATGCCGGTTCGGCCCGGGGTGTCACAAGGTTAGGCGTTATGGAGACCCTTGTTGGGTACTCTTTTGTACCTGGCACTATCATAAGGGGCTGGTTCTCTTTTTCTTCGCTCCTCTCTCACGCATGGTGGAGGGAGGGCTGTCGGGGTGGTCTTCTGGACCTCCTCTGGTAACCCTGTGTGCTTCCCCGAAGAGTCCATTCTCTTCGGTTCAAATAACAAACTCAGCAAGACCGACGGCTTCTCAGTTACAGTGGGTGACAATATTGTCACAAGGAAAGATGAAATTACCTACCTGGGTTCCATCCTAGAGGCTAATCTCTCCTGTGACAAAATGGCATCCAATGTAATAAAAAAAGTCAACCAACGAACTCGATTCTTGTACCGGATCTCCTCTCTGGTAAACAAGAATACCCTGAAGACTCTGGCAGGAGCACTCATTCAGGGGTACTACGACTATGCTTGCACCTCATGGTACCAAAGCACCTCAAAGGCGCTAAAAACAAAATTACAAACATCTCAAAACAAACTGGTCAGACTACTGCTTGACCTTACTCCTAGAACCCACCTCACCCCTGCCCACTTTGACAACCTAGGATGGCTTAGAGTAGATGACAGAGTACAGCAACTTGCAATGGGCCTGGTCTACAAGATACACTACACGACCAAGGTACCCATGTACATGGCAAAATACTTCCCAAAGGTCAGTGAATACCACGATCACAACACCAGAGGGAGCTCCACAAATCATGTTAAACCCAGATTCGGCTCAAATAAGGGACTAAACACGTTTCGCAATTATGCCACATCAATGTGGAACGCCCTACCCAAAGCTGTAAAGGAATGTGGATCACTACCCACTTTCAAAACCTCTCTCAAGAGACACCTACGGGAGACTGCAATTCAACACTGGCCCCTGTAAATATCCTAACCCAACCCCCTCCAATGTACAGTCATTTACCTAGTATGGTTTTGTCAATAGTCCAATGTACAATTTTGTTTGTTTGTACAGAGTCTCCCCCCCCCCCCCTCAATGTACAGTTTTGCTTGTTTATACAGTGTGCCCCCCCCCCCCCAACCACCTCCAATGTAAATTACCCAGTATGGTTGTCAATATCCCAGTGTACCCAACCCCCCCCCACCCAACCTCCTCCAATGTACAGTTTCTACGTCAAATGTATATACTCCCTTTTCTTGACTCCTTCTGTATCACAAACAGTACTGTATTTGCAAATCTGGTATGTCATAAATGTATAGATGTAGCAGTACTGACTATCTGTATGTCATGTATGTCATATATGTCCTGATGAATTGAAAATGGGGGACCCTGATGTAAACAAGACGAAAGTCTTTCTCTGGTCTGCATCCCCTTAACAATTGTGTGTATTGAGCTGTACTGTATTGTACCCATTCTGCAATCTGTTAATAAAGTTTTCAATCAATCAATCAAATTCCCGAGCCGCCGGGTCCCGGTCCGAAGTAAAGTTTCGTTGATACCGTAGACCTGGGATAACCCTTTTTCTTGAGGGGTTATGGGAACAACCACCGCATATGGTACCATGGGGGTGGTTGATTCCCTGGTGTGTTGGAGCAGAGTCAACTCCCGGGTTACCCGGTTGAGTGTGCCCCTGCACGTTCATGACGTCTGCCAATCATGTCAGCCTTCTCTGCCTCAACCCCTCTGGGTGGGTTTTTTTTTGATGGAGGCTTTGTCATGGTGATCAACAACGCCAGCATACGCCCCTTCCGCCGGGGGGGCTGTTTTCAGCTGACTCCTTTGGCGGCTGTCTCGTCCGCAGTGCTCCAGGCTCAGGTTACAGCCTGCTGCCTGGTTTCCCCGGTGCGCTGCCTGCTTTCGTTGGTTAACCTTTTGAGTGCTTACGGCCATGCTGACTGCCTGTGTTCAGAGTCAGTGTGCCAGGCGGTGTGCTATTGGGGGGAAAGGGCCCGCTCTTGGAGGGGCCCTATCCGAATACGCTGGCGATGTGGGGGGCGGTGTCACTAAGTGACCACCTGGTGGGGTCTTGATGCCTGGTGTCATTGACCTCTCCAGGCCCCCTTTTTCCAGGAGATCCAGTCCCTTCAGTGGGACTGGGTCTTCCTTCGCGCTCCGCTGCTACGGCCTTGCCACGGGGTTGGGGTTGCTCTTGACCCCGTGATTTTGGGGGCAGTAACGAGGTTGTTCCTTCCGTTTGTTCCCTGGTGGCATGCGGGTTGTGCGTGTGTGTAGTCGTGGGGTCAGGCCATGGTCTGCTCACCCTGTGCGTTGAGTTGCTTGAGTTCCTCTTCGCCTGGTCGGATCCGTCGCCCTCCCGTAAGCCTCCAATAGGGGGGGTGTCCTCCATTAGGGAGGGTCGGGGGGGCTCGGTCCTCCCCGGTCTGATGGTTGTGGGGGGCCTCAGCGGGGTGTATTTGTCGGGCTAAGGCTCCCGCTCAGCCCCTGTTGTGCAACTGGTGCTGAGCGAAGCCTTAACGAAACAGAACGTAAGGTTATGTATATAACCAAGTTCTGTGAGTTATGGTGCGCTCAGCACCAGGATGCCGCTGCTGCCCTTGATCTCGCCTTGTGGTGAACGTTTGGGAAGGAGGCGAGTAGGTGACCACACACCTGCTTATGAAGGTAAGCGGATGGGGGTGTGGTCAGACGAATATTGGGATGTAAAGGTACATGGTGGATTTTTTTTTATTCAGTGTATGTGCACGAAGTGAAGTACAGTGCAACTGGTGATGAGCGCACCATAACTCACAGAACTTGGTTATATACATAACCTTACGTTAGATATGCTAACTGTAAACAACAGTTGATTGTGAAGAACAAACGATGATTGTGAAGAACGTCCTCATCACAAGAAAGGATCTGCATCTCAGCACCAATGTCAACGCCATGCCAAAGACGTGATGGAGGTGTTGCTGAGCAATGGGAATCCCTTTGAGGAGGGCAGTAAAGACCTGGTTACATTAGACAATAAGGTGTGTGAGTCTGCGGCTGCTGCCGTATCTGTCCATCAACTCGAGTCTACGGGACAAGAGCAGTACAACAATTTCAGGAAGAGTGCTTGAATCAAATGACAGACTTCTGACAGCACCGATCAAGCGAAATAACTTACTGTTGTTCCATGAGAAGAAAACACAGAAGAAGACAGCAAATAAGCTGAGAATGCAGCACTTCAAACATCATGCTGAGCTCTATGGGAAAGCTTTTATTGTGCTAGACATACACGTCAAGTAGAGATATTTCTGTTGACGAGGAGTTAGTTGCGCCAGGTGTAACAAGACATTTTCTCATTCCTGTCAAATAAGTTGTTAAAGGGGAACTCCAACATTTTGGGAAATTAGCTTATTTAACATCTTCCCTGGAGTTAGACAAGAAGATACATACCTTTTTTGTCTCTGTGCGTGCATTTTAGCTTTGGGAATAGACGCTCCGTTAGCATAGCTTAGCTTCATCACTGGAAGTGAGGCAGGACAGTAGCCTTACAGTGCCTTACAGTGTATTGCAAGGTCTGACATTGACCAAATTTGATATGCATGACCTTGGTGGGCTCTAGGTCAACTCCTGAAAAGGGGGTCAATGTCAGACCTTGCAATCAAAAGTTAGGGGGCGCACTGAAATTATGGCAAGGGTTATTAGCCCCCTAACTTTTGATTGCAAAGTCTGACATTGACCCCCTTTTCAGGAGTTGACCTAGAGCCCACCAAGGTCATGCATATCAAGTTTGGTCAATGTCAGACCTTGCAATACACTGTAAGGCACTGTAAGGCTACTGTCCTGCCTCACTTCCAGTGATGAAGCTAAGCTATGCTAACGGAGCGTCTATTCCCAAATCTAAAATGCACGCACAGAGACAAAAAAGGTATGTATCTTCTTGTCTAACTCCAGGGAAGATGTTAAATAAGCTAATTTCCCAAAATGTTGGAGTTCCCCTTTAACAGATGGACAGTTCCCAGATGACAAGGATATCTACATCACTGCAGGTGATCAAGTCCACCATGTTGGAAACAGTCCACCAATGGATCAATGCAACCATGAGGAAGCTGACACTCGTGTCCTATAATACATCTCCTCCACTCCCTCCAAACATCATCACTTGGGAGGGTGCATACTGGAGATACAGATGTTTGTCGTAATCCTTCTGACTAATTTCCATCACATCAAGCCACTAACAGATACACACCCACTCAGGGACGTGCACAGGACTTTAGAGGGGCAGGTGCTCAAAGGCTGAAAATGGCACTATACCTGTCTTTGTTTTAACCTTTCGGGCGGGGGGGGGGGGGGGGGGGTGCTTTTTGTGCTTTTTGGGTTTTTTTGGTGATCAAATATTGAATATTGAACTATAATAATCAGTGCAGGGGCTCACTTATCCTTGAAAGACACTTTTATCACTGACTTAAAAGGCCCATACATCTCCATAAATGTTCAGGGGGGAGGGAATAAGTGCAGACCCCAAGAAGTGCTGTATTTTCTGTATTGTTTAATATAAATGCATTTTTTATTCCAATCCCGATTTGTATTTTGAGATTCCCAAATCCCATCGGACTTCACTTCTTCGTGTCCCTCAGTGAGTGTAATACCAGCATTCAACTGTATGTGCCACAGCGGTTTCTATCATCATCATCATCACCACCCACGCTATGCATAAAATATATAGGTCCGCGGAGAGGCACGCTGAGGAGGCCGTGCAAACTTCAATGGAATATGGGGCATCTCTCTCTCTTTACCTAATATTTTGATTCTATCCTGACATTTTTCAGTTGGAAAGGCAGTCTATATGCGTAACGAAAAAATATATTAGAATCTTTTTCAAAAAGGGCACTTTTTTTACGAGGCTCAAAAAGGCAGGTGCTCAAGCACCCCTTGGACTCTATGTGTGCACGTGCCTGCCCTGCGCTCTGACGGCTCTGGAGAAATGCCTCAGTGAGGACACAGGCAGCCTCCCCTAGGTGTCCTGGCACTGTTGTAGTCTCACACATGTATGTCTCTGTCACTGTGTGGAATATGGACAGTCCTAAATCCTGGGTGCTCTATGCAGTAGATACATCTGTATTACTGGTACATTCTTGGCTTCAGTCTAATCTCATACAGGCACGTAGATTCAACAAATAGACACCTCATGGTACCAAAGCACCTCAAAGGCGCTAAAAACTAAATTACAAACATCACAAAACAAACTGGTCAGACTACTGCTTGACCTTACTCCTAGAACCCACCTCACCCCTGCCCACTTTGACAACATAGGATGGCTTAGAGTAGACAACAGAGTACAGCAACTTGCAATGGGCCTGGTCTCCTCCGACCGCTTCCTATTCCCAAGCGTCCCTGGTCGCACATATCCCTGGATTTTATTTCCGGTCTTCCCTTATCGGATGGGTTCACTGCCATCCTGGTGGTGGTGGACCGGTTCTCCAAGGCGGCCCACTTCATACGCTGGCGATGTGGGGGGCGGTGTCACTAAGTGACCACCTGGTGGGGTCTTGATGCCTGGTGTCATTGACCTCTCCAGGCCCCCTTTTTCCAGGAGATCCAGTCCCTTCAGTGGGACTGGGTCTTCCTTCGCGCTCCGCTGCTACGGCCTTGCCACGGGGTTGGGGTTGCTCTTGACCCCGTGATTTTGGGGGCAGTAACGAGGTTGTTCCTTCCGTTTGTTCCCTGGTGGCATGCGGGTTGTGCGTGTGTGTAGTCGTGGGGTCAGGCCATGGTCTGCTCACCCTGTGCGTTGAGTTGCTTGAGTTCCTCTTCGCCTGGTCGGATCCGTCGCCCTCCCGTAAGCCTCCAATAGGGGGGGTGTCCTCCATTAGGGAGGGTCGGGGGGGCTCGGTCCTCCCCGGTCTGATGGTTGTGGGGGGCCTCAGCGGGGTGTATTTGTCGGGCTAAGGCTCCCGCTCAGCCCCTGTTGTGCAACTGGTGCTGAGCGAAGCCTTAACGAAACAGAACGTAAGGTTATGTATATAACCAAGTTCTGTGAGTTATGGTGCGCTCAGCACCAGGATGCCGCTGCTGCCCTTGATCTCGCCTTGTGGTGAACGTTTGGGAAGGAGGCGAGTAGGTGACCACACACCTGCTTATGAAGGTAAGCGGATGGGGGTGTGGTCAGACGAATATTGGGATGTAAAGGTACATGGTGGATTTTTTTTTATTCAGTGTATGTGCACGAAGTGAAGTACAGTGCAACTGGTGATGAGCGCACCATAACTCACAGAACTTGGTTATATACATAACCTTACGTTAGATATGCTAACTGTAAACAACAGTTGATTGTGAAGAACAAACGATGATTGTGAAGAACGTCCTCATCACAAGAAAGGATCTGCATCTCAGCACCAATGTCAACGCCATGCCAAAGACGTGATGGAGGTGTTGCTGAGCAATGGGAATCCCTTTGAGGAGGGCAGTAAAGACCTGGTTACATTAGACAATAAGGTGTGTGAGTCTGCGGCCGTATCTGTCCATCAACTCGAGTCTACGGGACAAGAGCAGTACAACAATTTCAGGAAGAGTGCTTGAATCAAATGACAGACTTCTGACAGCACCGATCAAGCGAAATAACTTACTGTTGTTCCATGAGAAGAAAACACAGAAGAAGACAGCAAATAAGCTGAGAATGCAGCACTTCAAACATCATGCTGAGCTCTATGGGAAAGCTTTTATTGTGCTAGACATACACGTCAAGTAGAGATATTTCTGTTGACGAGGAGTTAGTTGCGCCAGGTGTAACAAGACATTTTCTCATTCCTGTCAAATAAGTTGTTAAAGGGGAACTCCAACATTTTGGGAAATTAGCTTATTTAACATCTTCCCTGGAGTTAGACAAGAAGATACATACCTTTTTTGTCTCTGTGCGTGCATTTTAGCTTTGGGAATAGACGCTCCGTTAGCATAGCTTAGCTTCATCACTGGAAGTGAGGCAGGACAGTAGCCTTACAGTGCCTTACAGTGTATTGCAAGGTCTGACATTGACCAAATTTGATATGCATGACCTTGGTGGGCTCTAGGTCAACTCCTGAAAAGGGGGTCAATGTCAGACCTTGCAATCAAAAGTTAGGGGGCGCACTGAAATTATGGCAAGGGTTATTAGCCCCCTAACTTTTGATTGCAAAGTCTGACATTGACCCCCTTTTCAGGAGTTGACCTAGAGCCCACCAAGGTCATGCATATCAAGTTTGGTCAATGTCAGACCTTGCAATACACTGTAAGGCACTGTAAGGCTACTGTCCTGCCTCACTTCCAGTGATGAAGCTAAGCTATGCTAACGGAGCGTCTATTCCCAAATCTAAAATGCACGCACAGAGACAAAAAAGGTATGTATCTTCTTGTCTAACTCCAGGGAAGATGTTAAATAAGCTAATTTCCCAAAATGTTGGAGTTCCCCTTTAACAGATGGACAGTTCCCAGATGACAAGGATATCTACATCACTGCAGGTGATCAAGTCCACCATGTTGGAAACAGTCCACCAATGGATCAATGCAACCATGAGGAAGCTGACACTCGTGTCCTATAATACATCTCCTCCACTCCCTCCAAACATCATCACTTGGGAGGGTGCATACTGGAGATACAGATGTTTGTCGTAATCCTTCTGACTAATTTCCATCACATCAAGCCACTAACAGATACACACCCACTCAGGGACGTGCACAGGACTTTAGAGGGGCAGGTGCTCAAAGGCTGAAAATGGCACTATACCTGTCTTTGTTTTAACCTTTCGGGCGGGGGGGGGGGGGGGGGTGCTTTTTGTGCTTTTTGGGTTTTTTTGGTGATCAAATATTGAATATTGAACTATAATAATCAGTGCAGGGGCTCACTTATCCTTGAAAGACACTTTTATCACTGACTTAAAAGGCCCATACATCTCCATAAATGTTCAGGGGGGAGGGAATAAGTGCAGACCCCAAGAAGTGCTGTATTTTCTGTATTGTTTAATATAAATGCATTTTTTATTCCAATCCCGATTTGTATTTTGAGATTCCCAAATCCCATCGGACTTCACTTCTTCGTGTCCCTCAGTGAGTGTAATACCAGCATTCAACTGTATGTGCCACAGCGGTTTCTATCATCATCATCATCACCACCCACGCTATGCATAAAATATATAGGTCCGCGGAGAGGCACGCTGAGGAGGCCGTGCAAACTTCAATGGAATATGGGGCATCTCTCTCTCTTTACCTAATATTTTGATTCTATCCTGACATTTTTCAGTTGGAAAGGCAGTCTATATGCGTAACGAAAAAATATATTAGAATCTTTTTCAAAAAGGGCACTTTTTTTACGAGGCTCAAAAAGGCAGGTGCTCAAGCACCCCTTGGACTCTATGTGTGCACGTGCCTGCCCTGCGCTCTGACGGCTCTGGAGAAATGCCTCAGTGAGGACACAGGCAGCCTCCCCTAGGTGTCCTGGCACTGTTGTAGTCTCACACATGTATGTCTCTGTCACTGTGTGGAATATGGACAGTCCTAAATCCTGGGTGCTCTATGCAGTAGATACATCTGTATTACTGGTACATTCTTGGCTTCAGTCTAATCTCATACAGGCACGTAGATTCAACAAATAGACACCTCATGGTACCAAAGCACCTCAAAGGCGCTAAAAACTAAATTACAAACATCACAAAACAAACTGGTCAGACTACTGCTTGACCTTACTCCTAGAACCCACCTCACCCCTGCCCACTTTGACAACATAGGATGGCTTAGAGTAGACAACAGAGTACAGCAACTTGCAATGGGCCTGGTCTCCTCCGACCGCTTCCTATTCCCAAGCGTCCCTGGTCGCACATATCCCTGGATTTTATTTCCGGTCTTCCCTTATCGGATGGGTTCACTGCCATCCTGGTGGTGGTGGACCGGTTCTCCAAGGCGGCCCACTTCATTCCCCTCCCCAAGCTCCCCTCGGCTCGGGAGACGGCTGACCTTGTGGTGCAGCACGTCTTTCGGGTTCATGGGCTTCCAGTGGATATTGTGTCCGACCGGGGTCCTCAGTTCGCCTCCAGGTTCTGGAAGGCGTTCGCCGCCGGTCTGGGCGCCTCCGTCAGCCTGTCGTCTGGGTTCCATCCGCAGACGAACGGGCAGACGGAGCGTGTCAACCAGGACCTGGAGGGCGTTCTGAGGTGCTACGTTGCTGGGTGTCCGGCGACGTGGAGTAGGAGGTTGGCCTGGGCTGAGTATGCGCATAATACCCTCCTCTCCTCCTCTACTGGTATGTCTCCCTTTCAGTGTCAATATGGTTTTCAACCTCCTCTGTTTCCCGAACAGGAGCAGGAGGTGGAGGTGCCGTCGGCCCAGGCACATGTGGCTCGCTGTCGCAGGACGTGGAGCAGAGTGCGGACGGCGCTGCAGAAGGCCTCGGTTAAGGCTCAGCGGCAAGCTAACCGCAAGCGTCGTCCGGCTACGGTTTTCCGTCCGGGACAGCGGGTTTGGCTTTCCACTCGTGATCTCCCTCTCCGGGTGGAGTCCAGGAAGCTGGCTCCTCGCTTTATAGGGCCCTTTAAAGTGGTGCGTCGGGTGAATCCTATGGCTTACAGGCTACGCCTTCCGGCCTCTATGAGGGTCCATCCAACGTTTCATGTGTCCCTGTTGAAGCCATTCCTCTCATCGCCCTTGTCCCCGCCACTCCCTGCGGTTCCTCCGCCCCGCATTATTGACGGTCAGCCTGTCTATACGGTGCGGAGAATCCTGAGTTGTAGGCGGAGGGGTAGGGGGTTTCAGTTCTTGGTGGATTGGGAGGGGTACGGGGTAGAAGAGCGTTCTTGGGTGCCTCAACGGGACATATTAGATCCCAGCCTGATCGATGATTTCCGGCGGCTGCATCCCGAGGCCCCTAGGTGAACGTTAGGTGCCGTTCGTCGGGGGGGATACTGTAACGTTCGGGAGACTATCATCCTTAGGATTGTATCCCACTGTCTACCTGGGTCACTCCTGTTGTTATGGTTCACCTTGTATGTCACCACTGATTGCTGTCATCACTAATTGTCTGTCACACCTGGGTGCTGTCATTGGCTGTCAGACTGCTGCTCCTCATTGACAGCGTGGAATGTTGAGTATGTGACCTATTTAACATTTGCTCTATTCCTTGTTCTTTGCTAGAGCTTCACCTAATCCTACGGACGTACCTACAGCTGGACAAGCACAGACATATTGTCTTCTCCCTGTTATAGTATATGATTTTCCCTGTTAATAAACAGTACAACTGTTTTGGAATAGTAAAACATTCTCCGTCTCGTTCTTCTACCTCGACAACTTGGAAGTCACTTACCCGTTCGTAACAGGTTGGGGAGGGGGAAACACTGTACAAACAAGCAAAACTGTACATTGGAATATTGACAAAACCATATTAGGTATGTCATAAATGTATAGATGTAGCAGTACTGTCTATCTGTGTCGTGTGTGTCATATATGTTATGATGAATTGAAAATGGGGGACCCTGATGTGCTTTTTCAATGTATGTGATGTATAGATTGGGGGGAGGTGACCACAGCTAAAACGGTGATTGAAATGTGCATGGAAGACGGTGATATTGACGGTGGTGGAACCAGTGGTTTCACAGGCACAGGCCGCGTCAGCAAGGGTTTTGTTATGAATTCCTTGGAAGAACATCTGAGATTAGAGTGTACTGTCTCCCAGGGCAGGAGGGAGAGAGGTTCATCTTAATGAAACGTGAGTTTATTAGTGTTAAAGGTTATGCAGTTGTCATGACAACACGTCGCATGACAACCAGAAGGCGGGGCCGTCGTTGCGACGACGAACATCTATAAATCGAACGGTGTTTCCGGGTGTAAGGCAGACGAGAATCTGACCAAGAGCGAGTAGGACTAAAATCTGACTGAGACTAGGAGGGAAGGAAACCAGGAGAGACTCTTCCTCCTCCACCACGGAGGGGGGGGAGGGGGGAGGGAGAATGCCACATCATCATTACAGTAGCTTCGGCTAACACAAGGAGGGTTCAGGCTAACGACCAGGCCTGACCACTATTGGACATAACAGCAAAGGGACAATAGAACACACCGAAAGATCATTAGAATAGACTCTTCAAGGACGATACAATTTGATAACATCTGATAACATCTGATTATGAGGTTCTGTTTATAGCAATAAAACAACGCTTTTCCTCATAAGGTATCTCACGGTGTCAGAGTGTCGAATTCTTACGGAAGTGGAGAATTATTATGGTTTATGGATTGCACTAACGGGGGGAGATAAGGATCTTATCTGCCAGTATCGGAGACGTCAGGACCATTAAAATGACACAACGCAGAGGAATTGGATGGAGGGCCAAACAGACGAAGACGTGATACTGGCCAGTTTGATCAGGATCTTACAGTTGGTGCTGATGACAGCCGGATTTGCAAGACATTAAAACAACGGGAACAGTTGGTTGTTGATGACAGCCGGATTTGCAAGAGATAAGAACAACGGATAAAGACTTTTTCAATAATGGGGCGACAGTGGACAACAGTCATCAATGTGTGGGAGAATCATGATCGAAGCAAGGCCGGCCAGCCCTGGGAGAGAGCGTCGAGTCGAGCGGTCATGAGGCGGACCAGCGCTGTAGGAGAAACAGCGCTCCGGAGAAAGATGTGAGTTCACTGTGCACACATGGTTGTTTTGATCTTTTAAGCCAAATAAAAACGAACGAAGATAGTGCATCCGTAAATAAGTAGCGACAGAGAAGCCAGCTGTAATAATATGAGCAGAGAGCCATGGTGAAAATCGAGGGTGTTATCTACAGAGAATGAAAAGCAAACGAGGCAGGCTGTACAGTCTTGGTTTAAGGAGGGTAAATGCGAGATGAGGAAAGGGGGGGGGGGGGGGGGGGGGGGGGGGGGCGCTTGAATCAGATCAAAAAATTGTTGATGGCGGGACTGTTTTCATAACAGAAGGAAAGTCGAAAGGAGATTGTACCAGTGTGTATTATGTCCGATCAGGCAAGAGTATTAGTCTGAGAAAGCGTCCCCTGATAATGGATAGGAAAGAGAGGAAAAACAGCTGTGTTTTTAGGCCTTGGAAGGAAGGGCAGCGTTCGTTTGTTGAGAGAGTAGCCATTTGCACCGAGTCAAAATGGCCGCAGAGCCACGAGGGGTTTAGAATCAGGAAGTGACACGTCAACTAAACCACCATAGAGGAGGAGTAGGTCGCCACCTAGTGGAGGGGGGGGGGGGGGGGGTAGTGCTGGGGAGTTTTCATTACCCATAGGGGAATATTTAGATATAGGCCTGTACTACCATCTAGTGGCGGAGTGGGGGAGTGATTCAATAGTGAATCTAATGAGCACAGAGAGGGGATTACTATTATAATAATAATATTAGATATAGAGTTTAATTATACAATGGATTAAATGAGAATTGCACAGAAAGATGGTGCAGTTATTTGAATGGGTTAATTATGGAATTAAAGAGGGAGTTTGAATTCCAGTGGGGCCTTCTCACACCTAATAAATAGGCAGAGTCTTGAGGGGACACGTCACCAGAAAGAACTGGCGCGCGCTGGGGGTCACCCGTGGGACAAACGTAGAGCGCCGAGTGGGTATCGTTTAGCTGCTGGTGTCACGCCGGAAGACAACAAAACAGGGAACAGCCCTGTAGGATTAGATATGGGTGTGGAGAAGGTGGTAGACTAATAGCAAAACAAGGGAGGTCGAATGTACAGACGACTGCCGGTGTTGTGTTTCTGCTTTCGACAGACTGGAGGAGGAGGAAGCCGCAGAGGCCAGGCACCGCAGCCTGGTACACAGATGATCCACGACGAGAGAGAGGAGACGGCGGCGGTGGAGGAGCAGATGTGGAGAGGACAGCCAGAGACACTGAGCAGTAGCAGACCAGGGGGGACATTTTTGCCTAGGGGACCGCGCCCTGGAGGGGGGACCAGCTCAGGAAAGGAGCCATCACTGAAAGGGGCCCTTGCCCTAGAAGATGGGACCGGCCCGAGATGGGAGGTGTACTGTAAGAGAGGGAAGGGAGCGCTCTGATTTGGACGTGGGGTACCTAATAGGGGGGCCGAAGGGTTTAGGTGTGTCGTTTGGAAAGTTGCAATCTGTGTTTTTCTCTGTCTCTCTCTCTCTCTCTCCTCCATGACCGTTGTTTATCCTTTCTGGTTTGGGTGTGATGCGGGTAATGGAAAACAAAAGGAAAACAGCAGACGGCGGGGCCCTCATTGTTATGAGTCTATTTTTGTGTATAATTGATTGAAAAACCAAGTAGTCTGTTGATTCTGAAAGTTGATTGAGAATCAAAAGGGGAATGAGAGATTTGGGGTGCTTTTTCAATGTATGTGATGTATAGATTGGGGGGAGGTGACCACAGCTAAAACGGTGATTGAAATGTGCATGGAAGACGGTGATATTGACGGTGGTGGAACTAGTGGTTTCACAGGCACAGGCCGCGTCAGCGAGGGTTTTGTTATGAATTCCTTGGAAGAACATCTGAGATTAGAGTGTACTGTCTCCCAGGGCAGGAGGGAGAGAGGTTCATCTTAATGAAACGTGAGTTTATTAGTGTTAAAGGTTATGCAGTTGTCATGACAACACGTCGCATGACAACCAGAAGGCGGGGCCGTCGTTGCGACGACGAACATCTATAAATCGAACGGTGTTTCCGGGTGTAAGGCAGACGAGAATCTGACCAAGAGCGAGTAGGACTAAAATCTGACTGAGACTAGGAGGGAAGGAAACCAGGAGAGACTCTTCCTCCTCCACCACGGAGGGGGGGGGGGGAGGGAGAATGCCACATCATCATTACAGTAGCTTCGGCTAACGCGAGGAGGGTTCAGGCTAACGACCGGGCCTGACCACTATTGGACATAACAGCAAAGGGACAATAGAACACACCGAAAGATCATTAGAATAGACTCTTCAAGGACGATACAATTTGATAACATCTGATAACATCTGATTATGAGGTTCTGTTTATAGCAATAAAACAACGCTTTTCCTCATAAGGTATCTCACGGTGTCGGAGTGTCGAATTCTTACGGAAGTGGAGAATTATTATGGTTTATGGATTGAACTAACGGGGGGAGATAAGGATCTTATCTACCAGTATCGGAGACGTCAGGACCATTAAAAGTACACAACGCAGAGGAATTGGATGGAGGGCCAAACAGACGAAGACGTGATACTGGCCAGTTTGATCAGAATCTTACACTCTGGTCTGCATCCCCTTATGTAATTGAGCTGTACTGTACTGTACCCATTCTGCAATTTGTTAATAAAGTTTTCAATCAATCAATCAATCAAACAAAGGTCTGTCCCATTGTATACCAATCAATGGGATACATTGCATGTTGACCTGCATTCTTTCAAATGTATATAATTAATCATTAAAACAGATGTGTAACAAATAAGAAATACAAATTCCACAGAAGGCATTAAATAATTATTATTTTCAATCATTTCACAATAATTGCATAATTGTGTTTGAATATCTGAGTAATTAAAGTAATTTTACATTTGTCCAAAATAGCTGGTTCAGATATGGTTAAGCAGCTGCCCTGTGATCAGATGAATCCATATTATTTATTTTTCCGACATCAAATGCGTAATTTCTTATCGTACAAATATTGTCATATTTATTTTAATTATGATTAAGTAATTAATTCCAAGGAGGCCTGTAGCGTTGACATGAAGTAATCACTATGAGAACACAGTCTGTCAAGTTAATAAAAATTTGAATTAGTCAATCAATCATGAGATTTGATCGTGGCTGAGAGCAGATTTAAGAGTGCTCCTCAGCACTCTTAAATCTGCTCTCAGCCACGATCAAATCTGATCTCAGGAAAATTTGGGGACTCCCGCTCCCAGCCCTAATATGTCTTAAATGGGCCGAAAAGACGAAATTTGAGACCCACTGTCCTGGCCTGCTTCTATGTTCAGTGGCCTGGCTGCAAATTATTATTATTATTATTATTTTTTAATCATCTGGCAACCATCCCCCCCCTCTCTCTGGTCTGCATAAAACAGACTTTTGAGCTGTACTGTATTGTACCCATTCTGCAATCTGTTAATACAATTTTCAATCAATCAATCAATCAATCAATCAATCAATCAATCAATCAATCAATCACATACAGTAAGGGGAGAGAGGACATGCTTGCTTATTTTATTAACTTGTTTTTCATATCAGCTAATTGATTGATTGATTGATTTATTGATTGATTGATTAATTAAACAGAATTATTGCATGAAAGAAGAAGTCACATGCAAGACTTGACTTTGTGGGTTGCAGGACAAAAGTAGGCTAGTCCTATTGGGCATTGAATATTCAGAAATGTAACATGTAAAGAAAATGAGATGTGATTTCTGTTATGGTTTGTAACCGACCCCAATCGCACAACACAAGACAGGTATGAGAGTAAGCCAAAACAGGGCAAATCTTTATTATAGAACAAAGGCGGCACAGTCCCTTTATGGGAGAACACAAAAACACTAGAGTCAAGGAAAACTGGAAAATGCGGCACTGTGCCTTTAAGAGGCGAACAGGCTAAGGGACTAGGGCTAAAGGACAGGGCCAGGGCTAAATGTCAAGGACCAGGACCAGGGGCACTGGAGAGGGGAATAGGGGAGAGCACAAAAACACTAGAGTCAAGGAAATAAGGAAAATGCGGCTCTGTGCCTTTAAGAGGCGAACAGGCTAATGGACTAGGGCTAAAGGACAGGGCCAGGGCTAAATGTCAAGGACTAGGACCAGGGGCACTGGGGAGGGGAACAGGGGAGAACACAAAACACTAGAGTCAAGAAAATAAGGAAAATGCGGCTCTGTGCTTTTAAGAGGCGAACAGGCTAATGGACTAGGGCTAAGGGACAGGGCCAGGGCTAAATGTCAAGGACCAGGACCAGGGGCACTGGAGAGGGGAACAGGGGAGAACACGAAAACACTAGAGTCAAGGAAATAAGGAAAATGCGGCACTGTGCCTTTAAGAGGCGAACAGGCTAAGGGACTAGGGCTAAGGGACAGGGCCGGGGCTAAATGTCAAGGACCAGGACCAGGGGCACTGGAGAGGGGAACAGGGGAGAACACAAAACACTAGAGTCAAGGAAAACTGGAAAATGCGGCACTGTGCCTTTAAGAGGCGAACAGGCAAAGGGACTAGGGCTAAAGGACAGGGCCAGGGCTAAATGTCAAGGACTAGGACCAGGGGCACTGGAGAGGGGAACAGGGGAGAACACAAAACACTAGAGTCAAGGAAATAAGGAAAATGCGGCACTGTGCTTTTAAGAGGCGAACAGGCTAAGGGACAGGGCTAAGTGTCAGGGACAAAGGCTAAGGGCCAGGGCTACGGGCCAGGGCTGCTTACAGGGATGAGGACAGGGTTCCGACGGCGGAGGCCTGGCAAGGGGACAGGGGCCCGACGGCGGGGGCCGGGCACGGAGACAGGGGCCCGACAGCGGAGGCCGGGCACGGAGGCAGGGGCCCGACGGCGGAGGCCTGTCACGGGGACAGGGGCCCGACGGCGGAGGCCTGGTACGGAGACAGGGGCCCGACAGCGGGGGCCGGGCACGGAGACAGGGGCCCGACGGCGGAGGCCTGTCACGGGGACAGGGGCCCGACGGGGGAGGCCTGGTACGGAGACAGGGGCCCGACAGCGGAGGCCGGGAGGAAGAGGCGCCATCCTCCCGTGGAAATAGGGAGCGATGACGCGCCGGCTTGACGTCTGGAGTGGGAACACTGGCAACCTCCCGTAGAGAATTAGAGAGCGAAGGCGGTGTCCCACTCCAGGCACGGAGATCCTCTTCCTCCTCCTCGGGGGGGGGGGGGGGGGCGGGCACGGAGACTTGACTTGACTTGACTTGAGACAGGGGCCCGACAGCGGAGGCCGGGGGGAAGAGGCGCCATCCTCCCGTAGAGAATTAGGGAGCGATGACGCGCCGGCTTGACGTCTGGAGTGGGAACACTGGCAACCTCCCGTAGAGAATTAGAGAGCGCAGGCGGTGTCCCACTCCAGGCACGGAGATCCTCTTCCTCCTCCTCGGGGGGGCCGGGCACGGAGACTTGACTTGACTTGACTTGAGACAGGGGCCCGACAGCGGAGGCCGGGGGGAAGAGGCGCATCCTCCCGTAGAGAATTAGGGAGCGATGACGCGCCGGCTTGACGTCTGGAGTGGGAACACTGGCAACCTCCCGTAGATAATTAGAGAGCGAAGGCGGTGTCCCACTCCAGGCACGGAGATCCTCTTCCTCCTCCTCGGGGGGGGCCGGGCACGGAGACTTGACTTGACTTGAGACAGGGGCCCGACAGCGGAGGCCGGGGGGAAGAGGCGCCATCCTCCCGTGGAAATAGGGAGCGATGACGCGCCGGCTTGACGTCTGGAGTGGGAACAATGGCAACCTCCCGTAGAGAATTAGAGAGCGAAGGCGGTGTCCCACTCCAGGCACGGAGATGAACACAGAGTGAAGACAGATACAGAACGACCCGACCAGGACTGGAAGGGAGGTCCAGGTATATAAAGCCCTCTGGGGCGCTAATCATAAACTATGACAGCTGCGTGAAGGTAGTCCAAGGGTGGGGGCTGGTGAAGAGTAGAGGAGAGTAAATCATCGCAAGGGTGGGGGCTGGTGAGGGAGAGTAGACAGGGAAAGGTTCAGGGAACAGGCGAATCCTCACAATTTCTTTCTAAATATATTCTTAGATATTAAAATGGTAATGCGACGCATAAGATCTTCATTTGTGTTTGTTTAGGTGACATCTATTCATGCAAACTCATAATTCATGCTGAATTTGTTTATTTCAAGCAAACTGCTGTTGCAGCTGTTGATGTACAACACATCATGTTCAGACACAACTCTTTAGAACAGCCCAAACAGCAAATGTAAAAACATTCATAAACTGGGTATACATAGAATCATTATTGGGTTATATAATTTTGTGATAGAGTGGCAAAATAGAAATTTATTTATATGAAAATGTTTGATATTATTACTTTGATAGAGCAGAACAGAATAGAGCAGAACAGAGTAGAGTAGAGCAGAGCAGAACAGAGTGCAGCATAAACGAGTAGAGCAGAACAGAATAGAGCAGAACAGAGTAGAGTAGAGCAGAACAGAATAGAGTAGAAACTAGTGGAGTAGAGCAGAACAGAGTAGAGTAGAGCAAAACAGAGTAGAGAAGAGCTAAACAAAACAAAACTGAACTGAACAGGTTTTGATCCCTGGTGTGGGTTTTGTTGCTGCAACTCTTTCTCAACTACCTTTTCCTGTCTCTGTCACTTAACCGCTAATGGAACACTTTCATGTGGGGTGGACAGACCACTCTCCTCTGACAGACAGACAGACAGACAGACAGACAGACAGAGAGAGAGAGAGAGAGAGAGAGAGAGAGAGAGAGAGAGAGAGAGAGAGAGAGAGAGAGAGAGAGAGAGAGAGAGAGAGAGAGAGAGAGAGAGAGAGAGAGAGAGAGAGAGAGAGAGAGAGAGAGAGAGAGAGAGAGAGAGAGAGAGAGAGAGAGAGATGATTGGGGCAATAAGGAACAGGCCATTCTGGTTCCTCAATGCGTGTGTGTGTGTCCCTGGGGAGAATGGGAGTGTCAGAGCCAGGCAGGTGCTATAGGGCCTTGTGGCTTAGTTTCCACTTGACTGGCAGTGGGAGACCGGCTGGATCAGTGGAGGAGGAGGTAGTGAGGGAGGGTGTGTGATCAGTGGAGGAGGAGGAGGAGGAGGAGGAGGCGGAGTAGGAGGAGGAGGAGGAGGAGGAGGAGGAGGAGGAGGAGGAGGAGCAGGAGGAGGAGGAGGGAGTGAGTGAGTGTGACAGTGAATAGGCGGGCAAGTATTCACAGAATCTGTCTGTATTCTGTCACCTTAAGACAAGCATTCTCAGCGGCTGGGTGGCGTAGCGGATATTGCACTCGCCACCAATGCAAGAGACTCCGGTCTCGAATCCCGGTGTCAGCATTGCCTGCGGCTTGGGCCAGTCGTCATACTATCTCAATTGACAGAGGTAGCGGGTGGAAGTCGATGGGTGGGGATTGGACGTTGTGGACAGCGACTCCTACAGGTCGGTTGGGTGACGCCTGCACAGCAGAGACAGGAAGTATCGGGGGCAGTGTGAGCCTCCCACGCGTTACTCCTCGCCACTGAGAGTCCGCGCTGTCTGGTGAAAAGATGAGACAGGCTGCCTCCTCGTGTACCGGAGGGGACATGTGATGCAAGGCTTCTATCCTCACTACAGCCGACCAGTGGGAGGCATAGTCTAGCAACGTTCAAGACAGGGGAGGGGAGAATTGGCAATACGAAATTGGGATGGGAGAAAAATAGAAAAATAAGGAGGAAAAAAATGGATACAAAAAAAAGACAAGCATTCTCACACGAAGGAATGCAGGCTCGCATTGACCCAAAAAAGACATAATTCTGATGGAAAGGAATAATAAACATACATTCAGAACAAACACAAACACACACACACACACACACACACACACACAAGGCCATAAATGCTCCAGATTTCACCACATGCAGACTGATTTAACAAGAACTTGTGCAAACAAAACAAAACACCTCTTTTAGTTGGGTAATACCATATATGTGTGTTGCTGAGTATCCAGGGGAGTGCAGTGTCAATCTTGTTGCCAAACATTTTGGCCTATAACTTTTTACCCGTAATTCTCAAGAAAGAAACAAAATATTGATTTTCCTGTAAGCCATGCCCATTTGCGTCTAGAATAGATGGATGTACCACCCTTTTAGATTTTTGTCCTAGAATCAGTTTGTTTTGCCACTCCTGCTCCTACCATCTGGTACAAAGCATCTCTGGACCAAACCGAAAAAAGTTCCTTTTTCTGATTTTTGATAGTCCATACAGTTTTGCTATAGCTGGCCCTCAAAGTTGCTAAAATGCTTATATAAATGCTTACATTACAAAAAATATTATATCATCTGAACGTTTTGTGCTATTGCAAACACCTTTGGTTGACATAATGATGTCTGAGGGACCATGACAAATATGATGCCATTTGGCCAATAGGTGGCGCTGTAGCAGCATCATATGCAGGATTACATTCCTACACAGACATAAAATCATTCACCAATTTCATTCTACAAAATTACAACCATAATCAAGAAACAACAAAGCATACCTTGCTGCGCTCTCCAAGGAATGCAAACATAATCCGAAAAGGTAATTTCTTCCGTTAAAAAACACGGTCAATACAAAGCGATACAAAAAGACTCACCAAACTTTCCTGCTGCCGACTACATTGACAGGCGCTTCCAGCTGTACTGATCAACGGTGCGCCAATAGGGACAGATTTATGTAGGCCTACGGGTATCGAACTCCGGTAAAATCCCACACATAATTTCAAGGCATACATACTGAATATTATTTAAATATTCTCAATTGGTCCGTTACAAGTTTAATAATGTTTCTGTATTTTCTTTGCATAACTCAAGAACCACTATTCCGGTTAACTTCACATTGCTGAGGACCCAAGTAAGTGCAGTGTCGAATGTGAAGTTGATCGGATGTGCGGTTCTCAAGAACGCTGCAAGCGGCAATACCACGGTCCATGGGCACACGTTACGCATGGGCATGGGCACCGGATGGGCACATTTTGATCGTGACACTGGAAGCAGCACTTCCGGGGGCCAATCAGTCGCCCAGTTCCGAATGGGCACGCGAACGACCACGTCCTGAACAGGCACTGCACTAGTTGAACTAATGGAGATGACATCTCCTTAGTCATATGTTGTTTTTATTTCCTGAACGATTATACAGCACATCTCTGGAATCACAATGATATTCACCTTTATGCTTTGATCTTCACGAACCTTTGCAGATGAAAGATTATGTGAAAACGCAGGTCTGTCGATTCAATTTACCGTTTTTAGTTATTGTAATATTAGTCAACTAATATGAAATTAAGACAGAAATGTATTTCAACATACGTAATTTTAGAATGTCTTCAGTCAGGGACAGCCAGAGCACATTCCATGACAAAGTGCAGGAGAACCTGACTCATCTTGGCCGGCCTGTTGTGAGATTCTCGACAGGATAATCACATGTGTCTAACTCTGGGCTGTAAGCCCAAACACCCCCATCCATCCCTTGTCCCTACAGGCTTTGAAGTGGACAGACATGTATGGACATTTGTTATTGAGCGATTCAAAGTATGTCCCCATTAGAACTGAATAGGCTGTTTTTCCCCCTCAATAAAGAGGACATCTCCAAGCAGTTACATCCTTAAACAGCTGCATTTCCATGTGCCACTGTTTGTATCAACTGAATGGAATAACCGCATAACAATCACACTGTCTTCCCGGGCTGTATCCTGGCAACACGGAGCAGATATGCTACTGTAGCTCTTTCTTCCTTCAGCAGCAATGAACATCAAGCGGCCAGAGGAGGCTGAAACCAAACAGTTGCTGCGACAACAGAGCATCGTGTACAAGGGAGAAATACACAGGTAGCTCACCTGCCATTGTGCAGGGTGCAAAGTAACAAGTACTGTACTTACGTACAATCTGGAGATATTCTTCAACTTTGAGAGAGCCAAATTAATGGTGAGGCATTATGGTGACCAACAACCCTTTGCATTCAAGGTATTCAATGGCCACTAGTTTAGCCACTAGTTGCTGAAACTGGCTATGTAGAGTGTACTGGAGGCATAAACATGCCGTTGCTTCAGTTTGATTGGTCTATATGAACTGCCTGTCAATCAAAGGTCATTACAACTTTGCCAAAACCAAAAGTTAAACTTAACACAAATGGTATATACTGTATATAAACATTGTGACTATTCAGCTTCTAGACCATAGAACAACAGAAAACTGTAAACAATAAACAAGAACACCACCTTTGAGTGGTATGGAATACTTGCTAGTAATGTAATCGATGGATAATCATTCGTTTACTTACTGATTCCTGTGCTCGGAGTTCTGGCCACGTTCTGGCCAAACCCGAAAGTTTCAGGCAGCATACCGCGTCTTGAAACAAAAAGGTTTTAAACCACACCACAGCATGCAGGCAATTTTTTTTTTAACCATCCACAATAGAAAACAACGGTACTCGCGCATTTCCGATGCATGTCTTGGAACACACTGGGGCTAGTTCCAAAACATCACATCGGTCTGAGAGAGGAGATGCGCAAGGACCGATATTTTCTGTTGTGAATGGTTAAAACTATTGTCTGTATGTGATGTTGTGGTGTGGATTAAAACGTTTTAGTTTCAAGACTCCTTGCTGCCTTTCTGAAGCTTCCTGGTTCCGGATAATTTTTTCAAGCAAATCTCTTCGTTTCAATGAAATTGTATAAGCTAAGCAGGTGAAGTGTTTGCAGGTTAAGTATGTAAAGAATGCTAATGCCTATTACTAGGCAACTCGGGCACAGAGACGATTGCACCAATATATGGCAAAAGAGTATGCAGGGAACATTGGTCTGTTCATTTAATCGTGATTACGAAGATCTGATCAGAGAAAACTGTCCTTCCATGTTATAGTGAGACACTGAGACCTTTTTCAGATGTTAGCGGACTAATTTGCCTAATCTTCACAGGTCTTTAAACCATGGTGCAAACGCATATAACAGTGGGCTGAAAGAAACATTAAAGTTCCATGAAATGTAGTCCAAGGGCCAAACTGTTCTGGGCAATTTCGGTCGAAACAGGGCTAATACAACGTATTGTTGACCACTGAAGTGTATCGCTTGCTGGCTTTGTACACAACTGTAAGTCAGACAGAAATATTGACAGAATTGTCTTGTGGCACAGGAATAACATGCAATTTTTTTTAATAAGTGGCTTCCCCCGAGGGACAACAAAGCAAACATTTAATTTCCAAGCCTGCATGTCCAATCCGTCAGTCAGTCCTACCATCCAACCCGTCTGCCTGTCACCAGAGGCTGTAATCCTACCCCCTTGCTATATACACTGCATATTTATGGTAGATAGGATGCATGATTACACGGATATTAAAATACACAACGGTTGTATTTCAAGCCCTGTATAGGTTCAAGGGTTTGCCTTTGAAACGTGACACCTCTCCCCGCTTATTTTCATCAGAAGACAAGGTATGTCTTGGGTTACAGAAACGTAAGAGAACAAAATCATGTTGGGCAACCTCTGTGATGACAACAGCACTTAGATCTCCCTGCTTGGCCCAAGGCCTGGCTCCCTGTGACCTAGGGCTTATGGGAAACAAGCTTCCCTTTTTCTAGCAGAAGTTCCCATTTTTATCACTAAGCTGATTCACGGTGAAAGGGCAATTCAGAAATAATACCGCATGTGCCCAGAGATAGCGATGTGGTTAAGACCCTGTGCCGGTGGGAACAACACGTATCACCTGCTGGCCTAGGATCCGATCCCACCACAACAGTTGCCATTTGGTGGCCAAATTGCAAAGCCAGAGCTAGAGGTAAAATAAATAAAACAAGATTATAAGTAAATAATACAACAAGATAAAAACAAATCAAAAGAAATCCCTATAATAGTACATTCTGAATGTTGCATTCTGTTTGATTCATTTAGATTGTTAAACGTCTAATAGTAGGGGAGAACGGGGATAGTTGTCACACTTTTTACTCTAGTGTGAATTGCTCATCATCAAAACATCTTTCAATAGTCATTCCTACATTAAATTGAAGCTTAAGATGTTGGCTTGAAATGTGTATCCCTCTCATTTTCCAACATATTGTAACAAAGAGTTAATCACCTATCAAAGACACTCTGACACAGGGCTCTACGCTAACCTTTTTCCCAAGGAGCACATGTGCTCCTAAATGAAAAAATGTAGGAGCACACAAAGAAATTTTATAAATGTATATTTGTACTGTGCGTGCATGTGCAAACGGGAACGGGACACACATCTGTCCAATGGCACATACCACCAAAGTCACTGGCCCACTGTGTGCGTGTGTGTGTATCTGCGTGTGCAAATGGGAATGGGACACAGACATTTGAACTATTAAGTGATTAATGCCTACTGTGGCAAAGTTGTAGCCAACAACTAGGCCTAATAAAAAAGCCAGTGACATTGAACAATAAGGAGACACTGGCATTACCACCAGGGCCATCAGTAGAGGGGACTGTAAGGTGCCTTTTCGGTATACCTTTGCTAAAACTGTGTTCTCTGGGTGGTAACTACTGGAATAGCCTACCAGTTGTGATTAGAGAGTGCCCCACATACTCCATGTTCAAGACCCATCTTAATCTGATTTAGTTTATGTAACTTGTTTCTTGTTTTTATTGTTGTTTTTATCATTGATTGTCACAATGCTTTTACCCTAAGCAGGCTATTTATTTATTGAAAGAGGTTTGCTGTCTCCTGGTGTAAATTACCTCTTGCTACAACCCTGTATGTTTACATTTTGTATTTTGTACTTGATGTTCATTAACATGTGCTGTCCCTATCAAATAAACTATCAAATCAAACTACTGCTACAAAAGTAACAGTCACTTAACTTTAGCTTTTTCCCCTGTTATGCATACAATGCCTATGTTTTGGCTAGTGTTGCTCTTCTAGAAAAATAATCCTTTCAGGGTTGCCTATTGAAATACTGTACACCTCCAGTACAGAAACATTGTTTATGAGTTTGCGTGTCAGGTAGACCATTGATTGACAGTCGATTCTGCCAATTACGTCACACCGCTTGCACTCCGGCTGTCCGGCGCTGCAGCTGGACCCTATTGCCCACCTGTGCTGTTGTGTGCGGCACAACGACATACGCTACTGCATCAACGTTATGATTAACAAAGCAAGGCATTCGTTTTGTTGCATTAACGTTATATTACTATTGCTATCGCTAAATCTAGGTGTTCTAAAATCTATTGCTATTGGTAAGACTAGAATAAGTTACATGTCTCGGGAAACTCTCGCATGTCGCAATGGCGGACTTTCAGGAAGTAAACAAGCAAAATGAGAGCTTCCGATTGGTCATTTGCTTTCTTTCCCATGAAACCAGTCACGTCACTCTACTGTGATTGGACCGTTGGCTTGAGTGCAATGTGGGACTTGTAGTTTTTTAACGATAAAAAAAAGGACGACTGAGGCTGTAATCTTCACTCGCACACCGTGCGAGTAATTGATTTTTCCGATTCGCACACACATATTTCTAGGGGCATATGCGAGCAATACGGCCGCACTGTAGAGCCCTGTGACACATTGTGGCAACCAACCCCATCATGGGGATGGTTGTCACACACTATGGGGTTGGTTGTCACCATGTGTTTTAATGGGAACATCTTAAAAAGAAGACAAGAAGGCAGAACTCAATTTGAAAGTTTAATTGCATTGACAAGTTGACAAATACATAACTTAATGCATCTTAACATGAACATAAACAGGAAACACATCTTTAGGCCATCCTATCTAACAAAATAAGAACACAATAAATCGGCCTAACAATAATAGCCTACACAACATGTGACAACCAACCCCAAATAAAATGTGACGACCAACCCCAACTGGAATGTCTTGATAGCATCAAGGCTAACAGCCATCTAACAACTATAGCTAGCTAACAACAATCTAAACTATAGCTATCCCTTCACACTTTTTAAGGGTAATAATTGTTTCATTATAAACCAATTGTGTAAAAGCCTAGAAGAAAAATACTGAGGAGCGGAATATTTGCAAATGGACATGAAAAACACAAAAAGTCCTCTCACCTCAAATTCAGCTGTTTCACTCCAAAGATGACAATGTAGGTGAACCCTCACCCCAATTCTGGACATTTAAATACCAAAGTATGGGAGACAGGACCCTCTGGTGGTGAAATATAATGAATGTGACAACCTACCCGTATGACAACGTCCCCCGTTCTCCCCTATATGAATGTGACAGGCCTGATTAGTGAGAAAATGTGCTATTACTGTAAAACCTTACATTAAGTCAAGGAATTAGTTCACAGAATGATGTTTAAGTAGATAGTAACATTCATATAAATTCATTCAGATTTGTACAGCTATACACTGTTACCCTATGATAAACCTCTGTGTGTGTGTGTGTGTGTGTGTGTGTGTGTGTGTGTGTGTGTGTGTGTGTGTGTGTGTGTGTGTGTGTGTGTGTGTGTGTGTGTGTGTGTGTGTGTGTGTGTGTATGTGTGTGTGTGTGTGTGTGTGCGGGTGGTTGTGCATGCACGCATCTATAGAGTAAGCACTCACCGCTTGGTGATTTAGGACCCTGGGGCGTCTGTCCGTTGGGCGTGCTGGTCGACAGGTCCACCAGCATTCTCGAGTTCTCCTTCCTGGGAGAGCAGTCTCCGTTACCTGGGAGACAGGTGGCAACAACAAGAGAGCTGGGAAGGGCGTCCTTCACTGCACCACACGGTGCATGCCAGGCTGCACACACACACACACACACACACACACACACACACACACACACACACACACACACACACACACACACACACACACACACACACACACACACACACACACACACACACACACACACACACACGCACACACACGTGCACACTCACAAATACACGCACAGGCTCTACAGGTTATCCTGCCTACTTACTGTAGTCTATATAACTCTGCACCATATCATGTCACAGTCACACGGACAGACAGACAGACAGACAGACAGACAGACAGACAGACAGACAGACAGACAGACAGACAGAGACAGACAGACAGACAGACAGACAGACAGACAGACAGACAGACAGACAGACAGACAGACAGACAGACAGACAGACAGACAGACAAACAGACAGACAGACAGACAGACAGACAGACAGACAGACAGACAGACAGACAGACAGACAGACAGACAGACACAGACAGATAAAATGACTAAAAATAAAGTACAATACTTGTGCTCATAGAGTCATACCCACATCCCTCAGTGTTTTAGCCGGCTCTCAAGAGTTCCAGCCACTGGCCTCAGCTTTAGGAGTGACTGCAACACGGGTCTCAGACAAGCCTTGTCGCTGATCCATACAAACACAGACATAGCTGACACAAGTGTCTATCCCTGTAGAGATGTTCTTGAGCAAGGTGCTGAACTCCTGTCTGCTCCAGGGGCGCTGCCAACAGCTGACCCTGTGAACCCTCTGGTGACATGTACTGTACGTGTTTCTCAGAGGGATAGCTGGAAGAACACATTTGGCAATAGGAGCAGTCTAAATCCAAACCCAGCAAGGTGCCTGTTTGTTCCCCACATGATTCCACTGTGCATAGTTAATAGGGTGTTACAAATGTTGTGTTCACAAATTAAGTACTTTCCCTCCTCACTCATTAGGGCTGAGTATTGAGTACAATACCCATCAGCATGACACTACACAGTACATTCTGCAGAGAAATTTTTACTCAAACTGAGTACATTTTACTCAAACTAAAATGTACTCAGTTTGAGTAGAATTTACTCTGCAAAATTGACTGTGTAGTTTGTGATATTGTATGTGATTTAAGGCACCAGGAATTAAGAAAGACATTATTAAAGCTTCAAAACATTGATTTTTAGTGATTGATTATTCATTATTACTTTCAGAAATGAACCTTGTGCCATACCAGCATCAGATAAATAATAACAACAACAACAAAAACAACAACCACATGATACAGTGTGCTAGACAGAGCAAAGACAGATGAAGGTTCAGATGTCTTCTTTCACACTTCTGCAGTGCTACCGGTAACGTTACAGGCACTAACGATGTGCATCCTATACCGTCTGCAATTCATCTATCTCAAGCTCCGCCCTCTTGTCTTGATCCTCCTCCATCACAATTGTTGCTTAAAGTTAGGGATGTGCCGATCGGATCGGACAGATCGGAATCGGAGCCGGTCACAGAATGTTAATTGATCAGTATTGATTGTATCAGGTATATTAAGCCCAATCAAATTCAGATCCTTTTCTGTACGAATATTTGATGAAAACCATTAAGGGAAAGCTGTGATGTAAGCATTGTTTTTTCAGAACAATTTCTAAACATATCGTACCTACATTGAAACGGTTTTACTCATTTGAATATACTTGAAGTGTGCACCGTGCTGCTATATTATCTAGGAAAGTACAAATATCGAATTGGGACTCGGTATTGGCAGATAACTTGATTGGGACATCCCTACTTAAGTGTGTCAGAGGAAAGCAACAGTTGTGATTGGAGGATCAAGAAAAGAGGGCAGGGTTTGAGATAGGTCCATTGAAGCAATGGCTCATACACAAAGAGGAAATAAAGCATGTGTTGTTACACCATTAATAATCATCTGTCCTTTCCATCACCACTCAGGACCTGGAGCAGTTGCACTGTTGCTCAGAAGTCCTCACAACGGCTCTTGTAACTTGTCTTTAATTGTTCACTAACAAAGAGTACCAAGCAATAAAGCAACATTGGATACCTCACAATCCTTCCCTCACAAGGAAATATCCTTACAGTGGATGGATTGGATTCTTTCAACGGCATCTCAAGTTCTCCAGGATTCTGTAGGGATTTTTATGGAGACTAGCACTGGGAGGTACAGTATACCGGTTTCTAAGGTACACTCTCCATTACAGATCCACACAAAGATATGGGTTTTTACAATGCCATCATCAACAATATACATGTACAGTATACTTTCCTCTTTTTTTTCACAATGTACAAGCATTGCACATTGCAGCAGGAAATTGGATGGGAACGGTCCATTTTTAATAAAGTAGCACCAAGAAAATTGTATCACAAGAAAAAGAGAGAAAATACGTCATATCACATTGTATACTGTCAAATACCATTAAACTCACCACTAAGAAACGTATCATGATATGATGTTTTGGCATGGGCATGGTTCGATTCTACTTAAAGCAGCACATTTTTACTAAGTGATATTTTACTGAAATAGTTTACCCAATGCTATGATTAAATTAAAGGTTTCAAAACTTGCATTCAATTTAAAGTATCAGCATGGAAAAACCTTCAACAATACCCAGCCCAGTCCTCCTCCTCCTCCTCCTCCTCCTCCTCCTCCTCCTTCTCCCTCCAGTCTCCCTCTGGACCTGACCTGAATGGTCAGTATGGGGGTCAGAGTGTTCAGGATGACCAGAGAGCTGCCGGCTATACCGTCCTCATATAATATGGGATCCTGATGTCCTGCCGACGTGGGGTCGGATTGCATCCTCTCAACTGGCCTGCACAGAGCTCAGGCCATGGATAGCCCTGTGTCCACTCGGAGGGAGAGCTACGCGATCCCTTATCCCATTACAGCGCCGGCCCCATCGGGGTCACTGGAACAATGCGGTGGCAACAGGCAAACGGCCCCGCTGATGTAGGTGTCCGATCCCTTAGGAACCCACGGCAAGACCTGCCATTACTCGCCACCTCCTGGAGACCATTAGAGGTTCTCCTCCATTGCGGCGACGACTGAGAGGAGCTGGAAAGCACCTGAGATGATGACACCAGAGGGCTTATATACACTGCACAAAGAATCCATTTCATCAAACGATTTGATCTGATATTGAGTGTTAAAATCTTGTTTTCTTAAAACAAGAGAAAAATAATATGCCACTGGGGTGAGATAATTTCACACACCAAATGTTTGCTTGTTCAAAATGATACAGGAGACAGGAGTGACCTGCCTACATTCATGATGCTTTTTGAAAGTTTTCAAGATATATAAGCTTAAAATACTTGTTCAGATGGGAAGTCTTTCGCAGTGCAGTTACTCTGGAACAGACGGAAAGGCGTCGCTGAATATCGGCCCAAACTGAACTCGCGCGAGATTCGAAGCACGGGGCAAGTGGGGTCCCTGTCATGACTTGTCACTTGATGAACTATGATGAACTGCGATAGTTCCTCGCTAGATGAAAAGGAAATCTGTGTCAAACCTCTCCCTCTGCGAGAGCTCCACTTAATGTCTCCTCGCTTCGTCTGCATTGTTCCATTGTTGTGCCGGCCTGCTGACTGAGACGCGCCGGGGGACTCAGTCCATGACACGATCCCTGGGCCCCGGCTCGGGTTGCACACGTCGGGGTTGGAGGAAATCTCGGATGACCGGCTCCGGCTATCCTTTGGCAGTGCCGTCCGGGAGACAGGAGTGGCTCAGATTTGTCATGAAGGATTTTCCATTACTGTAGCATGCGCTGACAGCTGCTTGTAGCAGCTCCATGGGTAGGGCTGGCTCTCAGGTAAACGAACCGTAGCAAGTGGCCAAGACAGTGAGACTAACACCGCGGTCCCTCCTCCCCCTCCCCACTGATAGGCAATGAAAATCCAACCAAAACGTATCACCTGGTTACAGATGAGAGGATGGTGAATTAGGGTTGAATTTAATTGAAGGCCAGTTTAGATTGTATACAGCAGTTGATGTTAGGCCATGGTCGTTGTGCATAATGCCTCCCTATGCACTTTTATACAACTACTAGTACTATTACTACTACTACTAATTATAATAATAATCATAATAATATTAATGTAGTGTTGTGTAATGCAGTGAATACATCTACTTCTCGGTTCTTCTTGAGGAAGGAATACCTAAAAAGCTTCAAAAAGCTGTTACTACATCTGAAACTATATTAAAGTAAATTGTAAATGGACTGCATTTACTGTATATACTTTTATCCAAAGCACTTTACAACTTATGCCACACATTCACCCATTCATCACACACTGATGGCGGAAGCAATCGGGAGCAGTTGGGGGTTAAGTGTCTTGTTCAAGGACACTTCAACACGCTGTTGGAAGGAGCCAGAATTTAACCAGGAAACCTTCTGATTACCAGACAACCACTCTACCTCCTGAACCACTGTTGCTGCAGCCTAGTACGTACTACTACTACTACTACTACTACTACCTCTGCCGGCCTACTGTTACTTCTACTGCTGCTGTAGATAACACTACAACTAGGCTCAGGGCCGCCTGGGAGAAATGCGAGGCCCTGTGCGAGATTTATTTTTTTGCGAGATTTTTTTATTTTTTTTTTCATACAGTCAACATATTCATAAATAATAGCGCTGCCCGAGGCTGGGCATGATACAGTCAACATATAGCAAGAGAGAGAGCGAGAGAGAGCTCCCGTTCTACAGTCAATATACAGTGTACAGAGAGAGAGACACATTGGAAAGAAATTGAAATGCTATTTGGCCCTAAACAGAGAGTACACAGTGGCAGAATACCTGAGCACTGTGACTGAAGATCCTTGACTAGGTACAGACTCAGCGAGCACAGCCTAGCCATCGAGAAAGGCCGCCATAGGCAGACTGTGTGTGTTAGAAAGAGAGAGAGAGAGAGAGAGCATGTGTGTTAGAGAGAGAGCATGTATGAGAGAGATAAGCAAAGATGACCCCCTAAAGGATATTCAACTTTTAATGAAAGAACAAAACAGAAGGAAAAGATAACTTCACAAAGGCAACATGAATATACATAGATCCAAAAGGACAAAGATCAACACTTAAATCCAAAGAGAAGAGGGTCTATACCAGAGAAAACAAAGCAGCAAGGAGCCAATGGCCGACAGCTAAAGGCTAGCCAGGTAGGCTACTGACACCAGGCCACACACAGCTTTGGCCAACGGCCCAACGCTACCCAAGCTACACAAACGACCAAGACAATGAATTCACACACATCACATGTCGTATCTCCAAATGTTGTGAAGTAACATATGTTTTGCCTGGAAAAAAACATCGTTATTAACAAAACATTCGGGAGGGGAAGGAAGGAAGAGTGGGGTAATGTCATGATTTTCATTAATCTTACCTGCACCAAGGAACGCAGGGCGAAAGGCCGCAACACAGGTCTCCACGTTGACGAAAGGCCTCTCGCTGGCGGGACAAAAATAACCCCCTGCTATTCTCACGGCTAATGTCAATGGTCGTAGCACAAGCTAACAGCTAACTCAAGGCTAACTGATAGCATCAAACGAACGTTCCCAGCCGAGCACAGCCGGCAGCTAACGTCGTAGCTAAACAGCTACCAGGCTATCGCTAACCATTAGCTAACGCAGAAGCAAGCTATGCGGCTACATACAGGTGCTGACACCAGGCCACACACCGTTAGCTACTAGTAGTACTACAACAGCTAGTCGGCCAGTTTAGCTCCAGAGAGAGAGAGAGAGAGATGTCCACGGCGGGAATAGAATAGAGTTAATAGAATAGGTTAAAAACTCACCAAACGTCCAAGAGGATGGAGACAACCGCGTGGAGTTGACGAAGTTCATCTGCCAAACGACCATCCTCTTCATCTTGGCTGTATGCGCTGTCTCTAGGTTAGCTAACGCTAGTTAGCCTTTAGCTAAGCTAGCTACTAGCCGACATCATCATGGCTATACCATGACAAGGCTCCGGCCATTTGTCCCGCTAGCGAGAGGCCTTTCGTCAACGTTCCTTGGTGACCGACCGACTGATAATGACCGACCTCTTTCTTCGTCTTGGCTGGCATAACTAAGCATAATAGTCAAAAGCTGCACATGCGAAATAGTCAAACGCAGCTGACTCACGCCGGCGTACTACACATGATGTAAGTAAAACCACTCCCTTCGTTGAAACCAATAGTATGTCTGCTGCAGAACCCCAGAGGCTGAGCTCCAATAGTGAGTATGTCTGCAGACCCAGGAACAAGTCAGACACATTCTACAAACTAGATTGTAGGTCTGTGATGAAAAAGGGCCTCGCGGGAAGGGGGGCCTCGCAAAAAAAAAAATAAAAAATAAAATAAAAAATAAAAAAAATAATAAATAATTTTTTTTTTTTTTTTTTTTTTGCGAGGCCCCCCTTCCCGCGAGGCCCTGTGCGACCGCACTGCTCGCACACCCCCTGAGGCGGCCCTGACTAGGCTACCACCACCACTACCACTACCACTACTACTACTACTACTACTACTACTACTACTACTACTACTACTACTACTACTACTACTACTACTACTACTACTACTACTGCTGCTGCTGCTACGACTGATGCTGCTACGACTACTACTAACACAAATCATCATCACTACCACCACCGACAGCATCACCATCACCAACACCGACACCAACTACATACAGTACATTACATTTACATTTACATTTAGTCATTTAGCTGACGCTTTTATCCAAAGCGACTTACTGTACAAGTTCTGTACGACAAGTCATCAGGAAGGGCACAACTCTATCAGCTGAGTAACAATGTTCATCAAAGTGTTGAGTGCTACAGTGTAGGTTAGTTTATTAGGACTTTATTAGGACTATTAAGTGCATGACAGTAAGGTTAGTTAGGGTAAAGAATATTTCAGATAATGGTTGAAGAAGTGCGTCTTTAGTCGACAGCGAAAGATTGGAC